>NC_073727.1:33389375-33695781 GCF_023634155.1 Falco peregrinus | reverse complement strand
GTAACAGGAGACAGAAGTATTGCTTAATAAGATGCTGTAAAAACCAGAAATACCACAGAAATCCAGAACCACTCTAAGAAGTGACAAGGTACCCAAACTCTTCTAAATCTGTTTTTACTATGTATGGGTCAGACACTGAATGGATCAGCTCCTCAACACAGTTCTTGATCTGCCTTGATTTCTGAACATCAGTGTAATCTCAGTAGTGAGGGTGTAGTGTAATGAGTCTATTCCTATAAGTACTAAAGAAAGATTAATATTCAAGGGTTCTGCCACCCTAAAACCCTAGAGCACATGGGAGACGGCATCCCCCCCCCCCCCCCCCCCCCCCCCGCCAAGTTCTACGACTGGGGAAAGATAATGAGTTGTTACTTAGGTGTATTGGATTAAAAACGAACAAAATTTGGGAAGACGTCAGGAGAAGCATTTTCCATACCCATGATGGTGCATTAAAATAACAAATGGACACATCAGACCCTAGAAGAGTTATGCAGGGGACTGTTCTGAATGTACAGAGGAAATCCTGGAGAGGTCGCTGGGACAGGCAGAAATATTCAAAGACAGTCATCATTGCTTTGGGCTCTTTGTAAAGAAGCAGAATGAGTCAATAGGATTTTGTAGAAATTGCAGTTAAAGTCTACTGGGTTGAATCAAACTGAGAAACATACCCTACCAACAGTTTCAAAAATGTACACTTATTTAAAAAAATGAAGTGGTAAGTGAGCAACTGCACTATGTCAAGAATAAAGTAGATGCAGAAAAGAGGTCTGGTGTGGACTTCTCACCAACTTTGCACGGGTGTCACATTGTTGGCTGCAGTGGACCCAGCCCTGATTAATTGCCCCTGTCAGTCAGATCCTGGGAAAGAGTCCTGAAGGCAGACTGATACTCCAAGGGCATGTCAGATGTAAGGCTATTTGATTAGGGACCTAGCTGAGAGCAGATCTGTAATGTTTTGAGCTGCTGGGCTGTGGAATGACAGCAAGTGTTAAGAACTGCCATGCGTACAGGTTCTGCCTCCTGTTTCTCTGTGCGACTAAAGGCCTCCCTCCGAAATGCGTCTATAGCTCCTGTCAAAATCAGTGGGAATTATGTAGAAGTATCAGAGAATGGTGAGATCATGGTGCACTTTAGTTTTCATCACTTGTGAGAATTGTCTTGCTACATTGCTCATTTGCTCAGGACTGGTTTCTGCAACTTAAAGCTTTCACATTAATGATAACAATGCCGAAGATTTTTTCTTGAGCTTTCCTGAATTGGGTCATGCATCACTTGTATCTAAATTTAGTCTGGGTATGACTGCTCTCATATTTTCTCTAATTTCGTATTCATCTCCCTTCTGTCTGCTGGCTTCATTTCAGACAAAGAAAGTCAATATTTTCCCTGCAAGTTTTTTCATTTTGTTGGTCTATGATATCATAGCAAATGTCAGCTGATCTTATGTAATATAGAGTTGAAGACAGACTGTTATCTTTCCTTTTACAAATAAACAGATCTAAACAACATAGGTTCATGGTCAAATTAAGTATTTTTAGAGCTATTAAAGCAGTTAAAACAGCTCTCTGCTGATGAGAAAGTCTGCCTCTTTTCCTGGTGGTCTCTTGTTTCTCCTCCACTTGCATTTGATCTCTGTAACACGGACCGTTTTGCTGGTAACAAAGTCATCATTCACTCATTACTTAGCAAGTCTAAGCACATTTTATGGTTGATAGCTGGATTGCCAGCATGATCCAAAATTAGCCTCTTTCTGCTCATTCTCTCTTAGCCTGTAAGGCCAAGGCAGTACAAAACTCCACGTGTGGCAGGAAGCAGCAAACGATAGCTGCTGTGTTTCCTTACACCAAAGGGGCTGAGTCCTCCGCTTTTATGAATGCAGATAAGTCTGTTGTCAGCAGACGAAAATCTGGTCTGACAACATCAAGAACGCCACCATTTCTTCAGTCTGTGATTTGGACAGGAGCTGGATATGTCTGTTTGAGATTACAACTGCAAAATGGCCTTAAAATGTCCGTGATACACATGCACAATAGCTTCTTGCCTGTGCAGGCAATTAGTGACTGTGCAGGACCGGCGTTTGCACTGCATCACTGTTTTCCTTGGTAGGATGCTGTGGGGTGGAGCAAGACCAGGGTGAGAGGAGCTGCTGGTCAGTCCCAGCTGTCAGCACACATAGATTTTTCTCTCCCAGCACAGTGGGTTAGCTTCTGCTGTTGGCAAATGGGCAACACAAATGTATTTAAAAATCTCTCCCTCCACATAATCAAAAGGAAGGGAACATGACATGAAAGCTGCCTAACAAAGAGCAGACAAGCTCACCCACCCATCCAGCCTCCCCTTCAATCACTCGCACGACGGCTGGCTCTCAAGGCTTGTCTAGGTCATATTATGACTCCTTTATTAGTGTTTAAGGTCACCGGGAGACATGCAAGTGCATCCTATATCAGGAAGTGTAGTGTGTCTCAAGAGTGAAATATTTGGCTGTTAGCAGGAGCGGTGGCCACGACTCGGAAATCCCGGGAAGCGCCAGAAAGGCAGGCAGGCCCCAGGCGCCGCGCTGCCTCCCGGCAGATAGAGCCGCCGGGAAGCGGAGTGGCTTTCCTGCCATTCTCCGCACGGGGCTGCCTTCCTCCCAGACTTTCCTACCGAGCGCCAACAGCCCCTTTGCCACTCTGTCCAGCTGGCTGCAGGCTGCAATTCAAAAGAAAAGGCCTCCACTAAGCAGGTGCCCAGCGCAAAAATGTGCCGCCGTCTGATCCGGTATTGTTGCTCCTGCAGGAAGACTGATTAGGAGCGCGTAACGCGGGCGGGGAGGAGGTGGGCGCCAGCCTGCAGCCCTGTGTGAGTGGGCAGCAGATTTATTGGTGTATTTGTCAGCACCGGGATGTGGGGAGACTTGGCAAGTGCATGGAGGCATGCTGCCCCATGGCACGCACCGCAGCCCAGCGCCCTGTGGGCACCCGCTGGTGGCAGAACGAGGAGAAAGGCAAGAGATGTGGTGCTTGGACCCATCCCCTGACGTCTTTAAAGTCAAGGCTGGAAGCCTTTCTGGAGCCGCAGGTCCCGCAACCAAGATTAGATCACACCAAGTGTGAAGATCCTTGAAATGCGTTGGATGATAGTTTCACAGCTTCCTTAGCTGTAACCACATCCACTCTGCCACTCTTTTGCTCTGACTTTAACGTCACTGAGGCACAAGCAACCCTCAGAGTATACGCATTTTTTTTATGCAGCATGTCAGACAATAGCTAAATGAAGCTGCCCTTGGCAAAATTTGATGCAAAAATGGAGGCGGAAACAGGATCATTTTCCTTATCTGCATGATAAAGTTCAAAATATTTATGTTGGGTCAGTACGTGCAAGGATAATATCCCCTTCTCTTTATTGTCCTCACGTAAAAGAGATAGAGGCAGACAAGGGTGTGTAGGTGTCAACAAAAATTTTAATGTTGAAATGCTTCTCAGCTGTTTTAGCTCTGGTCTTGCTGCAGAGATGAGGGTCCTCTCAAATCGGCAGCATATATCTGCAAATAAATAGAAAAAATGTGAATTTTTCCCCTTACAGCAGGAAGAGACTATCAATAAATAATTATCTCCACCTAACAGATTACAAATACAACATCTTTAAACCTCCCCTAGAATGTTAAGCACAAATGGATAGAGCAAGCCAACTCCTGGTAGCACTGATGTCTGCTGTAGCTGCACATTTATCCCCACCAGAGATCCCCGTTTTCAGGCATTAGGAATCTTGGGGTTTTTTTTCCCAAAGTGTGTGTGTGTATTTGTGTGTGTTTTTACACTTGTATACGTGTGCACACACAGTGAACCCATGTTGTTCTATTTGGTTTTTCATATTCGATGAAATAGTCAGCCAAAAATAGGAGAACACAGCATAGAAAGTGTTGAGGCTGATTTGAGTTTGCAAGATCTCCATTCAGAGCCACCTTTCATCTCCCGAAACAGCATTTGACTTTTGAAAGTGATATCATTATATCATTATTGGAATTTCATTAAAACTCACACTTGAAACACAATTTCAAAGGAAACAAACCAATAACCATCTTAAAAAGAATGCTTAGTAAGGGGAAAAATTGACAAATTATTTGAGTGTTAATAATACTTAAATGTCTGCGCTTAAAGGAAAAACTCGAACAACATCAAAAATGTGTGGCAAATAGTCATCTTCTAAAAATGCCAGGTTTTTTATGACACATTTTTGTGTGTTTTGGTCAGCTGCAGAATAATTTCCTTTTTTTTTTTTAGCACAATGAAAGGAGGGGAAAAGTCACATTTTATAAATTCTCAAGCCTGTGAATTAAGGGTGTAGTTTTAACTTCCTGGCTCTTAGTAAATTTTCACACGACCAGAGACTTTTTTTTAACACAGTTCATGTAGGTAAAAATTGGTGTATGTGCATACAAGAAAAAGCTTTTACTGGAGAGTCAGCTTTCTCTGAAGTATTTTTTTCTTTCTAGAAAAAAGATGATCCAGTGATAGGCTGTACTTATGTCACATACCCATGTGCAGTAGCAATTAAGTACTGCCCTTCACACTCCTCTGTCCTATGGGAATCCATCTGCCATCATGGGGCACCTCTGAGCAGCATCTTTACAATGGGTAGCTGACAGGCATGCACAACATGCCCCCTAAGCACCTTGGGCAGTCAGGTCACAGATGGAGATTTTCTTGAGCACTGATTTTGGCAGTCAGAACAAATTAGTAGGTCTAACTTTATGCCAGCTGATTTTGACAGGCTCATTTATTACATTGTATTTAATTATTTATGGTTGTACTGCAATAAAAGCCATATATGACCCATATCGCTGCCTTTAGAAGATCATCTACACTTAGCATTATGGATAGCACCCAGAGGGTCAGCTGGAGACTTTTTGAAAATGTTGATCTCAACAGGTCTCATGTGGGGTTTTCCCTGCTGTTTCCTCATCTCTCCTTGGAAAGATGTCTCTCCTGTCCTGGTGAAGGTAGCAGCAATATATGAGGAGATGATGGTGGGGGGCTGAGGGTTGCCTCCCTTACTCTTCCAAAGAGGAATGCTGCTCTCCAGTGTAGACCACGCAAGCCTTCACAGGCCTGGAGAAGCTGCAAAGGATTGTGTGCAATCTGTTTTTCTCACGCAGATCTGAGATCAACAGCGTGACAAACCTGGCTGTGTCAGATGTACATGGCAGGCTCAGAGCATTAATAAGCATTTTTCTTAGCTGTCACTGTAAGACAAGTCTTTACTCTGTGAATCTGTTGGAAGATATTTACTGCTTGGGTAAAAAAAAAAAAGCAACTGTTGGACACATGAAATTAATTAAAGGTTTCACTTTGCTAACTAAATTTTCATATTTCCCTCCATGTAGGCTATTATAGGTTGCATAATGACTAACCTAAACATTATCACATGACATGCTGTCATCTTTCATAAATAATATAAGGATTGCTGTAATCCTGCATAAACCCAGCTCTGGATGTTGAGAAATATTGTGCAAGTGTCCAACATGAAAAGAATCATGTTTCTTATTCCACCACTCTGGCCAAATACCATGTTGTCTTTACTGGAAAACTGGTGTTCATGAAACAAGTTTAAAGCTGAGAGTGGGAGAGGGTGGGACATTGCATTCTTGAGAAATGACATTATAAATAATACGTTACTGCTTTGTCTTTGTGCTGTTAGTAAATCTGAGATATTATAGAGCAAACAGGGAGAGCACACCATACTGTGCTTGTGCTCCAGCTCTGCTTTTTTCTTCAAACATAAAACTACATAAGGTGATCAGTGCTCACTGGGGCTTCCCATTCCCTTCTGCTTCACTCTCTTATGCTTAAAGCTCTAGATCAAGAAATATCAAACTTCCTCAATCCTTTCACCCATAATTAAGAAGAAAAAAAGAAAGGAAGGAAAGAAAATCCAGCATGGCTTTGCTTTTATTTCTATACAAAAAATAGATGTTGGTGAGGAAGGAGAGGACAGGAAGTTCATTTTGAGAGGTTTTGTGACAGAAGTGTTGAGGTATAAGCATTCTTTTCTTCATGTTAGTAGCTTCCTGGAGGCTGGAGGTCCTCAGATCATAAGCATTGAAGAACTATTTTAAAGGTACCGTTTTTAATCTGGGACTCTTGTCTGTCTTTATGTAGTGCTTCAGCAATTGAAATAGGGGTAGGCTTTCTTTATTTTTTTAAATAGGATCAGGACTTTTCCCTTTAACTGATGTAACAGACAGTATTAGAATGTGTGCTTACTGTTCAAGACTTAAAAATTAACTTTTGCTAAGCAGGCTTGGAGGTCTGCAGTATCAGCCCATGGTGCACTGTGCCTGCTTTGGGGCTTTGGATGAATACGTCCATCTCACACAGAGGTGCTGCTGATGTGTGCTCTTGTACACAGGAACGGGTGGAAGCTGTTTAGCTGAAAGATGCTAATGACCTATTTTATCAAAGGAAACAAAAGGCAAAACAGTAAGGGTTTTATTAATGTCTTGTACGTACTTCTTGTTAATTTCTTATATGGATTTCTATGGCTCCCTGGAAACTGGAACGTTGTCAGAAATCCTGGAAATTACTAGGATGTAAAAATAAATAGTAATAATGAAGAATTTTTTTAAAAGTTAAAATCCCTTTGTTGGAGCATTTTCTGAACAGTCCAGCAAGACACGGAAGCCTGCAAGTGTAAAAAATGGGGCTTGGCTGCAACAAGTCCATAGGTTATGCAAGGCTTTTCTCTCCTTACCATGTTTTCCCTCTTGCAGTTTATCTCACTTCTCTCCCTGTTCCATTTCACCTTTCCTCCCTCCCTGGTTTCTCGCACCAGTGCACAGCTTCTAGGAAGGAATGAGATAGGCTGCTCTGTTCCCTGCCTTCGCGGGCACAGAGGACAGCAGTGAGAAGGAGGTTTTTTTTGCTCAGTAGGAGTCTTTAACAGCGCTGCTGTCCTGCTGCAACATCACCTCACAACCTGGCAGATCATGGGAGCACTCTAGACGGCACAGAAAGAACTATTAAGCATGACCACAACACAGAGAGGAAAAGAGTAAACCATTTTTCTCCTTCACAGTGAGTAGGGGAACTGAGTAGGTTAGTTGGAGGTAGTGACTTGGTAAAGGAGAATCAAAGTGCTTTCCACCCAATGCTGACCGGTAAAAGATGGACCCTTGTCCTGCGGAGGGAGGGACACGTGTGGCACAGTGCTGGCCCTAGCCCCAACATTTTTCTTGATAGTTCTGTAAATATTATTGACATTTGAAATGTGTTTGAGTAAGCTTGAATAGCTTTAATATATAATAGCTTTAAGACCGGAGTATAGAGGAAGTCCTGGTCAGATTCTAGCAACACTGAACAGAAGAGAGAAGAAGGATGTGTTTGGGAGGGATCACTAAAAGAGCTTGGAAGTGGGCACAGCGTTTGCTTACAAACTTTATCTTTCTAAGCATGCAATATAGAGATACTAATGAGAAGATATAGGCTGTGGTTTGTATTCCCTGAGAAGCACAAGGTAGACTATTCCTATTCATTTAAGTACTTGCTAGGTTCATGTAAGCCAGTGAAAGCCTAAGTCTTGACTAATAAATATCTGATAATGAACACTACCCCAAAACACACTCCTGGTGAATCTCAAGAGCTCAGGCCAGCTTTCCAATGCTGATACAGCCTGACAGTCAAAAAGCTCTTGGAGTCCTTTGCTGAACCTAAAACCTGGTATCTAAACTTTCACTGAAAAGGCTTCTCTGTGGAGCTGTGTCTCAGTCAGCCCCAAGCCTGTACTGGTGTGGGGAGGTTTTCCAGCCCAGATGTAAGACTTTGCACTTGCTTTTGTTGAACTTCCTTAGGTTCCTGTCAGCCCTTCATCAAGATTGTTAAAGGCGATCTTCAGCTGTAGAACCCAGCTGGCCACCAGCTGGACTTTGCACTCCTGATCAAGCTTTGAGCCTGGTAGCCCTGACAATTTTTTGCCCACCCTATTATCCACATGTATAGCCCATATCTCACCAGTGATATGTCAGTGATAAGGAAACTATGGGAGGCTGTGTCAAACACCTAGCTGAAGTCAAGGTATATGACATTCACTGCTTTCCTTTTGTCCACAGGTTGTCATCACAGAAAGCAGTGAGATGGGCCAGGCCTAATTTGCCCTTGGCAAACCCATGTTTGCTTCTTCCAGCTCCCTCCTTGTCCTTCATGTGTTTGGAAACAGGTTTTTAAACAATACACTCCACTGCCTTCCCAGGGACCGGCGTGAGGATGACCAGCCTGCAATTCCCTGCATCTGACCAGCCTGCAATTCCCTGCATCCTCTTTCTTGCCCTTATTGAGGATGGGTGTGATGTTGTCTTCTTCCAGTCCTGAGGAGCCTCCCCCAAGTGCCATGACCTTTTGAAAATTTTGTGGACTGTCCTCACAATGTCATCAGCCAGCTCCTCTGGCACCCTTGGATGCATCCCAGCTGGTCTCAAGGCCCTGTGCACGTCCAAGTGGTTAAGTGAGCCCTAACTCTTGTGCCTGTCTCCTGTGAGTACAGCCTCACTCCCACAGACTGCCAGCAGACTCAGGGGAAAAAGGAAAAGGGAAAAGTGAGGCAGAAAAGGTGTAGATGTGCACCTTTCCCGTGCTGCTAGGTTCCAAATCCCACTGAGCAATGGGCCCACACTCTCCTTAGCTTTCCTCTTGCTGTTGACGTACTTACAGAGGAAATGTTTGCTGTTGCCCTCCATCCCTCTTGCCGGCTCTGACTCCAGCGGGGCTTTGGCTTTCCTTACTCCATCCCTACATGCACAGCCAATGTCTCTGTGTCACCCCAATCGGCCTGTCCCTGCTCCTGTCTCTGCATGATTCCTTTTTGTGCCCAGGCTCAGTCAGGATCACCATATTCATCTGTGATAGCCTTCTGTCGTGCTTGCTCAGCTCTTTGGCCATTGCCTCAGATCGTTTTTGTGCTCTGAGGAGCCTGCCTTTGATGATGTGAATACCATTTCACTATTTAGCATTGCACCTTAACCAGAGCCAAGTGTATTTCCCTAGCAGCCACGGCACCCTCATCTCTCTATTCTGATTTTCTGTAACATTTCAAAGCCAATGTTGGGTCTGGGGCTATTTTTTTATAGGTTTAAATTTAGCTTCACCCAGGAAAGGTTTAATGCTTTATCTTATAAAACCTCTGACACAACAAAATAGTTTGCATAAAGAGAAAAAATATTGTTTATGAGACAAAAATAAATTTCTTTGGGTTCAAATCAGAGTCTACATTAAACTTCTTCAAAATCTAAAGGGCATCACACATGTCCCTCAAATGCATTTCTGTTCTGCCCTCTCTTACACACATCACAGTATGTATGTTAAAGGAAAAGAGATAGCTTTTCCCCACCCTCCCAAAACTAATAGATAAAGACACTGCCTTGTAGATTCTTGTCCCTTCAGGGAGAAGATGAGAAAATAAGCAGCCCAGGATGACTGATGTACACTCACCATATGAAATGCACTATTCCAAGGTGTAGATGTTACAGTAATGAGTGCACCATAAGAACCTGCATGCAACGGAATAAAACATCACGCTCCACCTTTATGTTTTTCACCATCCCAATGCACTAGATAAGATATCCTATCAGCGCCTTCTCAAAGAAGCCAGATTCAGGCACACTGGAGCAGACATGGTTTTCAACCTAAATTCTAAAGTTCCCATATCTTTTCCTTTTGAAGACAGCCTTAAGAAAACATGAGGGTGAAGCATGGAAAGTCTTAAGAGATTTTGTAGGAAGGTACATAAAATGCATCAGGCAAAAGCCTGAAAGCTTGTATCAAGACAGTGTTTCCCAGTGGCTAAATTTTCAGTGAAGTTTTCCACAACTTCTCTTCAAAGTAACCTTGGTACTAGAAATCTCTATTTTTTTTATTACTTCAAATATGATTCATGATGCCAGAGCCAGTGTTAGGACTGAAAAATTAAGATAAATGACTGGGATGTGCAAACATGCCAAGGTATGAAGCCAAGTTAGAAAGTCTGCAAGTTGCCCAGTGTTGGGTGAGTCTAGAGAAGGGTCCACCTCACAGCCCCTGCCTGATGCTTGCCCTGGCTATATGGGAACCATGGTAGTGGGTTTCAGTCTAGTAAGAACATTGTAAAGGAACACCTGTGATTAACAGGCAAAAAACTCAGCACATCTGTAAATTTGCAACATGGAGGATTTGTGTAGACACAGGTACAGACAACAAAGCCTGCTCCAATGCAGGAAGGCTTATGTTTATGTAGAGTACGTGATGAATTATTGACTGGGACTAGGAGAACCTCTCTGTTGTTAAAACTGTGCATTACTTCCCACATGTGGTCTGTGGCATCAACAGACAAAGCTGCATCTATGAGGAGATGTACCTTGCACCTGCATGCCAGAAACCCTCATGTAATGCTGGATGGAAAACTGTATGCCAACACAGAAATACAGGAATATAAAAATATTTAGAAGTAAAGCTATTTTGTATACGTTTACAGCAAACCTGTGAAGGAAACAAGGTACTGAGAATAAATAACAACTTTTAAGCCTGGGAGTATTTTCTTGCCTCATCTAGTCTCATATGATCTTAAACTTTGATTTTTGTTTATTTCCTGATCTAAGCATAGGCACTAGAGTTGATTTTGTAATGAAAATCTAATCTAAACATCAAAAGTAGAAAGACATAGCCACTTTTGAACAGCTACTAGCAAACAGCAACAGTTTCAGTGTAAATGGATCAATAGGTAAAATGTTCTGGTTTAGTTTACAGACTTTCTTTTTTTCCCAGTCTACTGATTAAAACTATTTTGGCTCCAGTGTCCTCCTGAAGTCCCTCCCAGCTAGCCCCGTGGAAAGCCTAGAAGTAGGGACTTTGGGGTACTTTGCAATACTCTTTGGTCACTGTGGTGTACCAGTAGCAGTACAAGGTCCACTCACTTCAGCTTTTATATCCAGGCTGGCACAGAACAGTTTTGAGCAAAAAAGTTCCAGAAAGCCTTCTAATACCTTACCAGTGTTTTGTGCAGTAAGATTTATGCAATAAAATTTGTGTTTTCCTGGGAAATAATGAATATATTTTGGAATAATAAATATATTAAGGAAGGCCGGGATTCCTTCATAATAACTGACAATTTCAAAGGAAGATAAAATGGAGTCTTGAATATATCATCTGTTTATTGGAAAACTTCATTAGATGTTTGAGTTTAATCGTTATTAATATATATTAATTCTTGCAAGTTGAGCATTGTTTCATGATAGGATATCAAGAAAGACAACTGCAGAAGGAAGGGGGTGCCAGACTTTCAGATATAAGTTTGGACTGAGTTTCTCAAAGTCCCAGGCTGGTAGCAGTGCAATATATGTAGTATTTCCACTAATATGAAAAACTGCTATCTCACTACGTGACAGTCTGGGGTCATGTAATCAGCGTACCTTGTAGGCTCATTAGTTGGTCACTTGAGTTGTTTAAATTAAAATGGGTTGGCTTTCCAATAGAGTTGCCAGAAGTGAGGGGCATCCTGGTTAAAGAGATGAAATTTTGAAGTTAATCACAAACAGTAAATTCCCATCTTGAAAATGTTTTAAAACAGAAACCTACAGGGATCTAAAATGAATAGTATAGAACGTGGTATCAACCTTCACAAAGTAATTTGTTTGCTTACACTGTGGTAGTTATAAATATGGTTGAAAAGGCATTTTATTTATTTCTACCGTGGACATTTGCAGCTTCTAAAGTTGGTAAATTTGTAAACACAGTGTAGCTACTTAATTAAGACTATAGATGTGGTTTTGACTGCTTTATATTTGGGATAAATTCCTCTTCTTTTCAAGTCATGGAGGCAGAGGAAATAGGTTTTGGTTTGAGTTTTTTGTTTTGTTTTGTGTTTTGTTCTATTTTGTTTGAGCGACATTGTTTTCTGCAGAGTGCTTGTATGGAGGTTCACACTAACGGGCTGCAGCAGAGATTTTTAGAGAAACTGGAAAAAAATAAGTAGAACAATATATAAATTACATTACAAATATTTACTATTCTGCAGAGGACTTAGGTATTAAGCTGCAAGTGAACCAGACAATGAGGACCTTTATGCAAAAATACAGCCAAATGCTCGCTCTTCGTTTGCATCTGTTTATGCTAATGTAACTTCAGTGAAATGTTTCTTTAAAATACTGGGGGTATCCTGCAGGAGAGAATCAGTTCCAGAAAACACCACATTACATGTTTAGCTGCATCTAACTTATTGACTACAGAAAATATCTGTGACCGTTTGTATTTTGCATCTCCATGCAAACTTAAATTTCAACGCAGAGATAAAGCTCTAAGCATTCTGGGATACAAAACCTGTTGCACATTATGCCAGAAGTAATAACAGCGGAAATAAGTAAATCAGTACATCCTCTGAGGCAGACCCAGATTTAGTGCAAAGAAAAGCTGCACCATAGTCATATCAGAATTTGTTCTCCTCCCTGAGCCAGTAACAGGGCTGCCATGAACTAATACTATTCAGACTTCTGCCTTTCAATTTATAGTGGCTGGCTTTGAAGTATTACCTCCAGTGTCACAAAATGAGACAAATTTTCTCTGCAAGAGCAATAAAAGAGATACATCTTCTGGCAAAGACCTCAAAGTAGGTACTCAAAGTCTACAGGGCCCTAATCTTTTCCCCTCTAAGGCAAACTAATTTAAGAAATATACTATCAGGCTTGCAGCAGATCATATGAACTCTCTAGGGCACATTTGGGTAGTAGATCACAAACATTACTTGCATAAAATTGATTAACAGGGCTGTGCAATCAGAAACATAGAGAAAGCTTATGGTGAAGTTTCTGCAAGAAGTAATTTGTTATTAACCCATTTGAAAATGCTAGACTAGCATATATATAATTTGGAAAGCATCTATTTCTGTGAGAGACTGACTCTTACATTTCAAAAACTGATGTCTCTGGTAAACTTCAGCAAAGAAGGCTCAGAGTTATCCTGCTAGAGGTTAACTTTCCTGTTCTTCCCCAGCTGCACAACAGGAGGGCAGGGTAACTGGGACTGTATCACTTCTCCTCCTGTCTGGATTTAGGGACAGGATGCTCAAGGTTCCCTGCATGTAAGGTTCAGTAATATATTACTGGCCTAGGTTACAAAAAATATGAGACAGAGGAGGAAACAGCTGCAAAAGAAATCAGGATAGTGGTGAAATACACATGATCAACAGTTTAGTAAATGTTCTGGTCAATATGTCATGGGCCACCTCAGAGGAGGTCTTACTGTAGGATGCTAAAGTTGCTGTATCATGTGGTCTGAGTCATGTAATACGTCTTTGCATCTAAACAATGTTTTGCAAATTAAACAGAACAGGTGAGGGCCTATAATACAATTGCCAAGGTCTGTGAACAAGGATTCCATCACAATATGGAGCATGCTGCTGCAGTGGCTGTCATCTCCTGCTTGAACACATCAGAGGCACTGTAGGAGCAGGCAAAAAAGCTTGTATAGATTGAGATGGATTGTTGAAGGGGTAAAGAACAAACCTGGAGGCAGGATGCTCTGGAGAAACTTAGTGCTTCCCTAAGCCTACAGGCTCCAGCTTCTGATGTGATTTAGAGCAGCCCAAAAGTCAATCTGAGCTGACTGGAATGATAACATAAAGGTCATTGTGTTGGACGAGTGTTGACCATATCTGTCTATGCTCTAGGCAAAAACTCATTTACTGTTAACTTGCAGTTTCCAACCCTCCCAGCTCACCCTCCACCTCTTCTTTCCCATTAATAAAGGCAACTAAGGCACCTGTGTAGTTTTTAATCATAACAGAGGAATATTACTTGCTCTTTATTTCTTTATTCCCACCTCATTTCTTTCAGTTGAGAGTTAGTTTCTTTGTCTGTTCTCTATAACTTCACTCACTGTGACCTTGCATCACTGGAGCTGGGGGAGCTTTGTATTTTGCTAGGGTGGAATTGCCTCAAGGTAATATACCGGTAATTGGTATTTCCTTCCAGGAGTGGGATTCAGACTTTTAATGTTGCTTGGTTATATGAAACCACTGATGATGAGTGAAGTCAACCAGGTTTCTAATTTTCTGCTGGATTTCTTTCATATTTCAAAGAGGTTTAAGAACAATAGGTATTATGTTGTCTGCTGCCAGACGTACTGCCAAATTGTCTGAGTCCTCTACAGCTTGTGCCTTTGAAATTAAACATTTTTCTCAACTGATAAGCACTTCCCATACGCAAAGGGGAACAGCATTGAATATAAAATTTGGGAATTTCTTTTTTTACATAAAGGTAAGAATCATGTAATTTCACCTGACATACAGATTGAATGCTTTGCTACATTGTCTTTTCCTAAACCAAAATGAAGCATTGTTCCTCCAAGGAATGCCACTAACATGTCCATTCTGTGCAACAGGTACCTCCCATTTGCCTGTGGTCCAGTTTAGAAGCATGTGATGACTTTGAAATACTCAGTAGATAAAGAATTATAGGATGATTTTACATTCCTGAGAAAACTGGTACAAGAGAATATAAGTAAACATAGAAATATGGAAAATACTCCTATTTTGACAGCAGTACCGAAGATTTATCTAGTGAGAAAACAGGTGACTAAAGATGACAGAGAACTAATAATTTTGCCTACAGAGACCAGTGAATCCCTCCAGGAGGAAGATGGCTACACTAAGGGTGTCAGTCTCTTTTCCCAAGTAACAAGTGATACGATGAGAGGAAATGGCCTAGAGTTGCGCTAGAGGAGGTTTAGATTAGATATTAGGAAAAGTTTCTTCACCAACAGGGTTAACAAGCTCTGGAATGGGCTGCCCAAGGATGTGGTTGAGTCACCATCCCTGGAAGTATTTAAAGGATGTGTAGATGCGGTGCTTAGGGATGTGGTTTAGTGGTGGCCTTGGCGGTCCTGTGTTAACGGTTGGACTCAATAATCTTAAAGGTCTTTTCCAACCTAAATGATTCTATGATTCTATGATAATGACCTTTAATTAAAAAAAATTCTTACACAATGGGAAATAAATTTACATATAACACATGGCAGATTTTTATTATTAAACTGAAAACAAGTCTTACATTGAAGTTAGTAAATTGGAAAGTACCCCAGTAGAAAGTAGTCTAAAATGTTACAGCAGCTTCTTTTAGATTGGTGAATTTATTACACTGAATGTAACAGGAAACAAGAAAAGACACTGTTACTGTCTTTTATATTCTTAGCTCCATAGTTTTTCTATAGAAGTAGAAAATAAGACAAATACCTCCTAGAATGGCTAATTTGGAGACCATGTAGTCCCTGGAGACTCGGTGGAAAGTGTTCACGGATAGACTGTATGCAGTTACTGTATCATTTGAGCAGACCTAACAAAATTATCTATTTTAAAAAAAGAAACAACAGCTTATTTTCAAATGGAAGAGGAGCATAGACTAGAAAGACATGTGATGTTTTGCTCTACTGATTGTCTTCTGCACTTTACCATGTATCTTGCAAGTCGTGGGTTATAACCATTGCTATCTGAGCAGTACTAGAGAAATGGATGTATGAAGGAAGATGTAATGATTTACAGTTACTCGAAAGGACAGGATTATAGGCATGAAGTTCATATGTTACCAAATACAAAAAGAATGTGAAATATTAAGTATTTCCTGCAACAGACCATTTTAAGAGCAAACATTACAAGGATAATAAATTCGAAGGCTTCCAGAGACAAATTTGTTAAAATGTTTGTTTTAGCAAAGAACCAAAGTCAAACCACTAAGAATAGAGAAATCCAAGTCTCGTCACATCACAGTGAGTGGCTGCACAGCATGCTCCAGATTTGGGGTCAAGTTTTCACAGCAGTAGTATAGGAGCCCGGATCCCATGAACATTCCCTGTGGCCACTCTTAGATTAGAAGTGACTTCCCTTCTTTCAGGGATGGCAGGACAGATGATGTGGCCAGTCTTCAGCTGCTCCCAGCCAGCTCCGTTAATCCAAATTGGTTTAGGCTGCAAGGCAGATGGCAACTGAGACAGGCTGGGTGCTGAGGTGGGGAGATCCCTGGGAGCAATAACATCTCAGCGTTTTTTGTCCCATGAATTCCCAGAGCTTCTGAATGGACAGCTAGAGATGGACAAGCAAGCAACAGAAAACCCTGGAAGTCTTAGAGAAGTGAAAGAAATCGCTTAGGCAGGGATGTTTGACAAATTTTAATTCTCTGTGTGCGATGTTTTGCTTTCTTTTTTTAAGGAGAGATCTGTGATTAATCAGATGTGATTGGAGAAGGCTGGAGAACTTACATCTGGATATCTATTTCATAGCAAGTCATGATAATATGAGTGTATTAGAATAAGATACAATTTGGTATCTATTATTTCACTCCCTTTGGGCAGACCATGCAGTTCTTCGAGAAATATTACCATAGAAGCTGAGGGTTACACTTACATCAGTAAATAAAGCAGACAAGGGGTTGCTTTATGCCCTTGGACATTAGTGGCATGGCATAGCTTGTGTCTGTACAGCCAAACCCTTCCTTACTGCCTCATGGGAAGACTCATAGCATCATAGAATCATTTAGGTTGGAAAAGACCTTCAAGATCATCGAGTCCAACCATTAACCAGGTGCTGCCAGGTCCATGACTAAACCATGTCCCTAAGTGCAACATCTACTTGCCCTTTAAATACCCCCAGGGATGGTGACTCAACCACTTCCCTGGGCAGCCTGTTCCAATGCTTGACAACCCTTTTGGTGAAGAAAGTTTTCCTCATATCCGTGGAGCAACTTGAGGCTGTTTCCTCTTGCCCTTGCCTGTGCTGTCCCCAGGCTGCCCCTGGGACTAGCAGATGACCACCTCCATGGGCACTGACACTCAGTGCCACCAAGGGTGCTCCCACTGCTGGCCCAGAGAGCATAGGTCCCACCTGCCAGCTTCCTGCTCTGTCTTCACTGTCCTGGGGGGCTCCAGCATCTCTCTGTGTCTGTGGGTAGGCAACCGAGAGGAACCCCTCTTGAGGGTCTTCTTCTCTCAAGGCTCCTCAATGCGAAATGGAGACAAAAGGGCACTTGGGGTGGGTAAGGCAGGTTAGGGGTCCTGCACCTTTCTCTCCAGGAGCTGTAAAACCACATCAAGTTGTGGTTAAATTGCTACAGTTACCTGGGGACACAGGAGTTTTTCTAAGTACTCCTCCTCTTCCACTTAAGTCAGAAATAGCCTCCTCTGTATAAAAGGGTTTGAAGGGGGCTGCATGTGGGAAGCAGCTCTGACTAGACACTGACACAGTGTGTATTTCTTTCTGCCTGAAACAAGTTTTTGTGGTGGAATAGTGCCACCATTCACACCAAGTGAGGCTTTAGGATTGAATTTGATAACATTAAGGAACAGTGATGAATTAGTTAGCTCCGTGTTGGGTTGCATATGAACATCAGATACTGTACAACAGTTTTCTCTTTGTTTGGTCTAAGCAGTATTCTTACATGAATCTTGGGGCTTGAATCGGGATTTTTCCACTATCTAGCTTATGTTGGGCAAATGAATGTTCATTTAACAGAGGGCGGTATTGCATTGTATTTTCATATACCCATGGACATATAGCAAATAGATTTCAGAAGACTTTTACTTCAATCGGGTAGTACTGCTCTGAATAACCATGTCAGCTTTTGTTTCATAGAGTTGCAGTTCGCACTTTCTAAAGGCTGACACAGTTCGTATGTGGGTGTGCGAAGGCCCAGAAGAACAATGTTACCAAGCCTCTTTGTAAATAAAATGCACGTAACAACACTTGGAGTACTTAAGAGCAATTTATGTAGCCATCTAGATAATGTTACAGGAGTTACTGTTACGCTAAGTGCATAATACTGTGTTAGTCCTGCTTATCTCATTTTACTTACTTGACAGACAGTTCTTGTACCAGACCAGTTCGCGCTTGTGTGGAATAAATAGTGAGGATAATGCACAATATCCATCTTATTTTAATGTTTTTACCACCTGAAGCCAAAAATGGGCTTTCAGTCCAAGGAACAAGGAAGCTCCTTTCATAACTTCCTAACGAGCTCACGCTCCCTCTGTTTGACATCATGCTGCACACAGCACGTCTTTCAACAGATGTTGCGGAGCCTATTGATGAGTACCGGCTCTCCTCTTAAGGCTAAGGAGTTATTTCACTGCCCAGAAATGCAAGCAGAAATGAGGAAAAAATTCTATGTGTGTGCAAGGTTATGCATTATGTCCTTTATTCCCTTTATTTAATAGGAGTTTGATCCAGTATCTACCAGAGTCCTGTTCTCTGCTAGCATTGATAACACATTTTAAACACTGAAAAAAACTTCATCCATAACTTATTGGGGGGTGGGGGTGGGGCTGCTAATATGAGAAGCCATCATTGTGTATAATTAGTGGTGTATTAGTAGGGATGAATGAGCAGCAGAAGGACTGGCATGGCAGTAAATTCTCTGGAAGACTAAGACAACCTGCAGTTCAGAAAACTTTCCTTAATTATACCAAAAGTAAAGAACACAACTGGATGAATCTAAGATACCCTCACAACATAGTATGTATGCTTTTTATCCCTGGGACAGGGTGGCTGGAAATGATAGCTTTCACAAGTAAACTGATGTGCTTACTTTCAAATTTACCTTGGGACAAGGTAAATATGAATTCAGAGGTTGTGAAATGGGATAATAACACAAACTATGTACAAAATGGAAAGCGATGATTAAGAATCTATGATAACATCACTGAGGAACGTTTTCCCCATTTTGCCTACAGGTAAAAAAACCTTATGAATTTTCCTTTTGCATTTTGGTGCTTTCGTCCATAGGGCATTTGAGACATCTCATTAATATGAAATACTGGAGAAAGAAATATTGTATTACTCATATTAGACTACGTTGCATTAACTCATAGAAAAGAAGGTAATCTGCTAGTGAGCATGTAGGAGTTTGATTATTCTTTTTATATAATTTATAGTTAAACTATCAAACCCCTCAAACAACTAAAAAACAAGGATTGAAATGGAACCTGCATCACAATCCTAGCTACAATAGTGAATCGTTGAGTTAATCATCCTGTAAGGTTTAATGCTCTTGTCATTCTCTTTCTACTAATTGCTATCAGAGTGTCTTTCTCACTCTTCATTGGATAATATTATGGTTTTCTTGATAAGAAAAAACCCCGCTGAGGTCACATGACACAAAACACTGATCAAGAATGCACTCACATCATCAGCATAAATGTGCTAAAAAACATTGACAACCCAACCTTTCACCAGCAGGTTTTATGCCAGATCTTGTATTATCTTCCTCTGCTGCTCTAAGTTTGTGCTGGTTCAGCTGTTTTAATTCCTCTTAAAGTTAGAATAAAACTGGCAGAAAAAAATCCTAAAACTGGCACAGAGTGTAGTGTGTGCTCTGGTTAATCTGACAGAGACGTGGTTGTGTGATGACTTCACTTGGGCTTCACGGCTGATCTGACAGAGCTCTGATCTCAGAGACACAGAGTAGAAAATGCAGAAACTTTGAAGCTGGGATAAAGCAGAGAACTTTCATGGGCCAAATCCAAATCCTTGGTCTGGAGTCCCAGTCAAACATGCAAAGCACCTTGGTCAGACTCTGAACATCATTGGTGTCAACCTGTTCCTAGCAGGGACAGGAGAAACCGATAGCTGATGCCTAGTGCTGGCTGGCACTTGAGACTAAAAGGATGAACCAGAAAAAGATTCCTCTGATCAGCTCTAATCATTGTAAACCCCCACTTCTTCTGAGTGAGTCAACTTGATCTGAAATAATTTTATCCGAGAAATTCTTCTTTTAGCAGAGAAGGGGCAATTCCTTGCTCCCAGGAACTCTCAGTAATTTTATTTATTACTTTATTGAAGTTCCCTTCAAAGAGGTTACTTACAGGGATCAGACAATCTCTGTTGGAAGTATACTGGAGTATGTTCTGTAAGTTAAGCAAAAACTCTGGTAGAAACTTAGTAACAATATTTATTTCAAGGAAGGGGAAAAACTTACCAAAATACTTTTTATCAGGTCTCAGGAGTGTCTTCTGTGGTCCTTAGTAGTCAGATAAAAGGATCTGTGTGATGTTTACACAGCCTCCCGCAGAGTAATTGCCATAGCAGCTCATGTAAAAGCAACAGTAGAAAGGTGTAAAAGTCATTTGCTAGCAAGAAATAGGAAGCAATCAGCAACACTTTAAACAAATTATTGCCATTGAATCGCTCTCTCAGCTTGAGATAAGCACTCGGGGTCTGTTAAAGCCATAATAGCCCCGTGACTTCTCCCAAGACATTTTTCTGCTAAGTTTTTGTTCACAAAATGAGGGGATGCAATGGAGTTATGCTTTAAGCCAGTGCTGAATGTACTTGTCCTCAGGCTACGGCTGGTGCCTCCGTCTGTCTGTGTGCTTGTGAAAGTGTGTGTGCAAGGGCTTTTCCAATGTGTAATTAAAAGCAATGTCCTTCTGCAGCGAAGCAGAAGCCTGCACAGGTTAAGCTGGTTAGAAGTAGCCGTTTGCAGCAGAGCCATCTGCAGATGTCTGTGGTAGGTAGCAGGGCTCAGCTGCCCTGCGAGGGATGCGCTTGGCACAGGTGAGCTGGGAAAGGAATGTCCTTTTGGGGGGAAACCTAAAGGATGGGAAGATTTTTTGGGCTGCCTGTGAAGCTGGGCCAGCTCTGCGGCCACCCTGGCTCCCTGGGAGGGAGATGTGCTTGCCTGTGCTCTGACTTTGGAGGGAGAAAGTATCGCCCCTGCGAATTCCTTGCCCTGCCCTTGGCAAAAGGCCACGTCCGCGCCAAGCATTTGGCTGCTTGCTCCAGCTCCCGGTTACGGCATCCAAAGGGTACTTGAACCGTTTGTTGTTATGGGAAATTCAGAAGCTTTAGCTTCAGAAATAGCATGGTTCTGTCATATTTCTGGGTGTGCAGGGTTTTTGCTTTTATTTCTGCTTATTCTCTTTGGGTTTTTTTAAACTTCTCTTTTGGGAGCAGATGGGTGTGGGTGTAGAAAATGAGTATGAAACCAATCACTTTTGCCTTTTGCTGAAAATTCCAATGTCTGTCCATTTGCTCTGACGTCACCAGTAGGATTAGGAGTGCAGGTGGGGACTAAGCAGATGAGCTTTTGAGAAGGAAATTCTCATTTTGTAAATCTTTCTGAGAGAAACTTGGCTCTCTAGAGATGCAGGGCTCCAGGGTTATGATTCAAAGGGAAAAACAGGAATAACAATGCATGTGGTACGCCATGCGTATATATGCAGACCTGGGTTAACAGGAAAGGGATTGGGGATGAGGTGGGATAGTCCTTGAATATGTGGAAGGAGCAGTGATTGGGAGGGACAGGAGGCTGCAGGGCTACCTCTGCTATGAGAAAATGGTTCTTGGCATTTGCAAACCATGCCCAAGCAATGTAAGCAGGCCAGGAGGCAGCCATCAGCACTGCTCCCAGGAGTCTACCAACAGCCAAATGGCAGGGGCAGCTGTGGGCCAGCACTTAAGCCTTTTCCCTGGCCTTGTTGCATTTACTGGAGTAGACATAGACAGAGCAACACCGGCATACACAAAGCAGAAGCTGGTTTGGGGGAAGAGAGATCTCTGCCATGAAGGAAGGGAAACATTCCCAGTGTTCCCAGTGGGGTCTCTGATGGACAGAGGCATTGCAGGTAATCCTTAAATCAATGAGAAGGAATTAGTAATGGAAAGCAGAGATGCTGCAGTTTCCCACTACAGACTTACAATGGAAGAGAGCCAAGAAATCCCTAGCTGCCCGTTCGTAGGTATCATTTTTTTATTTAGGCGAGCATGTGCAGCTGCAGGGATAGCCCCTTCAAAACACAGGCTCTGCTTCTGTCAGATGGAAGAGATTTGTAGGTGTCACAGAGTCAGGGCTCATATACTTTGAGCATTGTTGTTACAGAAAGGTGTGGTAAGCTCTAGTTGTTATTTTGTCCCTTTCTGACCAGCCCAGCATCACATATGCTGCAGCAATTGTCCACTTTCTTGGAGGTAAATTCTCTTAGAGGGGAGGGTGAAAGAAGGATGCTGCTGGTCTTTGCTGCTGCCTTGCCACTAGCCTGGGAACCTTAGTCATATTGGAAGGTACTGCTATTAGTCTTGTTACTGCAATCCTCATTCCTTTTTATTCCTTCTGGAGCTTAAAAATCACTGTATGTCTTACACTTAAGTGTAAGTACCTGACAACAGTCAGTTTCATTTTTAGTTTTGAAACATCACTAAAGGTGGACTCGTTTTACAATTTGCTAAGAGTCATTGGTTGTGTTCTGCATTTCCGTGGAAGCTACTGTATTTTCCTTGTTAAGGATTTGAGGGTTTTTAGTATTAAGTGTAGATGCATCTGGAGCACAAAAATTAGATCCATCTCTGGATTCAAGCTTCTCCAAAATTCAGGCACAGTGCAAGACGGAGTTTGTTCAGGCTCATGTCTGCATGGAAAATACTCAACCCTGTCTCAAGGTTTGTTTACATGCTATTTGATTTCAATATTACACGAACCAACTGCTATTTAATTAGTGAGGCATTGTAGAAATTCTTCTTCTGGGTGTAATTCACTTTGATCTCTTGCCTGAGGAAGGAGTTTAGCAATGGAAGCACCGTTCCTTCCTAATACAAGCACACATAATTGTAGTTGCTTTGTCTTGGCTGTGGACTAGATTATTTCTCTACTGCTTTTAAAATATTACTTCTTCCTCTCAAATAAATTTTTCCTGTGAGGAGTGAGCCATACATGTTTTGCTTCTTTGCTAGTCGGTGCTGATTTAACCTTCTGCATGCTGCTGCAACTTTTTTTGTTAGAGCCTTTTGACTAGGCAAGTGATTAGCAGACATCTTTTGGAAGCTGGATTCATAACCTCTTGGGTTGCTTCAGATCTTTATTTTACAGTTTTTTACATATGTGTGGAGAACAAGAGACATCCAATAACTCTTACCTATGCAGTCAGCAAACTCGAAAGAGTAGCACATGTGCAGTTATTTACTTGTTATGATGGCATTGTCACATTGGGGCTTTCTAGGGCAGCTATCCTATTGACCTCTTTGGTGTTAGGTGGTGTGAACCCTGTGCATGATGCTCTTTTAATTGTGTTTATTCTGGCAGGAAGGAGTCTGCCTGGACATGATGCCAAGCAGAGAGCAGGAGGTCAGTCTGGCCCCTTTCCTCCAGGAGAAACAGCTGGACTGGAGTCAGGCTGGGAGGAGAGGTCAGCAGGTCACCTTGGGGTCAGGGATGCAAAAACCTGAGTTTGAGTAAAGTCTTGGTTTCCACAGAAACAGAAAATCTTCCCTCCCACTTTTTCATCTCTTTCTTTCATCTCTCCCAGCTCCTCCCCACAGTCTTGGCATCTGATGTATTGGGGCCAGCTAGCTCATCTTTCAGCAGCCATCAGAGGAGCTGCTGACACTCTGTGCATGCCTTTTGCAAGACCAGCAGATAAAATACTCTCCTCCACTGAAGGCAAATAAATCTATAGCTAGCTATGACTGTAGAACAGGCTACAGCATAATGTGCCTCCCAAAAGTGAAGGCTGAACCAGCAACTGAAAGGTTAGAGCAGGCTCTAACCCTTTAACAAGATGAGGACACAGCAGGACCAAATTACATAAACTGGGAGAGGAAGGAAGGCAAAGGGAAATGCTGCAAGAGTCAGAGAGAGGAGAGCAAGTCCCTCCTTCCCCTGCCCACAGTCTCTGCTGCATGGATGTGCATGGGAAAATGGGTCTTGCACCCATTTCTGGTATAAATTGTGGGGGATGCAGAGTGAACTGTGTGTGTTCGCTTGGAGTGATTCCATCAGCGACCTTCTGACTGAGTTTTTTTCCTTGTAGACTACCATGCACTTTTTTCCATCACTTTCTGCCAGTCTGGACTGACAGCCTCAGTGACTTCCTCTAAATAAAAGCTAATGCACAACAAAGCGTGGCAAGCAGCCAGCATTCAATCAGTGCCACAGCTTCCTTTCTTCTCTTCTTTTCTTGCTCCCTCCTGTGCCCACTGCCTCTGAAGTTTAGCATCCCCTCTTGCTTTTAGGAAGAGCAATCTAACAGACTGAAGAGAGCTGGTGAAACAGAAGAAAGCTCTTGCATGGTGATGTCTCTCAGCGTACTGTGTCTCACATGCACACCTGTAAAATGGGAGGGATACTTCCTCGGTAAACACAGTGACTGTGGAAACGAGACTATGTGAAGTAACCAGAAACACAGCTGGATAGCATGTCTGAGGAAAAAATGAGGCTGAGCTTGTGTTCCTGGCAGAAGGAAAAGTGAAGCCTTGATTTAATAGCGCAGGGTGAAGCCATATACCTAAATGAGCTGGCAGCTCTGAGAAAGTGGGTAAAAACTACTTGGTGTGCATTTATGAGCAGTGCTTTTGCAGCACCCTGCTGTCATATATTGCTGTGTCCTCCTTAGCTTCTCTTTGCTGAACTCAGACTTCAGTCAGACCCTCCTGACATCCGGGCAGAGACTTCACTCTGCCCATCACACAAGCTGCCCAACTAATCTCTTAAAACAAGATAACATTTTCTACAGCTCCAGTATCCTCATTCTGTGTGCAGACTTATTTTACAATGTCCATACAGAGTTTGGTATGGTTATTATCGTGGGCTGGACCTCCTGATGGGCAGGTACTGTATGAACAAGGGCAGGAGTTTACAAACTATGTGTGCTGCAGCGCTATGTTGTACAGCTTTCTGCTTACTTGTGGAACAGAAATTATAAAAAAAAAAAAAAAAAAAAAAAAAAAAGGCAGTACCTTTCACTGTGCCCCTGATGTATTTTGGCCTCAAAGTCAGGGATGAGCTGCTCAGACCCCTGTGAGGCTGCCAGCAAAGGGACGGGGTTGTGCAGGGGCTGAGGAGCTGGTGAAGGGCAGCACGGGGGTGAGATGAGGGTGTGCTGAAGGCAGCTGTCCTCATCTGCCAGTGCCTGCAACACAAATGTGCCCAGAGCGAGGTGAGGGCAAGTACTTGTGATGAAGGGAAATACAAGAGTAAAAGAAGGTACAGAAGTAGCACATGTATAGCCTTTAAAATTCCCCAGGCTTGAGGAAGGAGGTGAAAAAGGTATGTTTCTCAAACTGCTGAGGTAAAACACCAGGGGAGATAGGAACCAAGGAAGAAGGATTTCTTTTTCTCTTTGTCCCTTTGTTGCCCTTTCCCTTCCTACGACCTGTTTCTTGACACAGTGAGTCATGATCCTGTGCTGGAGGGATGAGAAACTTTGAGCCATAGATCCTCTCTGTCACAACCACACTCCTGACCTAAATTCCTGCTGATCTCAGTCATCTCAGCTCCACACAGCACCCGCTGCAGCTGCTTGCAAAGCAGCACTAACCACCTGGCTGCCTCCAGACATGCATTTTTGGGACACCCAAACCAACAATTTACATTGTGGTAAAACCTCAGTCTCATCACGGTTCCTCTTGAGCTGTAAAAGCGAGGTAACAGGTAGAGCCCACACTTCGATCTTTCCCAGTCTGTGGATCTCCTTCTGTTCATTATAATCACTCAGGGATTTACTTAGGCCATCACAGGCCTGACAAAGGCCAGGCTTTAAAATGGCTATTCAGCCACCTCAGAAAGGGCTACAGGATGCTGAGGCTGTCGCTGCAGAGCTGCTGCATCTGCTTGGCTGGTGTCCCCAGGGGGGTCTCCCTGGCCTCAGGCTGCTCCTTGGATTGCTCACTAACCACAGCGGCAGCCATGTGCCTTGCCACTTGTTGCAAACTTGTATCAGACCCATTGCTGAAGTAGACCAGGTCGCTATCGAACAGGGCTTAAAATCTAGTTTAGACCAAATCCTCCATGCGCTGAAATCTTGGGGGCCCTCGGACATGTGGGGTATCTGTTAGTGAGTGGTGTTTCTTCATGGCATCTTAGATGCCACCCTCAGTCAGGATTTCAACAATTAAATAGTAAACTGGGGAATAATTACGAGCTTGGCAAGTAGAGGTGGAACAAATCCAAGCTGTATGTGATAGATATTGAGGCTGAGGGAAGTGTGGCACCTGGTTAGAGATTACTGTTTTTTCCCTTGCACTTGGAAAATTTGCACTTTCCCTGGCACTTGCACACTGATTTTTTGTATTAACACATATAATAATACATATTTACAAATAATACATACTTAAAAATACATAATGATAAGACATTAAATCCTGAAATCCTTGCTTCAGGGTCTTCACACTTGATTAAAAAGGTTTTGAAAAATTTGAGGATACTTTAGTTATTTCATAAGCCATGACTAATACTAAGAATGACACCTCTTTCCCAAAACAGCGTTGACTCTAAGCTACAGAGCTAGTAACACCAGTAGGGAGCTCTGCTATTGCATCTCCTTGGATCTGTGGGAAGGTGGATGTAAGGGGTTACACTGCTTGTCCTGAAATCAGTGGAAAAAACTTGTACTAGTTTCTGTGGTAACAAAACAGTCCAGGAGGTGCTTTTTGATGAGAGAGTAAATAGCAGATGTCCTGAGAAGTTATACTTAATGTAACTTCTGTATTTATACTGCAAATTAAGCCATACAGCAGTAGTCGTGCATGACAGATCATGTATAAGATGTTCTTTGGTATCTGTTTCGTGTGAAAAATCAGTACTTTCCATAGCAGCAGACTTTTTTTTTTTTTTGCTGTTACTTTTAACAGGAGTGTTTTATAGATGTGAAAGCACTCTTGAGTGGAGTGCTTTGGCCAAAGACCTCTTCTAACATCCCAAGCTCCCTTCTCTTTTCTGTTGAGCTAAATATCCAATCATCATAGTCAAACCGAAAGATGACACACAGAAAATGCATCTAATACCAAGTTTAGTAATATGGCTACAGGTAACTGTCTTTCTAAAAGAAAATGAAGATATAGGAGCAAGGTTGCCCTTTCTTTGAGCTGTGTATTGCATATGTGAAATATAAGAATCAATAGTTTTTCTCATAAGCAAATATACAAACATTTTCTTGCAGTTTAGAGAGGGTTTCAAATTTAAGTCTGTTAATTTTATCATATACATTAGTCTTCAAAGCTTTCATTCATTAATGCATGCAAGGAAAAAGGTAAAATCTGAAATAGACTGATCAAGAATGCCTTTTAATGCATTGTCCTGTTCTTTACAAAAGACAAGCTTTTTTATATAATCAGCAGCTTGTGATATAAATGCAGATCACATTAGGTCTGATCCTGGGGGAGATTTACTGCAGCATCACATCTATCTACAGCACAGAGAATGTTCTGATGCCCGGCCTGATCTTAGGCATCAACAACAATTTCTCCCTTTGCTTTTGGTCTTTGCTGAAAAAGCATCTCCCCCCTCTTGTGGCTACATGTCATCCCAGGGTTTTCCTTTCCACTCTCAGGTTGTGTAATAAGTCACAGCAAGGGCATCTAATCATCTGTAGAACGTGACAACATTTGGTTCAGATTCCCTTATCAGCATCACCTTTCCTTCTGCCTCTGCCTCATCCTTAAAGAAGACCAGGCAGTGGGCCTTAGAGATCAGTCACACGTCGACCACTTCTTCAAACACTTCACGTGGGAAACTGTTCAGAGAAATGGTTGCTGGACCGCAGACCTGGAAAATAACTGTCATCGAGACCTTTACATCTGTCAAAGGAATTTCAGCCCAGTGACACCGCTTTGCCCCTACTTATTTATTTTTTTTAAACTTTAGAGAGCCCTTAGATTCTTTATGACTTAAAACTACTACTGTGGGGCATTACTTTGGGAGGAGCTCTACATCAGACAAAGGTTTTAACCGAGAATTAGTTACACATATTTAAAATGAAAAAGCTCTTTATTGTATTGTGTGTTGTAATTAAGATGAAACCATGTGCTTTGTTTCCTTTGTTCCTGTCAATTCGTGGAAAACCCCAGACTTCTGCAGCCTTAGGAAAGCTGATGGCATCTGGCTCTGAGCTGATGGGGCTGCGCCAGGGGCAGGGCAGCCTCCTCTTGCCTTGTGGCCCCACAGCCCCTGGCCAGCCCTGCCCCTGTCCCTGGTGGGGCTCAGCCACTCCTCAGGATGTCACAACAGTTCTGCAGAGGGCACAGGCTCTCCTGGGATGCTGGCTGCCTTTGAAAGTTGGCCAAAGAGAGTCCCAGCCCCTTGCAGCAAGACCATCATCAGACAGGGGAGCCAGGTTGGGCAGGGAGGTGGTCCTAACCCCAGCTGTACCGGGTGAGGCAGTGGCTCTGATCCTGAATACATCAACTTAGCCTGTGCTTGACTCTTAACAGGTGGTGGAGACCTCTGGAGTTTAGTAGGACTGAAGGTTGCCTTGCATTGACGTGTTCTGCTGGATAATAACACTTGGGTATGTTCTTATAAATTTTGTTGAATCAGGAACTGATTGTGCTGGGATGTGGCCCACTGCAGAAACACTAAATGCTGTTGCATATACCTGCATTAAAAAACACAAAACCTATTGCAAACCTGACTGCTATTGCATCTTGTTAAAACTTACAAGATGCCAACTGCTTCCTGCCTGGGTGTTTTTATGTGCAATGGTGTCAGAATGTAATGGCATTTAGTGCCTCACAGAACATGATTTTGGTTATTGGGAAATTTATGCACAACAGTTTTTAGTTCTTCAGCTGTGCTCATTTAGGAGCGTGTTTTGTGACTCCTACAAAAATCTCAGCTTAAAAGCCCCTTTTGACACCTGTATATAAATCCTAAAACTTTAGGGGAAAATGCAAATTATACATTTTGCATACATTTAAATGCATCAGTGTTAGCCTGCTGCTACCACTCTGTATCGAAGGTAGAAAATATCTCTTTCTCTTACACAATTTGCATTTAAATTCTGTTGAACCTTTTAAATCAAATAATTTCATCAATGTTCTTTTTTTGCTTTGGCTGAATACAAAATGACATCAAAATATTGAAAATGATGTGTTTTGAAAACAAACGCTATCTTGCCTCTTCTTCCCTCGCTGGTAATAGCAACCTTAAAAAGAGATGTTAACTTCTATGAGATTCTGTCTTTTTATCTATAGGATGAAAGGTAGAATGTTTATTAAGTCTAAATAAAAACAAAAACCTAAGTAAAATTCAGCTTTGACCTTAATGTCCTCCTCACTATATTAACCTTTTTGTGCCAATTGATGAGTAATGCTTTGAATTCACATAGTTCCTTTTTCCTGGAAATCACACAAAACTTGAAATAATTATCCACGAGCAAAACCTGCAACTATTAAACATGACTCTCAGCCTAATTTACATATGATTTCCCTGGCACGTTAAGTGTTACTGTGGTATTTTTGCCTCCATTTAGACCGGAACAGTAGCCAGGGTCAGCTGGAGCAGGTCAGTTCCTTCAGCCTCCCTGTGCTATGCCCTGGCAAGAGAGATTGGTTCTGAATGTGGTTATAGCTCAGTAGCCAGTGCACACAGGAAGGATATAAAAAATAGTATTTTCTCCTTTCTTTCCTGCTTCTTTCTTTTAATTCTTTCTTTTCTTTTCTTTCTTTCCATCTTTCTTTCCATCTTTCTTTCCATCTCTTGCCTTCTTTCTTTCCTTCTTTCTTTCCTTATTTCCTTTCTTTCCCTCTCTTTCATTTCTGTCCTCCCTTCTTTCTTTCCTCTTTTCCCTTCCTTCCATCCTCCCATCCACCCTTCTTCCTTCCTTGCTTTCTTCCTTCCTTCTGTTGATACAAAGTATATTCCTTCTTTCCCCTAAAAAAATACCAGGGATGTGACATATTTGTCACTGCAAGACATCCAACAGCATATTGTCCCAGCCTGCCATACATTTAATCTGAAAGATCCATATTCATGTCTGGTAACTACTCATAAAATATTCCTTTACAGGCTGCATGGTGCAATATGGCTTTTCTGGGAAGGTTATTCCAGGCTGATGGAGTTATAGTCAGACCGGGGTGAGGAAATGCAGAGGATGGGTCAGATACGAAGGATTCTGGATTGAGCACAAGGGAAGCGTATTAAGGGAAGATGATCCTTGTAATGGAAGAAAAAGCCAGTGGCTCATAGTCGACTCAGCCTGTCAGTCACCAGCTGTGGCTGCAGGGTTATCAGTCTGTATGTTTCTGCCAAAGATGAGGAGATAGTAGCTTATTTCCAAGGGACCTTTAATTGGCTTTAGTCAAGTAACACAGAGAGCTGATAAGTTATCAACCATTTCTAATCAGACACTAGTTCAGTTCAACATCCCAGCTAGACCCATTTGAACAGTGGTCATATGCCTGTAGCTGGAAGCAGCTGCTCAGGCAGGCAGAAGTTTCATTTAAAAATAGGTCAGTGAGCAGTTAGAAATCTGTCTTCCACAAAAAAAAAAAACATTGATGTTTTCACATCAGAGGAAAGAAAATACATTCCCAAAGGGGACGTGCTTTGTTTGTATACACGGCAATGCAGCAGCCTTTCTAATTATCACCTAGTCAAAGAGGATGTTTTCTGTTTTGTGCGTATGGCTGCATGTTACTCGTTCCTGGCTGCGTTCTCACCCCTGTAATTTCAGTGCTCATCTGGAACGCTGGAACGCATGCCTGAAGAAGAAAGCCCTTGAAAAACAGATTTGCCAGAAAAGAAAAAAAAAAACCCAACAAATCCCCTCCTCCTTAAAATCTAGAGCAACATCCACCATCATGTGGTTATAAGACACTTCAAAAAGATGGGTGTAGTGAAAAATTAAAAGCATGCTTTGGCTTCATGTTTAGGAAGCACTAGCTCAAGTAGGAGCAGGTATCTCACTTTTTCTGCTTTTGGTTTCCCCACATCAGAATTGCAGTCTGTTCCCAAACACATGCCAGAAGCGTGCACATCAAGCAGATACTTTTATTTTCAGTGCAGATGCATCCCATCTCCTTTGTACAACACTGTGATCACAGGCAGAATGTGTCTCTTTCATTTCAGGGACCCTGTCATTAGTAATAGTCTCATTAATTCCCTATTTTCCCCTCCTTTTTTTCCTCTTTTAATCAAAATACTGCCAGAATAGGTAATATATTTCATCATCAGTGGAACATCATATTTGTTGGTGTAAAAATAGGTATCTCTCACAGAAACTCATGAATGACAGCATAAGTCATTCAAATGCTCCTTACTTCTTTATTTCACTGCAGATGCGTGAGGTGGTCTCCTCTCTTTGCATAGTTCTGAATTCAGCTTTTGACAGGCACCTTCAGGAAGGAAAAATTGCCTTGTATACACTGTGTTTTAAAATAAAGATGTCACGTTTAAAAGCACGGAGTCATTGAAATCTGAGATCATCTATTTCTGGTTTTCATTAACGTAAGCTGCACATACTTGCTCACCATGACACATTACAAAGTCCCAGTTCTCCCATCATTCAGAAGCCATCTCAGCCTGAAAATTGGTGGTTAAAGCATGCTGCAGCTCCTGGCCCACATATATACGTGATTTTCCTCAGTCCAGGAGTCACAGTGCTCAGGGGAGTGGGGAGCAGGTCTCTGATAAGCATTCCTCAGTACCCACCTACTCCCTTGTGTCTGCCTGAACTGAGGAAAGGGGATGGTGCACCAGTGCACACGCACAGCCCCAGTGTCTGAGCACCTCGATCATTCAGGGAACTTACGTGATTTGTATTTTCAGCTGGAGGATTTGAGGCACCTGGAAATGATGGTTCAGACTCACAAAAGGGAACCAAATTCAGAGATGCCTAGCGACTTTTCTGGATTTTTTCCCAACCTCACACAAAAATCTCCTCTTTGGAGGAGTGGACCAAGACCTGCATTACCTTAGCTTCTAACTCATCCCTGTATCAGCGACTTGCTTTTCCTCCTGTCTGTTTAGGAGATAACGTTAGAGCCGCAGGCCCACCCCATCCCCAGCCAGTCTGGAGTGGTTCATTCCTGAGCATTTGCTTGTCTTTTCCCCAGGCTTGTTTGCAATGTGTCAGTGATGGTGATAAAAGTCGGCTGAACCGAAGGCAATGTAAACAGACAAGTACTGTCTTCATGCTGTCCCTCTGAAGTGCCTCCTGGAAAGTCTGGCAAAAGAGTGTGAATAGTTTATTAAGGATGGTATATTAAGGACATAACTACCTTTTTGGAAGCCTGTCTGGAGACTTGTAACAAGGTTGCTCATTCCTTCCATGACCACAAATCATCTGAGTGTCTCTTGCCTACAAAATGGGACATGGCTTAATTAAACATAAGGCACAGCCTAGTTAGCCGACAGCGAGGCTTCTGCTGCGGTTTGCTGGGGCCAAGCCCTGTCCCCGCTGGAGGAAGGAGCCACTTGGAGCCCAGAAGGCTAGGCTACCCCTCTGGCCCCAGGGTGCTCAGGCTCCTATCGGATGGGGTTCTTTAAATGTGCAGCCTTACTTTCAATTTATTCTTGAGAAACAGCAGGCCTTGAAGAAAGAAAAAGAAAAAAGAAAGACAAGAACGCTTTCAATTCAAAGCGCATAGTTGTGAAAAAGCCATGCTCTGAACTGGGGTGAAGGAAAGCAGCTCAAGGCATATATTCTACCCTGGCCTGTACTCAATTATGTGTTTTGAATTGAAAACAAACATTTCTAAAATGGCTACTGAGACGCACTTCTTGAATGAATCCAAGATGGTGGCAGATGTTACGGCTTCTGTGATAAATGATTTCAAAGGTGCCGAGGCCCGTTGCCTTTTTAAAGTGACAGCACTTGGGTCTCTACAGCCGTTTTCCAGCTCTCCAGCAGTTTCTTTGCTTAACTGTTTTCAGGATGCCTTTCCACCCTGCGTTTCACAATATTGCCACATCATTCAAGCAGGATGAAACCGAGCCGTTTCTGTGACATTCGTGCAGAAGGACAGCCACTGTGATCTTAAAGAATGTGGCACCCACAAGCAGACACATGGCTTTGATATTTTTTTATTTTATTCAGAGCCCTCTAATTTAGAAAGCCATGTGTCACCAGACGAAACTGAATGCTTGCTTGCAGTGATCGCAGCCTCCTGCCTCTGCCCGTCCTCTCTCCCCTGCAGTAGTTAATGACTCAAAAGTTGCTCGGGAAAGTTCCCCCCTGCCATTTTTAAGAAACGTTTGCTGGCTGCCAGTTATCCAAGAGGGTAAACTGGAAGAGACAACTGCCCCAGCACAAACCTTAAGAAACACTGAGTTCTATAAAAAGCCCGTAAGCCTATAAATCATAAGAAGAGCAAATTGACAGTTTTGCCTTAAGAATAATGCCACCATTGGTAGTGATGCAGTGAGAAGAATCAACATGTTCAAATACAACAAAAGAGTTTTGAAAAATAGGTGTATCCGAAGCACTGACTTGGGATTGCCACCTATAACAGATGCAGAAAAATTACTTAATATCCCAATATAGGAGAAGAAAGAAGGGAAATAATTGTGGACCAGAATATAATGTACTGGACAAAAAATATTATCTGGCTCATATTTCCTTTTACACAGAAGACAAGTGTCTTCTCAAACAACTCCTGTAGTTTAGTAGTGTGTATGTCCCTTCCTTTCTTTTCTGCAAGTTTCCACTACTTTTGGAGAAGGCTGTGCTTCCTGGTCTCCCTAGCCCGAGCAGTCTTGCTGGTTGCAGGATGCTCTGGGGAGATGAACAATGTGGGTCTGAATCCTTACAGACCTGGGAGATGACTCCAAAGAGTATTCTAACCTCTGGGCCGTAAATCCTCATCAGATCCAGGTGCCTTCCTGTACTCTTACTGGGAAACTAAGTATCTCACCTGGCTACTGAAGATGTTCGCTGACCCCCGTGGGATGGAGACATCTTACACTTCCTCAGTGCTCCCCACCAACTCTTGGAACTTACATAGAAAATACTTGGCTGTCAGTGCCAGAAAAATAACTATGCTATCCTGCGATCAATGTGATAAAAGAAGATAAATTAACATCAAATTGCATTCCATTACCTGTCTAAAATTGCTTTGTAAAGATCAAATTTGGGAAGGCTAAAAGGAAGATAAAATGAGTTATATTCAATTAATTAATTAATTATTAAGCTGCTAAATATGGTGATCTTTCTACACTGACAATGCTTAGTGTCTCTGTGGCTGAGAAGAGTCATGAAATATGCTGTACCTCACCCAGTTAGTTCTGCTTGACCTCCCACTTGACTCTGTTACACCTCGCCTGTGATGGAGACCATGACCTGCTCTCAGGTTTCCCACTTGTGAGTGTTGAAGTGTTAGTCCCATAATCCAGTCTGTAAGTGGACTGTAAGATGGGTGCATGAGGCACAGGCAAATTCCTGCTGCAAGAGATAAGTCTCCAGCAGTCGCAGGCATGCAGATCAAATGATGCAGGCTAGGGTCAAGGCTCCAAATAAGCAGAAGATGAGTTCCGGGAGTGTCCTGCTCTCTCCTCCCAAGGATAACCTCATAGTGCATTTCATCTTGTAGCAGCACAGAGTTTTCTTCAAATATCAGCTCAGTCTTGGAGTTTCTCAACACCAGTTCCTGTGACAGCAGCACTATGATTCTTGGCACAAACAGGTGCTTTCTGTATCAAACTTTTCATCCTTTGGATGCAGAATCTAAGTGAAATCTATGGACTAATTAGCAATGCTTCTCAGGAAATCTAACAGAGTTTGGTCCGAGCATAGCCATCGAAACAAGATAAAGCTTAAGTTCTTCAGTTATTAACTATTCTGTTACTATCCATATGTACTATGTTAACTATTCAGTAACACTGTTATTCACTGTTTAAAAAAAAGATGTGGAGGTGCTATACTCTGCTGTTCTACCAGGAACAACCTTGTGGAGGATGGAACACACAACTGTAGAGGATGAAACACACAGCCACATATATGTAATGGTGCTTGGCTGGGATCCTGAATGGTGTCTGAGAAACATTTTTTTCATTTGTTAACTAGAAAACACACCAAAATGTCATTTCTCTGCAACCAGGCTTGGCAGCATTCTGGCACCTCATGCCTTCTGCAGTGCGTGTGCGTGTCTGTGTGTCTGTGTGTCTGTGTGTCTGTGTGTCTGTGTGCCTGTACTTGCCACATGTGCATACACGTACATCCATGAACACAACCGTCACTTGTCTTCCAAAATATCTTGGTGTCACTGCTTGGTTGTGCTGTATCATACATATACAAATTACTTCCTGTTGGTTTCATGACCTGGGCTAGGTGTGGGAATGGAAATCATAAGACAGTGATTTCATTAGTATCTGTGTTGCTGCTTTCCTTCCATGGCTTTTAGCTCCCTGAATTGTATTTCACAGTGAGCAGAGGCGTTTGGAGCTAGTTCCAAGAAAAAGACACACACACCTACAAACTGGGTGCTTGGCCCCCAGAATGTAATCTGAAGGTCAGAGCTACGCATCTCCACTGCTTCAACAAAGTATGCTGAGTGCCCTGATCAGACAGCCATCTATAGTCAGCTAATAGAAAACAAAAACTGTGGAACTGTGTTGGAAATCCTGTCCATTTCCAGCTGTTAGAGCCAGACTTAGGGCTGCAAAGCTGTTGTCTTCCTCTAGAGAGGAGAAACAGTCTGTCCTTGCACAGGACTTTTTCTGAGCAAAATGAGGCGAGCACATTGCAGCTGCTGCCACATTGCATCTGATGGTCCTCTTGCTTAGATAATCCTCTGACTGTTCAGAGAAAAGAAACCTGGGGACTCATCCCACCATGGGAAGGGATTCAAGGCATTTGAAACTGAACATCCCATCCTGGCAGCCTGTTGTGTGTGCCTTGGGGATATTTTGCAGTATTCTACTGATGCTGTGCTGCTGTGCAGGGAAGCAAACTGTGCTTCTTACCTTACAGAGACTTTAGGTGGAAAAGCGAAAACCCAAAATAGTCCTGACAGCAGAGATCAGAAGCTATACCTTTTTAAGTCTGATGTATTTTCAAACTGTCAGAAACAATTCACCTTTTTAAAGTAGGAACTCAGCTCTAAGCTATGGCTGAGATCCTGTGGCCAATGCCATGCAGAAAGCCAGCATGACCCAGATAATCCTGCCAGCCCTCAAAATTTACAAAGAATTGCTTTTGTTCAACACACCTTGCCAATTTACCACTACAAATAATTTTCTGTTATTCTGGCCACTGTGAACCATCAAGTATCTTGGCCTTTTCTCCTTCCCCTGGGAGAAAACCCTGTTTGTAGCAGTTTACTTCCAGCCCACGCCTGCAGCATGGGACAGTCCCTGCACAGGAGAGGGACCCACGCCGAACTCCAGGCAGAGCCTCCGTCCTCCCCACTCCTGCTTGCACAGCCGCAGTTGGCACGTACGGGCTGTGATGATGAGAGAAGGCGGCTGCTTCCACAGATGTCCCAGTGTAAAACGATGATGAGAGGGGAAACGCCAGAGAGAGGGGAAATGGGAATGGATGGTTCAATTCACACAAACCAGCAGATAGGCGAGTTCAACTGGGAAAACAAATAAGCTGTCAGGGAAAATAATGAATGAATACAGAGAAAGCACCCAGGAAAGAGAGTGCCTGATCTAGGATCTTTAGGCAGGGAGTTTCCCTCTGTAGTATTATTTCAAGGAAAGGTCAATCAAGAAAACACAGAGGGGCTTTTCTAAGCCATTGGCTACATCTATACCAGTAAACTAGAGAGTGCTAAAGCCCATTCTCTGGCCCTGACACTGGAGACACAGTATGACCACATCCACAACTACTGAACTCCCTCAGCCTCCAAAGCGGAGGGCCCACAGGTAGGTTGCCGATTGGGAACAGGCCACGTGTGAGCCGTGACCAGGAACTCCTTGGGAGAATTACTAACTGGCGTGGTTAAACTGTACCAGGGATCTTTCAGAAAGTTAAAAATGTTCATGACTGAGGGCATGTTCCCAGATCTCAGCATGTTTTATTATCAGCATGATTTATTATCATGGTATATATATCATATACCATGGATGCCAGTGTATTTGGCATTCCCATTAAAAGCTGTCATCTGGAGGGTTTGATGGTGGCCTGTAAGGATAGAAGCTGAATTGTGAAAAGTATAATGCAAAGATGTTTGGGACATTAGAAATTGCCAAAGCTCTTTATGGATCCAATAGCCTGTCCTGAAGAGCGCGCAAGGACCCGAGCTTTCAGGAGAAGCTGGACAAACATGGAATAGGTGTGCCATGGTCCAACATAGTCCCCACAGTGCACAAGTGTCTGTCACTGCGTAACTCTGAACGAGATAATTTGCAAATCAGTTTTTGAAAGAGTAATTCGTATCATATCTTCTCTTACGGACATCCTAAACTACAAAACATACTTTATCAGCCCATCGTGTTTTTATTTTGTTCATTTACTCACACTGGCTGGGTTGCTTGGAGCATCCTATGAGTCTCTTTGGTGTGAGGTAATACAATTGACTTTTTGCCATCAATCTGCTATTTTTTTTACTTTATATAAGACAGTAAGACAGCAAGCAAAGACTTGTCAAGAAGCTAAGCTAGTGGGCAATCTGGAATTTTAATATCATACTTGTCCTGAGTGACAGAAGTGTCCTTAGATTATATGCAGTTGTGTTGGTTTTGTTGCTGAACTTGCAAGCATCACAGAAAAATAAACCACAAATTGTACCTGCCAGCAGTGTATTTAAAATGGTCTTTTGAAGATGATAACTCTTTCAAACTAATTGGGCTTCACACTGGGAGCAGGGTGGGAAATGCTTTACCTGTAGGAATGCTTGTGTTACTGTTTGACAATGCCAGACTAAAGCTGCCTAAGGACTTCTGTCTTTGCTACAGATGCAAATCAGAAGGTATTTTTAAAAATTCTACTGATTAGCCCCATTGATGCCTGTGGAAATTATTCCCAATTTTCAAAAGTGAAAGTTGGAGTCAGGTCTGCTATGTTTTACAGGTTGAATTGATCACAAACTAATGGACTGATCCAAGGTTCTTGGACAGCCAGGCTGAAAAGGAACATGCTTTTCCTCCTTACCCAGGTCCTTTTGCTGAACATTGCTTTCCAAGTCACCTCCTTTTTCAATGAGTGCAGTTCTTTCTACACTAAGGTGAGAAAGACTACACTACTAATTTTTGAAGTTAAGGCTAGTTTGGTTAAGCCAAACTTTACGTAAATGACTTGGACAACAGGTGGAATTGCAGGACAGTGAGGAAATAAGAGATTTCCTTACATGTAGAGCTGGACTCTGGTCTCCAGAGCACTTGCAGGAAAGCACAGTGACATTACTAACTTTAATGCCACCTTACTCCAATGCAGCAGAAAACAGAGTCTGGCCACGCTGACTTTTTTTTCCCTGATCTGGACGGGTGCAAGCTCTTTTCTTAAAGAAGAAAATAATGACCCCCAAGGCCAGTTTTGTTATTTTGGGTAGAGTTCCTTCTTTCAAGTGGGCTTCTGTGTAACACGAGAACAATTTCCAGACCCTTATCAGAGCACCAGCCCAGGAGTGTCTAGCCCACTATCTGCACCTTCTGAAAGAAACAATGAGAACCCAAAGGCAGACAGCGAGGCGAGCGCCGGTACACCCTCCCTGGAGAATGGCAGCAGGGGTGGGAAGGAGGGGCAATCATCGCCCTGTTGGGAACATAATAGCCCCCGGGTAGGCCACTGCGAACAGGAAGGGTGTGGACAGGATCTGAGTGCAGCTGCTGCTCTGCTAACAGCATCTGTTCCCACCGGCTTTGATCTGCGGGCATGCGGCATTCTGTGCCATGAGATAAACATGCTCTTGGAGTGGGGTTTGTTTGCCTTACACATATCTCCCTAATGAGCTGTGTGCCCAGGCAGCCATACACTCCAACTCCACCAGCGACAAGACCAAGCCTTTCTGGGAGGGTTGCAGCAGGTCCTTGCAACCTTTTCACAAGTCCGGGAAAGATGACATCATGTGCAGATCGCTCGCCAGCCCCAGATTTCTCACAGACCAGCATAATCACAGTCCTCACTATCGCACATGCAAAACTGGCTAGACTCCTTCTCTCGTGCTTGCCTCTGCGGTTGAATCCCTTGGAGCAGGGCACCCAATTTAATGTAATTAACTCTTGCAAAGAAAATTATTCTAGTTGGCTTCTTGGCATGGCTCAAGCACTTTGTACGCCCTAGCTGGAGCCCTTAGGTTTGAAAACGAGCAGGGGATTCCAAGTTCCCAATTAACAGAGGCCAGAAACACTGCCTCACTGGGAACAGACTTGGAGTCGTGCCTTGCAGGCCCAGTCCAACTCCCACTGAAGCCAACAGGAGGCTGTTCAGAAACTTCAAGGGGTATTTATGAGCCCCCTGGAAGATGAGGAGGGAAACCCAGTAAGTGTTATGGTCTGCACTGTTTTAGAACCCTCCGAGTTTTCTCAGCTTCCCAACAGTCCAAAGGTTCACAGTGAGGAGAAGGCAGGGAAGCTGAAGATAACTGCTTCATTCCCAGTTTCAGAGGTTAAGCATAGCATTGCAAAGACTGCATTTGCGCGTGACATTTTAGAAATGTTGGAGTCTTCCCACATGGGAGCAAATCTGAGACAATGGCAAACTACTTGATATTATTTGTATATTTTTAATATATAATATATATAATTAATATATTTTATTAATATAATATATATATAAAATATACCAGATATTTTACTGGATGGAACAGCAGGGGAAAAAGTAAGCAGGTCAGTGTTTCTTGACAAATCATACTTGGTTTAGTTGCAATGTTATCAGTAGCCAAAGGACTGCAGGTCCTGCCTGTCTTCTTTAGGAGCACACCTCAACCCATGAACTCTATGGAGGATCCCTGCAGAGAGTAACCGTGTGCAGAAATCCATCTGGAATTGTTGTCTTCCTCCAGTTAACAAGCGGTGATATAGGTGGCATGAAGGTATTGTACGTGGACTGGAGAACAGGCAACCAGCTGTGAAAGTGCTGGAAGCTGGGACAAACACTGGTAGATGGGGACCTTTATACTCCTTGTACTGATACCCAAGGCAAGCATGTCACACTATGTCATGACACTGTTCAGTTTAGCTGCGTTCCTGGGGGTAATTGCCAAACTCAGCTGTGTACAGAGTGTTTGCTGAAAGCTGGGTTGGATCAAGAAGAAAGACCTTTCAGATGTGAAAAATGAGTCAGGTGGACACTGTGAGCCTTGACTGTGTTGCCTTTTGTAAATCATTTGTATCTGAGATTTTTAATGAGATTTTCATTAAGGAGAAGAAACCAGCAAAACTCTAATTTGCAGCTGCCCAAACCCATTTGGCCAAATCTACTCAGAGAATTATGTGGTGGATGCCTGTTTGTAAGCTACGATGGCCAAGTCCTTCAGTTGCTACCTTTGATCAACTTCATGACAGTTTGCCAAAGTTAAAAATTAATTAGGACCTTAGGATATGGCTCAATATAATTAACACACCGCCATTATTTGGTGGGGTGTGCCCACTAATAACTAAATAGATCATACCCTGTCCGTATTCACAAGTTTGTGGTTCTTTCCAGTGAAAAGCTGCAGGCAAATAATTGTTTCTGTCTGCATCAAGGATTATACTTATTTTTTTGACTGTGGACTTCAAGCTTTTCTTCAAGGCTCTCATTTGTTTTGTGAACTGTAATACTTCTGTGGCTTATTAGATTTTGCATCTTCATTGACAGTCATTATGGCTGTTCCAAAACACTCTTCTTACATTGGGCTTTGCTCACATTCACTGAAGTCAAGGAAAAGACACCTTCTTTTGTCCTTATGAAAGAAACTTAACATAAAAGACACAGGACTATCAGGATCTAAATCACTGTGTTAATCAACTTATTGCAACCATCAAGTGCAGCCACTCTGCAGTGGGCAGCTGTGGTGGGCTTCTAAACCTGGGGCACAGGGAGCACCCACAGGGCTCAGACAAAAGCTCCACAGCGCGTTTCCCTTCAGCTTCAAAGAGGTTTGGATCCAGCCCTGCAGGCACTTATTTCAGAAATACAAGATTGTGGGAAAGGGAAGAAAAAGCACGGAAATAACTTCACGTTTGTTTTGTTGTGTCAGTTTTTAAAGTTCCTTTCATCTCAGAGCAGTCTAGTGCACTTTCAAAAGATTGTTCCTACAATATGTGGACTGAAGTCAATATCAATAATTTTACAATAACCATGTTTCTCTGATTTACAGCCACAGTGTTAAAAATAAAAGTATCTGTTAGATAAGCATTCAGAAAAAATAAGGCTATATATGATAGATACATTATATAAAAGTTTATAACAAAAATCTCAGCAAAAACATGACTAAAGTGACCAGATATTATAAAAATCTCTGGGTTTTTATACAGTGGTTAGTGTTTCTATATTATGATTACAGCAGAAGGCTAATTTCTAAATCTGTCTAGTGGTGGAAAGTGTCTGGCTCCTCTGCACCGAAGAAAAGAGCAAAGATAGAGCTGCTGCTCATTAACAAAACATGCTCCACTGCGTGCCATGGCTGACTCACTGCTTCTTCTTCTGTGTTGTATGAACTCACATGAGCCCCTGTCTTCCCAGGCCCTCATGTTCTACCTCTATCTTCCATCAGTACTTGCCTCCTGTTTAGCCCTCTGACCCTTGCCATTTCCCCAGGATCCAGCTAGGGGGTTGTTTATATTGCTGTTCTGCTAAGGTTTGTATGGTAGCAGGGGAAGATGAGAACAAGGGATGTCCCTGAGAAATATCAGACGTACAAGATGGTCTCCCACCAGGCACTGTAACTAGGAAAGGACAGGGAACAGGGTTCAGTGCCAGCTTTGAAAACTGCATTTTTTTCAGCATCTTGGAAGATGGAAACAATGTTTTTGGGGAAGCTTAATTAAGCCCAGGATGTTTTAGACTTTATCAGTAATAAACATAAACTCCTGCACACATCTAACTCAGTGCACAGAGATATTCAAGTCTCAGAAAAATATTCATTTATTTCATATTTCCAGAGGCATGCCGTTTATTTGACTTCTTTTGACTTATTAAGTATCTGTGGAAACTTCATTTTATGCAGGAAATAACTATAATCAGCAGCAAATGTGACTTTAATAACTAAGATACTGGGAGCCATTTTTGATTGCCACTAAACCTCACAGACAGTAAAACTTTGTGATAAAATAGTTATTTTCTTATCTGGAATTAAAAGTCAGGACAAATCCGACTGATTAAGAAAATCTTCAAGCAAGATAATGTACATCCTCCCTGAAATTAAACTCTGGCTGAAGGTTCATTTACTTCTGCTAGATATGCTCAAAATGAAAATACTGGCAACAGGAAGTAAAGTCCATAGAATATTTCAGTTTTGAAAATAATACTGTCCCTATCGTATCAGACAAGTAAAAGAATAAAGCACAACTTGAAAAATAAATTTGTTAATCTGTACAAGCAGTTTATTGACAAAGGATTTCCATTTTGCAACTTAAATACCAGCAAACCATTTTTGAAAATTTTTGGCCTTCCAGCCTGAGGAGGGTTCATGTGAAAGTATAAATGCATGTGCAGGTTAGGGCAGATGCTGACCCTACTTCCATTGATATAAATGGAGAGACTCCCATCATTCGGGTATTAAACTTTAAATGGAATAATGGAAATGTTATGGAAAAGGCTCAAATCCTTTGCGAATAGTAGCCTTGATGGATTTGTTTCTCACCCATCCCCACCGTCTGCGGGACACATGACCTCAGGTTCCTTACCCAGACAGTCAGACACACAGTAAAAAGTAACACTGGTCCTGGGAATCATAAGGGGGGAAAAGGACACGTCCATAAACAGGGACAAACATCTTTCCCTAAGCAAAGCTGTCAGATCCATTTAAGCAGAGACCTGCTCAATCTTTTCCTCTGGGGCCACTTTTTCCTGTCTGGGAACGTCTGTGGCATTGCCTGTCTGTTCCCGAGCGACCATCACTGAGAGGTTTAGATAAGGCAAGAAATCGCACTCAACAGTCTTATGATCCCAGGCTCCAAGACAAAATGGGAAGGCTGTACTTTTCCTACCCCTTTCAGAGTAAAAAAAAACCACAACAAAACCCAAGCTTGTATCAGCTGAACAAAGGTTATATTGTCTGCTGGGAAACACTAATGCTTAGCAATTGTCTTCATTTGTATTTATGTAACCGAAGTGCTTTTAGGTGGTCTAGCCCAAGTATTTAGCATGGGGGTGGCAGTTACAAGCTTTAGCTATGTAGCTGGCTCTAGAATATATTAGATGAGGCAAACTAAAAAAGGTTTTACTACCTGTGTTAAGTTGTAAATACCTTGGAGTGAAGCTAGTGTCTTGTATTAGAATACAGGGCAGAACACATTGACTGCAGATTGCACATATTATTAATAATACCTTCTGAAGCTTAGAATTTGGTGGTTTACTTTTAAGTAAGGAAAAAACTATTACTTCAACCATCTATAGATACTTACACAGTGATATTCATCAAACATTTACATATGCAATGATATTAACAATTGAAGAAATATAAATATCCTCTATGCATGAGCACCTGTCTTCTAACGTACCTCAGATTTAGGTAGGAGTTACAGGTGCTTTTTGTATTCAGTAAAATGTTAAGAGCCTCCTGTACCAAATGTCTGTGTATGTGGAGCTGAAGGGAGCACCCTGAAATCACTGCATCTTTTAGAGTTTAGAAGCATGCCAGATCACTTCGTCCAAACCACCTTTGACATGCAGAAGCACTACATGGATCAAATACAACTATTATTAATTAATTGCACTGGAAGGGGCCCAGAAACCTTAATCACATATGGTGTCTGTTTCTCAAAGGAACGGTAAAAGAGCTGTAATGAGAAAACAGCCCATGCTCCACAGACCTTGAAAGACAGGACTCTGCTTTCTGTTTTTAGAATATGTAGCAGCTGTTGATAAAGGAACACAGTGCAAAGATGCTAATGTACAGAATTATGGGCCATGCCTTGTGGCATATATTGGCACAGCTCCAGGGACATCACTTTATATGCCATGGTACATTCTGGCACAGCTCCAGTGACTTCACAGAGTGATGCTAATTTACACCAAACTTATCTGGCTTTATATCCGTAATTATTGCCAGAAACAATACATAGTTATAAAGGAGAATTATTGTTTGAAAACTTGAATGAGAGGCAGACAAGATGCTTTCTGTCTCCCAGGAGAGGATGCATGCTGTTTTTTCCTTTTTCATAATTCAGGAAAGTTGCCAAATAAGGGCTCAGGCCAGCACAGGCTGAAGTCAGTAGAAAGTTTCCTTATAATACTCTGGGATTTTTGTTCTTGGATCTGACACTATTTCAGCGGTGGAATGTGTTTAGCTTGGTGTAGGTTCAGATCAACACAGTACTTTTGATAGACATATAAAATAATGTTGGGAACATCTATCAGAGGCAGTTAATTTCTGCTCTTTGGATGAGATCACAGTGGACATTAAATCAAAATTGAAGGCCAGGTCTGAGCCATACTTGTCCTCTTTACACTGTTAAAACCCTAACTTTAAGGTGAGGTGCTCCTGGAGGAGGTTGTCTCACCTCCAAGCTGTGATGTGACTGGAAGGAAAGCCATGGGAGGCATGAGGCGTGTTTGCAAATCCACAAGAACCTGGAGTGACAAGGACCCTGGCTCAGGCTGTGAACTAGGACCTGGTTTCCTTCACATGGCTTCTTTGCAGGAGAGGCAGGACGACCACCAGTACCTCAGAGTGAGGCTTTCAAGAGAGGGTTTTCAGCCTGGAGGTTTCAGTGATATGTTGTGTAGACTCGGCCATGCTGCAGGTACTGGATCTGTTGGCATGATGGAACGGTGTCATATGTAAGTAGATTCACAAGTGCTCTGGTGGGAAGCTGGAACCAGCACCAATGGACAGGTATGATGTGTTTCTGGCTATGCTTCAACAGCCAACGCCAGCTAGAATTCCCAAAAGGCTGACTGGCTTTGTGCCCAGTTGAGCTGTTGTAAGATGGAGTCTGACAAATTTATGGAAGAGGTTGTATGACATGGTGCCAAGGAGAGCACTGGGACAACTTTACTTAAGATGTCCTTTCCTGCCCTGTGTTCCTGGTTATTAATCTGGCCCTGTTACCAAGTGACAAAGATGAGTATATCTGCATTCATGTAATAGCCTACCAGAATGAGACAGAGTACCTTAGCTAGCTGGAGATGGCAGAAGCTTTATTTGAATGCTGCTTGTGACTGGCTGAATGAGCTAGTTTGTAGCAGCTAGAATAGCAAGAACATTAAAGACTGACTGAAAATACTATACTTGCTCTTTGGTAAAATACAAAGGATATGATTGCACTGCTAATAAAAGCTGACTTTACACTTGTGTAGTAGAAGAAAGGGTGAAAATTAATCTTTGCATTGCGTAAAACTGAATCAGAGGTTTAAATTTCCTCTGAGTCATGAACTGTTTAGTTGAGCTGAGCAAGGCACGTAGCTGACCACTACTAAACAGACCAGATTTTCATGTTAACTTAATCTAACATTGCTGTTGTCGCTTCATGTACAACAACAGAATGCTCAGTTATTCTACCTTTGGACAAAATACCAGTGCTGTTTAGCTTTCAGACTTGTCCACTGAGACTACAGTCTGAAATTACCATCAGTATGGAAGTGGGCAATGCCGTCTGATTAAAAAAAAGGGGGGGCATTCAGGTTAACCAAAATCTTTTATTAATTACTATTTATTTTGTCAACTTGTTTCAGTATGAATCCTCTCACTCCAATTCTCTAAACTCCATCTGATTTGTTCAGTTAGCTCCAGCCTGGATTCATGTCTCAGCCCACTTAAACTGTCTTCAAAATTTCTTAAAGATCTCAATTTCCATTAAAAACATCATACTTAAGCCAAAACAATGTTTTGAACGTGGTTGCTTTCTGGAAATTGATTTTTAAAGCCATTTTAAGCTGACTTTTTCAGAATAATCTCAAAAAACTAAAACCCAAAAGGTTCACAGCTCTTCTTACAGAGTTTTAGTTGAGCTATGATTTAAAGAAAGATACAAATCGATCTGAGAAATCCTGTTTCCTAGTATGGTATGATATCTGTCCCGTTATAAGCTTATTACCTGTTAGCTTCACGTGAATGTTTCTGTCTTGCAGCTATTCTGTCAGTCTCAGATTGTTTTGATAAGTTTCTTGAAATGTTTTTAATTTTTGTCTTGTCTTAGGTCTCACAAAATACTCATTACTATCACTGCCTTTTCTGAAGGATATGCTGCTTGGATATCCCAATGTCATACTGTGCTGATCAATAAGGTGCTTTGTAAAAGATAAAACTAAAATGCAATAGTAAATTTAGTAATTTTAGTTTAACAAAGACAAGTGCAAGGTCCTGCACCTGGGACAAAATAACCAAAGAGCCCAGTACAGGCTGGGGTCTGTGTGGCTGGGGAGCAGCCTTGCTGAAAGGGACCTGGGGGTCCTGGTGGACAACAAGCTGGACATGACTCAGCAGTGCATTGCTGCAACAAAGGCAAATCAGATCCTGGGCTGCATTCACAGGGGGGTTACCGGCAGAGATAGTGACATGATCATTCCACTCTACTCAGCACCTGTCAGGCCATACCTGGAGTACCGTGTCCAGCTCTGGTCCCCAGAGTTCAAGAAGGGTACAGACAGACTGGAAAGGGTCCAAAGGGAGGTCATGAAGAGGATCAGAGGGCTGAAGAACTTGGCGTATGAAGAAAGAATAAAGGAGTTAGGTCTTTTCTCTCTGGAGAAGAGGAGGCTCGGGGAGACCTCATGACAGTATCCCAGCACTTAAAGTGAGGCTACAAATAGTATGGAGGCTCTCTTTTCACAATGGGCCACATGGAAAAGACAAGGGGCAATGGATACAAGCTACATCAGCAAAAATTTCCTCTCAGTATAAGAAAGAAATTTTTACAGTGAGAACAATCAATCACTGGAACAACCTGCCCAGAGACGTGATAGAGTCCTTATCACTGCAGGTTTTCAAGATGTGAATGGACAGGGTGCTAGATAATATCATCTAGGCTCCCTTTCCCATGAAAGACTGGAACAGATGATCTTCTGAAGTCACTTCCAACCTGGGCTGTTCCGAGTCTATGATTTTGCCTCAGATTCAACTATGTCTAGGTGAATAGTGACAGATAGCTGTTGGTATATCTCCTAGTTTCTAAATGCATCTTCACATACAAAAATTCTCTGAAATACACAGTAACTGTATTTGCTTACACTTACTTTTTGTTTACAGTGAAATTACAAGGTTTCATCAGTAGATAGAAATAAAAGATGACATATATATCTATATATGTGGCCACTGATATTTTGTAGGCTTTTTGATAATATACCTTACTGAGCCCCAAAAGATGTTCTGACATCACTTCCAGTGTAAAGCAATTGGAGGATATTCCTCTTTTTCTTTTGACTTTGGCTCTGACAGCACAACATTGTTGTCAATGAGTGCTAATTAAAGAAAACAAACTTGTGTGAAAATTGTCTTTCATCCATGCTAACAAAAGTCTAGAGTGAAGAAAGGTCTTCAGAGCTACAGTACAAGTCTCTCATCTAGAGTGAGCTCATATGATTATAGAAACTACCTTAAACTAAATATTGTCTTGACTTGGGAGTTTTTCCACTGGCTGGCTTCTGTCCAAGATTTCACCCAGGACTGCAGTGTTCTCTCTAATGATGTTCAGTGGCTCTGAAACAGATCAATAATTCACAGGAATTTCTTCATTGAAGCTACAGATGTAAAAATGAAGGAAAGCATCACAATGTTATAATGCTGATATTACTGGATGAATAGCCCTCCTATTTTAATAGTAGTTACTCTTGCATGAAAGACAAGAGTCATATGTTCTGCTTGATAGATATGACACACCAACATCAGTCTTTGGCAGCCTAGATGTGTTGTGCCTGTTGCTGGGGCTGTGAAATTTTAGAAATTGCAGAAAAAATCACTCAGCAGTTTTCATGTTTAAAAAGCATTAATAGATATTTCTGAGTTTCTCCAGAAAAGAGAAACTACGATTCCTTGCCATGCTCTACTGCAAAACAGGTGCAGTCAGCGGGTTTGAGTCACTCATGGTGAAGGAGTTGTTCACAGGCTGCACCATTTGGCTCCTGTAGTCCAATAGGAATATTCTGGGAGATCAGACAAAGACTTTCTTCAGTTTTCATGGCTTTATGACAACTTTTTCAGAGTCCTCTGCTTAATAGGAGTCTTTCAAATGAAGGCTGCTGCAAGACATGCAGCACACCAACTGACCCTGTGTCTACCTTGGGAGTGCTTTTCTGACTCCGGCAACTAAGCAGGCAGGCTTTGATGCACATGTTCCTGGCATTTCTGAACATGTTCTCCATTGCTGGAGTTTCCTAGTTCTGAGGTAAAAGGGAAAAAGCCAGAATACATTCATATTAAATCATGACCACCAGCCTGAGTAGAATGGCATGAACATCTGGGAACTAACTGGGTCCATTATGTCTGGAGAAGCTGCTAGATTTCCAGTAGATATTTGGGAGCATTATTTCAGGGGAAAATATTGTATAGAAAGCTTATAATCAGCACTAATTTCTTTCCTGTTATCAAGGTGGTTATTCATTAGATTAATCTCCTCTTTCTAATTGATGTTTTGACAGCATCCCATGCAAAACAATGAAGATTTTTCTCCCTGTTCTTTTTAAATATCTGGGAAACAGATGACAAAGGGATTTTTAAGTTAATAAAGGATTCAGTTGAGTTAAAAACCAAAAATTCCAGATGATACTGTAAGGTAGATTATGTTAATGGAAGATGTGGTCCCTAGTATTTCCCTCTGTGATGATTCTGAGACAGATCTGCAAGATCCTTGCCCTAACAGGGCTGATACTATTCAGGGGGGCACTGAAGAATACAATAACCTCTAACATCAGTACATTTACTTTGATAGGTAAATGCAGTGGCTGTTTTTCTTTAAGACACATGAGTTGGAGCTTCCAAAAACCACCTAAAAGACAGAGAATCATGTTGCAAGTTACATAGCTACTCTACTAACAGAAAGATGTATCGTGTACTGGCTCTGGTTATTCCTAGGGAAAGCATGCATGAGTCTGGGAGAAGAACCCTAATCCATCTCTGGAGCTGCATGACGAAAGCAAACAAGGGCTGCCTGCTGCCTCTGTAGCGTTAGCGTCTCCTGTGAGCCTGTGCACAATAGCAACCCCTGTGCCAAGCTTTGCAGGAAGCTGAAGAGTGAGCCTCATCCAGAGATGCCGCAGGATCAGGTTACCTGCATTCATAAAAATAAGCGTGGGTACTATTAACTTCTCAGCTATCCTTCATTAAAAGCCAAACAATCCTACATTGCGGGCTGCTTTCCCTCCTTCCCACACTGGTTTTGTGTCATCCTAGCTTCCAGAAACTACACATTACTAGCATTTCAGACACTGAGATTGGCATCTTAAATTACAAAGCAGCTCACTGGATTTGGGGTTTCCTGTTTTACCCAGGCATGTTGTTGGGTTCCTGCTGGCCCCTTACCCCAAATTTCAATGCACAGAGCCTCTCATTTCATAAACTTCTTACTGTTTAGGGCTTTTTGCTTCCTTTTCTAGTCTTTAATTCTGTGTCCAGAAGGCTGGTTATATACTTACGTCTCTTTTAATTCACCAAAACATAAAGAGTTAACACTCTGAAAGATAAATTGCCGATTATTTCATTATAGAGAAATTTTGTGGGATTCATTCAGATTTAATTAAGCTTCCAAGGAAAAGGTTTCCAAAGAAAAGATCTCCCTCCTCCCTACCTACCCATTTTAATTGTCACACTCCTTTATACCAGTCTTTTTTCAATTATTATTTTTCTACTTGTATAAGGTACAAATCAAGGCTGCAAGAGCAGGCTCGTAAGCCTGATTAACTTTAAGCATGTCCTTTGCATACAATTTATGTCAGTAAAATTAAGCAGTTGTGCTTATATTACAGAGAGGAAGCTATAAATTATAGCCTGCCAATGAAGTGATTCATGTAGAAATAGAAAAGCAAGAGGACGAGTGAGTGATAAAAAACTGACCTTTTTTTTTGCAGCAGCATGTCAGAGAACTGACTCGGCTCCCCACATCTGTCCTGACTTCAGTCAGGAGCGCACAATATAAGCAGGGGCCTTAAAAAAGCAGGGAGGTTTGAAGAAAAAATGACGGAACTGGAAGTAGCTTTAGAAATAAAAAAAACCCAAACCCAAACCAACAAACAAAGGATAGTCGATCCCAAAACCTAAAACCTGACAATCACCAGGCCACCCTCCAAAATGTCCCAAACTGTAAAGTCAAGATCTTTGCTGTACAACATATTTTTAAGTCTCATATAATGACAGTTTCCAGACCCTTGGCATGTTCCTTAATAAAAATGAATTCCTTTCAGACTTGAAAGCATATCACAGAACTGTAAAGTTCTTTTGCATTTAATATTGCATTAGCTGGGACAAGGATATTTGTATCAGCGACTCTGTAACAGAGTGTTCCTGGCTTGCTGGAAGCATTTGCTGGACCAATAGTGACAAGCAGTCTGAAAAGAGAAAATATTCAAAACAAGAAATATTTGCTAAACAATTCCTTAAAGCCAGATTTTCATCTGCTTGGGAGGAACTGCACCAATTTGCCCACAGCAAGAAGCTTGCTCATTTTTATCAGAAAGCTGTAGAGACTGACACCATGACAAAAGCTGTTTCCTCTTTTCAGACTACAGAAGGTACTGACTCCTACCTTCCATATTGTTTAGCATTAAGCAAAAGGAAACTCAATCAAGAATTTTGAGGAAAAACAGACACCACACCCCCATTGCTCTGGTAATATATTCCCAGCCTAGATATCTTACAATTGCAGGCAAAAGAAGCCACCCTAATCCTTGAATATTAACTATAATAATTGAAATGCTATTAAAAAAAAATCCCAAACCTTGGAATGTTAACATTTTCTGAGTTTGCTGGTGGTATGCACAGCGTTCAAGACACTTGCAGACCTACAGCCACCCTTCTGTCTGAGAGCCAGCCCGGGGTAGGAATGTGACAGCCTGACAGTCCTGGCACTTAGGCAATGTTTCTTGCTCTCCAGATTACTCCTGCTACAGCACTTGAACTCTTTAGTCTCTTAGCATATTCAAACTCCTGAAGCACAGAGTAAGAGATAATAAGTCTCACTTTATCTGTTCAGTATTTGTAGCTCTTTCATGCATCAAACGCTGTTCCAGGTTACTTGTTCATATTTTTTCACATAGGAATGTCTTGTCCTCCTGTCTTAGCTGCTTTCTATATCAACCGCTGCAGTCCAGATATAGGAAAAAATGTGAAGGATTTTAACAATTCAACTTAATATAACACTCAAAGAACACAACACAGCATCTTGCTTTGTATGATCAAAATATACTAACTAGCTCTACAAATAAAGTGTAACAAAAGTTACATAAATTGAACCACTACTGCTGGTACATTATTATTGTATTTTGGCTGTACAGCTAATTAATATGGTTTGATCAGATGGAGAGAAAGCTCTTGTTCTGAGTCTTTTGGTCATCAGTGAAGTAGTCACTAATCAAGGGCTGCCACAGATAGCCACAATGCTCATAGAGCTGCAACTTAAAGAGAGATCATTGCACAGATAGATCCTTTGTTGTATCTCTGCAATAATGCTGAAAAGTCGTTTAAGGAAGCTTTACATCCAGGATCACCATGCAGGCATATAAGGCAAAAAGTAACAGCTCCCATAGCTGTTACAAATTAAATCAGTTCACTTTCTGTTGGATGTTCATTTGCTTCATGCAATGGCCTATTGGTTTCCTTAATTCAATCCCCGATTTTGTGTCAGTATGGTCTAGGAAAAGACATTTGCTCTTAGTATCTCTGTATCGCTTTCCTCTTTTGGTGCAACCTAATTAGATTTATCCCGCTGTTTTCTTCTAAAAATAGAGCAGTTTCCAAGCTCAGAATTATCATTCTATGGTATTATTACCTCATATATAAACTGCTGGCAATCGCTTATGTTTTATGAGTGAATTTGAACTCCTGAGAAAAACAAGTGGTGCTAAGGAGATGAAAAAATGAAACAGGAAACAACACAAATAGCTCAGTGATCTGGAGAGCCAACTCTATCTTACTGACAGGCAAAGTAGTGACTAAAGGTATATTATCTGAACTTTTGAGTAATTCTTTTAATCACAAATTGCAGTAATAGAATGATTACTATGAGCAATATTTTATCATAAAACTCCAATGTAGCTCTGGACTGCTGGAAGCTTTTTGATAAGAAAAGGCATCAGAAGAGGACTATCACACCTAAGGCCAGTTTAAAACCTCAGAAAATGCAATGTTGTTGCATGAATATTAAAATTCCATATTTTTTCTTGTATACTTTCTCCAGGCTGTCATGATGTGAAGAAATCTAGCTGCATTAAGTAAATCAGACAACAGGGGTAACGCAACTTAGAAGAAGGAAAAATATGTTGAATACCAAAAGAAAACCGATGCCTAAAATTCTGTAGGGGACAATCAGCAACTGGATCCTTTTGCCTGTGGGAAATAAAGAGGAAAACAGGTTGGGAGTAGGGAAGGAAGGGCTACAGGATGAGCTCAGTCAGAGATGATGTTACAAATCAGGCATGGCTTTGCTGTCATGCCCATACAGCAATTATTGTCCTGCATGCTAAATTTGACAGCCTGCATCATCATGTTGCACAAAGGTTGAGAAAAATTAAAAGACTTTTGGACAATCTTAACATCTCCGTAATACACTTCTTGTATGATGACCTCAACTCACACTTTTGCTCCATAAACATCCTATGGACATAAAATTATTCACAATATTCACTGTGCATTTGTGGCATAGTTGCTAAACTATGCATTGCAGATCTTACAGTAAATCTAATATCTCATTGCATGCAAACTTAATCAACAGAATTTACAATTGCTCTTGTGTTAGCAGAATGAAGGACTGATTTTCTGTGAGTTGGAAGATGGCTTCTCTAATCCTTATTGCCTTGAAAGACTGTATTGTTGTTTTCATCACTTGACCCATTACTCTTTTCATCATTTAATTAAATTATAAACTCTGTTGCTGATGCCGCTTGCTTGGATATTTTCCCATCCTTTTTTGTATGAACTCCTGGTCACCTACTAGTTTTTCAATTTTCTAATCTGCCTTGCCATTAACATCACTGCTGGAAGTTAGAAGCTGACACACAAATCCATTTAAAGTAAGGTCTGGGTCTATTTTTTGATCTGATACACATTTAATCAAAAAAAGCTTGATGAAATTGCACCATTTCCACTCCTTTAAGCAAGTGCAAGAAGAATGAATAGCTGTCTGTTCTCCCATCATGCGTAGGAGGTGACCTGGCCTGCATTTGTATAGAGTAGATGGGCTTTTGGAGGTATGCTGTAGAACAGTCACAGTTCTCTGTAACAGGAGAACACTTTTCTCCTTCTTTCAGGATAATCAGAATGATTTTTGCAAAGTAAAACCAGCTCAGCAAGTTTCCACTGACATATCATGAGCAATGCTTGCAACGATTTATTTTCATTAAGTCTGTTCAATTTATTATGTCCCCAAGCTCCTGAAAAAAAGAAGAGAGAAATCTCTCCCCACAGCATTAACTGGTACTCTTGCCACACCATGAGAACTTTACTAAAGCTGGTATTTGTCATTGCAGAAAGCCTCCTTTCTGGAGAGATGTGGCTGCACACACCAGCAGAACTAGGGCAAACAAGGTAGCATATTCATGTTTTGTTTGTCTGTCTCAGTGCTACCATGCTGACAACATGCATGCTCTGTGTGCTCTGCAGCGCTCACTACCACATTTCCAAGAAAGGAAGAAGATTGCAAATGAAAGTGCTTTGTCCATCATGGAATCAACTTCCTAACTTCCAAACCAAGCAGGTCTAAAGTCTGATATAAGTTTACTTCACTGTGGTGCTGGAGGGGAACTGTATGCTGTGTTTCTGATATGTATATCTAAGAATTTCCTTGCAGAGCTGGCAGGCGTGCATGGATACACAAAAATAATTTTCTGTAGTTAGAACTGTTAGATGTGGTCCATCTGCATCGCTGCTATTTGTACTGGTAGAAAGTTTCTTCCCTTAAAGCTGGTTTAAGTAAAATGATTTAATTATTAACTATGATCACCTGGGCTGTACTTCTGTATCATTCCCCTTTCATGCTCTGGTTTTCTGTTTTCTTGCTGAGAACAGCAGCTTCTATACCATTAACGTTATAAATAGCAGAAACCTTTTCCAAGTGAGCCGATTACTGTGATCAAGGCCAGTCCGTTAATACTGGACGACAGAGAATGTTAAATGAGGGTGTTTGTAAATCAAGTAAGTGAATACCACTTCTTTTACAGTTACTCTGCTTCCACTGAAATGTCTTCATTGGCTACATATCCCTGTTGTGAATTCCTTGATTGAAAAAGTAAATACAACTACTTTTCAACTTCAAGAGTAGCATCAGACCCTAGAAGTATTCATAATAAGATATTCAGCGTCTTTCCAGAACAGTGCCCTTACTATCATTACCTCATTTAATATACAGTACTGTATTGCCAAGAAGGCATTTTCCCATAAAATCACAATCACTACAGAATGCATTGAAATAATTATTTAATTAACAAACTAGTTAATAATTAAGTTTTCTACCTATATTTCTTCTCTTATTTGTACCGCTATTGCATGTATGCACAGGCCTCACAAAGCTAGAAGCTGTATACCCATGTAACAAAAAACCCCCATCTGTACTCAAGCAACAATAGTCTGGTGAAAGGAGTTCAGTCTTGATTAATGAATGGTAAGATACAATAATTAAAAGGTACAGGTTGCAGAAGGAATAAAAGGAAAGCCAGAAAATTTCACACCATAATCCATAACCTCAGCCTACCACATGCTCTGCAGAATGCTAATATGCACAAAGCACAGGAGAAAACCACAACTGATACTTTTTTCCCTGCTCATTTGTGGTGAACAGTTTTTTATTATGTGGCCTGAATGGCTCTGATGTCATCACGCATCTACATTCAGTGTTTCTTACATCATTCAAGCCAAGTGACTGCTAGGAAAGACATCACTCATTGGAGGTTTTCCATCAGTGGATTTTCATCCATCATCCTTTCCATGTACACAACAGTTCATCCAGGCTTCCAGAGGGCCTCACCTCTGGCAGATCTCTTTTACAGGTGAAAGTTAAAACCCCAGCTTTGAGAGAAAAGCCACACAAATAAAAATTTTCTTAATTCCCTTAGACTAGGAAGGAAATACACGCTTTCATCTGGTTACTCTATTCAAGGCCATCCCTTTGTGTTTTGCCTCTCATACCATACAGATTGGAGAGTTTGTATCACCTTCCTCCCACATGCTTTCCCTTAGCCCAGGGAGCAGGTTCTGGCAGAGGGGCACGTGTCTGTGTCAGGATCTGACCTCATTCTAAACAGGAGAGCAAGGAGTAATGTTTATTCACAGACTCTGCTCTCCACCTTCTGATTCCTAAGGCTTGTAAGCAGACTCTTAATGCTTCCAACATTTGGTTGGAATTTTTGGATTGGAATGTTTTAAGATGCAGTTGATGTTTTGGTTTAACATAACAACCAGCCTTCCAGTTTGGTATGACTGACTGAAAAGCTGACAGGCTGAGCAACCGATTACAACCAACTTGTCTTTCTCATCTGAAGGGAAAAGAAGCACGTTTAGAAAAATCCAGTGACAGTCTGCTGTATAAGTTCAGATGTCACAACAGGCTGAAAAAGCACATCTTCTGTTTCACAGGGCTCCCTAAGGAGCTTTTTACACATAAAAAATGAATTAATAAAAAAATAACTAGGTTTAGTCATGAAAACATAGTTATGTAAAATACTGTCACACTGCAGAGATCACTAGATCAACATTGTATCGCCCTCTCTATAAGCTTCCTGTGTCCCCAGGGCAACATTTGACTTCAGCTCCATTCATCCTGGTCTCTCTCTGTATTGAGCTACTGAAAAATAGATCCTCTGCCCCATGCTATTTATCTTCCATAGCTCCTCCACTGCCACAGGTGTGCTGTGTCAAATAATTGGCAGGGCAGAGGGGGAAGAAGGGGGGAGTACCCTCCTCAGCTGTGTTTAGATTCCAGCTTGGTGATAATGTTATGAAAGGAAATTCTTTAATTTGAGCACTGAAGGCAGAGAGACTTGCAAACCAATTGCTCATCTACATTGAAGAACAGGAGCTGGCCCAGCAGTAGTGCAGGGGAAAGATCTTTTCACACAGACTGCTTCAAAAGGCAGTAAGAAATTAAGGCTTACTGGATCAGATCAGAGTTCTGCCTTGCCCAGGATCTTGCTTCTGACAGTAATTGGTAGAAGGTGTGTAGGGCAAGTAAAAAAGCAAAAGGACTATGTAGTGGTACATCCCCACAATGTTCTCCTATCTTCCAGTGATTTGTTGCTCTCAAAGCAGAAGTGGTGTTTTTGCATTTAATAATCCTTGAAAGAGTTTTCTTCAGCAACTTTGTCCCATCATTTTTGAACCTATATAAACTCTGATTGCCCACAATGTCCTGTGGCAAAGAAATCTATGGCTCATGTATGTGTAATGTGAAAAAGTATTTCCTTTTGTTTGTTTTGAAAGCTCTGGCTTCACCTGATACCTTCTAGTTCCTGCACTGAAAGAGCTTCCCAAACATCATCCCCAGCTTCATGTCCTTCATGACCTCTGTCACAAGGCCATCCACTCCTTCCTTTTCCAGGTATAAGTGTGCCCCCAGCCTGTTTGGGTCTTGTGTTGAAGCCACTCCACACTGCTGTTCCTCCCCTCTGTGTCTGTCATAGCCCTATGGTATCTTTTCTGAGATAAAAAGGACTGAACACAGAAAAAGGCCTCAGTAGAACAGTACTGAGCACTGAGGCAACTATTTCATAAATGTATTTATTAAAACATGAAGATTTTATTCCTGAGTGGTAACAGTAACTCAGAGCCTATCCTAACAGGTGTAAGGGTTGGGGCAGTTGGAGGTGGAGCCTGCATTTTTCTGTGTTGAATTCCATCTGACAATTACTATGACAATGTCTTCCTGAAGTTTCACATCATTTTTAGGACCAGTTGGAAGCAAATCATCTACTGCATCCAGTGCAAAGAAGGATCCTAGTGTAGAAAAATTTCCAAGCTGCTGCAGTGGAAACAAAATTTTGCACGTCTTCTTAAAGAGAATGTAATTCAGCTTTTTATGACTAAATCACGTCTTGTCCTACAGATCCTCTGGCAAGCTACCTCTTCCTAACATGTTTGAAAAATGATTTATTATGCGTGTTCATGTCTTTTGCAAATAGTTTCTCAAACTTACTGTTTTTGAGGGTGGGGGGAGGTATTCTTCATTTTAAAGTCCCAGAGCTTATGATCTTTGCTATTTTCCTGAATTGGACACAACCTTAGTATGATGAGGGATGCCTTCTTCAATCTGTTGCCCTCCTACCAGCTTGCTTCTTGTCTTTCCATGGTCTTTTTAAAGACTAGTTATGTATTTGCTCTGTGCCTCTGATATACCATTGCTGTGGTTTAACCCGGCAGGCAGCTAAACACCACACAGCTGTTCACTCACTCCTCCCTTGTAGGATGAGGGAAAGAATCAGAAAAAAGGTAAAACTCATGGACTGAGGACAGAAAGGAAGGGAAAATAATAATGATAAATGAATATACAAAACAAGTGATACACAATGCAATTACTCACCACCAGCTGACCAATGCCCTGTCTGTCCCCGAGCAGCCTGTTTGCCCCCCCCAGCCAACTCCCCCCAGTTTTACTGTTCAGCATGATGTCATATGGCCTGGAATATTCCTTTGGCCAGTCGGGGTCAGCTGTCCTCACTGTGTCCCTTCCGAGCTTCTTGGGCACCCCCAGCCTCCTTGCTGGCAGGACAGTATGAGAAAGCTGAAAAAGTCCTTGACAATGTAAGCACTGCTCAGCAACAACTAAAACATCAGTGTATTAGCAACACAATTCTTATCCCAATCCAAAACACAGCAACATACCCGCTACTAGGAAGAAAATTAACTCCATCCCAGCTGAAAGCAGGACTACTGCCTTTCAATTATCTGCATGTCATCTGTAAAGACTTTATTCTTTACAAGTTTGAAGTTTCTTTTCTTATGTAATCCTGCATGTTTTCAAACACATTTTTGCACAATTCCCCTTTTTGAAATTAGGCACAATGGTATACATATTGAGTGGTTTTATGGGTCCTGCTAGGGTGCCGGATCTGAAGATATTTTGTCCCCTGTTATAGACTGCTTGTTCCACAGCAGCATTTATGAATCAAGTCCAACATTGCTGAGGGCAAAGTAAAGAGCTGATCGTTCCATCTGAGGTTCCCTGAGTACTTGGTCCAGGAGGACATCATTAAGAATAACTAAATGCTTAACTTTGACATCACATCCCAGCACAGCGTTGACCAATATACCCAGGAGCGTTTGCAGTCTTGTGCCACAGCCGAGTTTCCTGTTCTTGTGTTCTCATCTCCACCAGCATGTCACAGGCACTGCCACATTCCAGTGGATCACTGGGTCATATAGGTGTCGTACAGATGACACAGGAAGGACAGGCCCATTAAGCCTTGCCAAAAGTAATGCAAATGACAAGAGGACAGGAATATTTCTAACCTGCTTAGAAAAGTCAATGAAGTTTCAAGGACTGAAACAGACAGACTGATGAATTTAGAAATATAGAACTAGTGTTGGAACTAACACTAGAGAAGTTCTAATACATATGAGGGTCTTGCCTGCTGTAAGTGCTTAACCTGTAGGCAGCTTTGAATGTATCACCCAAGAGACTGTTTCTACATCTTTGCACTGTATTAAACTGCAAAGAGATGCAAGCAGAAAACTGTTCAGTAAGGTTGGCTTATTACTGTAGGAGGTCCCACAGGGACTGATACTCTGTAACAAAACTGTAATGATTCACACAAAAGCCAGGCTAGCTACAACAGCTAGTGAAGGTAAGGATGGGGGAATGGAATGAAAGAGTATTTAAAGAAATGGTACAATAAAAAGAGGGATAAATATAAATAAGTCTCTTGTCTTTCCAATCTTGAAACATTCATGCCCTTGTTCATTCTGAACAAGATGCCCAAGACAAGTAGGGTATTGTACTGAAAAATATTGGCTGCCTGATGGCTTTGGAAAAAAAATATGCCATGTTCACAATTACTGCCCCTGACCTGTTTATTAAAAAGGACAATAAATGACTGAGCAGTATATATATTCAGGGCCTGGGAGATTTTATCAGACATAATGTTTCTGAAAAAAATTGTATGATACAGTTGGCTGTGGGAAGAACTATGAGTTCAGATCTTTCTCAGGTCAGCTGATTCTGTCCCCTTTCCAATTCCATGTACAGTTGCTATTTAACATTTTGCCTGTCTTCTGGGAAAGTCTGTCAAACAAAGGTTTTGAACGTTACTTGCACAGATTGCTGACTGCCTTTCACAGTCTGAACATTTTATGAAGTCCTTCACGGATGACCGTGTTTTGTTGTATTTTTTAATGTATTCCATAAAGGAAGAATTCTGAACTAAGCCACTGTGATTGCACTTAATCAACTTGCAAACAACACACAGAAAAGAATTCATTCTACTACTATAATGAATTCCTGCTATTTAAGGATAGTATCATTATGAATAGATCTTATTGAAACCAAACTGCCCAAATTTATTTATAGTTCTTATGTACAAATGACAGGAGCAAGGGAGTTTGAAAACAGCCAATATGCTTGCTCTGATGTTGACTTTCCTGGAAGTTTGCTGCAGTAGGGATAGGTCACCAAGAGTAAGGCTTTGTGCTCAATGTTCAGCTGTATCTACTGCTGTTGAAGGCTGCAGGAAATCCTTCGTTTACCTCACAGGAAACAGAATTATGCCAATGCTAAGCTCTTCCAAAAATACATTTGAAAAATACAGACAACTGCAACTAATATAATTCTAGTGTTTCAGCAGCACTAGGAAGCAGCATTTAAAAATGCTAAGTGTTTTGCTCTTGGAACTATAGAAATGTTTTAGAAGTCATTATCAGGCATTCAGGAGGGTTGATTTTGTAGCCAGAAGTAATACAAATAAATAACCCCTCAGTAACATGCGCTCCCTGTGCCATGGTGCTTAAAGGTACTTCTCTAAAAAATCCCCAATAGATTTACGCAATATATTATTAAGATAATATTCTTTTTATCTGCCTGGGAAGAGTAACAGCTTTACTAAGTTACAAAAGAGAACTTTTTTAGACCATATTTAATCACATGGAGGAAAGATGATCCAGTTAGTGGTTTCAAATATTTCATACCACTGTGTAATTTCTGGTGCCAGCATACCACTAACATCTGTACTATTTCACAGAAAGGAATGCTACAGACACTGTATCTGCTACCAAATATTCATGGCTTACATATCAAGGTACTACTGCTACACTGCACTGACGTCAGTCAAGAAGAGCCCCACAGGAGCAGTGGAGTTACCCCAGCAGAGGAGAAGGGTTCAATCAAAATCAGACCTTATATCACCACTAAAGAACTATTGCTTTTTTATTAAATGTGTAACACATTAAAAACAAATACCCCACTAATTCAATCTCTTTCATAATCAGGGAGTTAGGCATTTCCTGACCCTGGCCTAAGTCATATATCACGTTAATTTATTGAAAGAACTGCACAGATTGACTTTTGACAACTTTTATTATTATTATTGTTACTACTATTTACTTATGATAATCAGAGCACACAGTCTACTAGTCATTGTCCCAAAGAGCTTACTAAAAGGGCTTTCTCCTTGCCCACTGACTTCCAAGGGACATGGACTGAAGCCAAGTGGAGTTGCAAGACATTTTCACTTGAGGGTCATATCCTAGCATGGAATCTATTTTAAGCTGAGCTGACTAGGAATTTGGCTCACTTGTACTTTGGCTCACGGTGGTGTTGCCCATCAGGTTCATGATGACAAGTGAACAGGAAATTTCACCACTGCGTCATCAGATTGCTCCAGGTGCAGCATGGAGCCAACCTTTCTGTACAAACCCTGAGATGTGATACACAATGAAATCACTGTCTCTTGCTCTTCTGACAGCATGCTTGAATAGACTGTGGTGAAACCTCCCCCGAGAAACAACGGAAGCCCTATCACTTCAGTGATTTAGAGCTGGATAGTAGGAAACACTTATGAATGTACTGTAGGGAGCAATTCTTCTTGGCAGGGGCTATGTTAAGTGATGTAAGAGAGGGCTTTTCAGCTCTTACTTCTATGCCTTTGAGGATATAGTGTTGCTATTTGGCATTTTTAAGCAGATGCCTGAGCCTAGGAATGATACAAATGAGGAGATAATCAAATAGCTGATTTCCTTGCATGCTTTCCCTGTATTCAGGGAGTCTTCAGAAGTGAGATACTGGGCTAGAGGTAAACACTGATAGAGTTATGAGGAGCTGAGAAGAAAAGTGTTTATTGTGTCCCTCTGGGTCTGCTTTTTCTATTATTATTTTCATATTTGCTGTCATACAACCGTGAACAGATGCTTTCCTTGAATAACACTTCAAGGTTTCAAATTCCTGTCCAAGATTTTTATGTGCTCTGACATCTACAAGAAACTGGTGGATAATCATAGCTTTGTAGATTCAAATTGGGAATAGTGCAATTAAAAAAACTGGAAACAATATTTATTACTAATCAGATGGTGGTCAATGATAGATATACAAGTGCTGTAATCATGTTCATGCTAGTTCTTGCTAATCTTCTATCAGCCTTTTTTTTTTTTTTTGCCTCTTCAGCAGGTTTTTCATTAAGCAGATGGAGCTCTGCCAGATTCAGCTTTCATTCATATCATTGTAAATTATGGCTGAAACCTGTGGTATTATTCCTGCTTTCTCCATGTTCAACTTAGATGAGCTTTTAGGCTGTTGCCTTAGGGCTCGATACATCTTGATACCTTTTGGAAAAATATTTGAAGAGTGAAAGAACAGCTCTGAGCCATCTTTCCTATTCTTCTCTTCTCTCTTCTCTTCTCTTCTTTTCTCTTCTCCTCTCCTCTCCTCTCCTCTCCTCTCCTCTCCTCTCCTCTTTTCTCTTCTCTTCCCTTCCCTTCCTTCTTTTTTCCCCTTCTTTTGCTTGCCTGCTGCCCCAGGCTCATGTCATCTCCCCTGACTTTCTGAAAAAAATTGGAAAAATGCAGTTGTGATGAGCTAGTGAGGTAATTTGGAACTTCTCCCGGCATTCCAGCAATGTTGTGGTAAAAGTGAAATACCTGCATTTCAGAGTTGCTACAATGGCATACCTACTCCTTCTGCCATCTGTTTGTTCTCTCACCTGCAAGCCTGTTCACATGCTAAAATCCTCTCATGTCAAAAATCATGCACAATGTCAAGCTTCATAAAGGCATGAAATGTGAGACTCCAGTAACAGCAGCATTCTTAAATAACAACGTTTGCACTAGGATTTTCTTACTGCCTTAGGTGGAATTCAAGTATTTTCTTTTATATCCCGCCTTTAAGAAAATAAATTATTTAATTGTTACCTTTTTGGTTGACTCAAGTCTGAAATTAGTGCTGCTTCAAGCATCCTGACTATCATTTTAAAATGCCCCAGGCTTTTGTTAGCTGGGGAACCTCTCGGTAAGGCTGTGGTCTATTAAAACAGGTACAAGTATGGTCAGTGGAGTACCAGGCCATTCAGTAAGTTATGAAGGCAGGTGTGCTTTGAAAATACCTATGCAGTTACATAGAATAGATACGGTAGATGACACAACAACCCCTCACTGAAACTGGCTTCCAATCCCAATTAGGTCACAAGTGAATTAATTTCAAATTTCAAATTCAATGTGTTGTAAACCACCAAGTAATTGTTGTAGACGGCAATGTCTGCTCAGCAGCTGCTGAAGATGACAGTCACTGGACTCAGAACAATGATGTTCTCCAGTACGCCAGCTGGGTTTACAAAGATGAAGCACCTCCAGCATGTGCAGGTGCTCACTATTCAGCCTGGCACAGAGTTGTGCTGTGTATCAGGCACCACGCTAACAGGGTGCCCCAGAGCATTTTGTTCCTAAGAATTTCTTTCTTCCTCTTTCTTTTTTGCTCTCTTCACATGATCCTGCTACAACCCAGATCCACTATACACCTCAAACTACAAATTTTGCTTGAAATAGGGCAGCAAAACCTTGCCGGTGTCAGAGCCTTGGAAAACCAGGATGGAAGACACTGCTGAAGAGTAAGGCCAAAAACACAGGGTTGCAGTTTCTGCTGAGGCAACCTGGACTGTTTCTGCCTTCACTTCCAACATTCCTTGGAAGCTGTACCTATCTTGCTTCTCCTAGCCTCTTCCTGCAGCTCTGTTCCAGCTCTGAGCATGGGTGGAATAATCGGGCCCCTGCCTGGCACAAGCCCTGATGTTTGGGGCAGCTGACATCAGTTTTGCTTATGCTGCAGGTAAGTTTTGAACTGGTTCCTGTTACCTAGTCACAAGATTCAAGTCTTACCTTAAAAAGTATGATTTATTTCAGTTCTTTCTGCATCTTCCTCAGCAGGTTACACTGTCCCTTAGTTGTATCATCCTTACACAGGCCTGATATTACTTGAGATAGGAGATCACACAGTGAGTATATGCATTCCTTTAGGACTAATTATTTAAAGTTTGCTTCCAGCATTTTTTGGTGCATATAGTCTAGGGCCAAAGGACATAGCCCGCCTTAGTGTTTAGGAGATGCTAGATAAAGAGAAGTTGAAGAAAACGTGCTGTGTTGAGTGTTGTAATTGCTGACACATTCCTGTGGTATGCTTGATCATTAGAACAGCTCACTTAAAACAATATTTTCTTTATAGAAAGGAAGTTAGTAATCGAGTTGTCATGCTTCTCTGCTTTGCATTTTCAGTTTAAATATTCAGCTGGCATTCAGTGTATGGTTATTGGTTACCAGAGCATGTTGATTCAAATTTTCATTATCTGACTGGAAGATGATTTTGTCGAATGCTGTTTAAGCACTTGGTTGCTGCAGTTTTTCATGTATGGGCCTTTTGGACTTAAGTCATGAATGTGGGCCATTTGAAACTGCTGTAATCTCTAACTGCTCTGTGATTACAATGGATGTGACACAGATTTGAATTTGGTCAAGTCTGTCCCTATACCACTGTGACCAAAATGAACAGGTTGCAGAAACCATGCAAGGAAATACATTATGTAAAGTGCAAATCTAGCTCTTAAGTGTATGAGAATAAGTGGAGTCTTGCTAAAACAACCCATTTTATTGGCTGGGGATGAGCTACACCTGTACTTTTGACGAGTTTCAAGTGCTTGTGGCTGGAGTCTAAAGTGATGTATAGGGAAAGAGTAGTCCTACACAAGTCCAACTTCTTCCCTCTAACCCAAGCTGTTCCCATTTCAGTATTGTCACTCCCCACCACTCAGTGTCATTCTGCTAGCCGAGCCATTCCCACTCTCTGCTGTGAAATGTCCTCATCTCACTGTTGCCCTCACTGCCCTGCAGCATGTAAGCCCTATCTGAATCCTAGGTTCTTCTCTCTGAACTACTTTCCCTGCGCAGACTTCCCTTGCCTATATCATCCTTCCTCAGCTTTTTTTTGGCACTTTCGAAACCAACACAATGCATTCAGAGGGGGTTATGTGATGAAAATGAAACAAAGAGAAAAGGGAAAAGATAATCTACCTCTTCCTGTGAAACAGTCTTTCCAGCAGAAAGGATTCTCCTTCTCAAAAAAGCCTGATGCTAGTTACTAACTGCCTTGAAACCTCTATGAAAAAGAATCTGCAGTGAGATAATACAGACTATGGACTTCGTTGGGCTGGGATTCATCTGATCTCTCTTCAAGTTAGGTGTCTTGTCCACATATGCCATCTCTGCTCCTTTGGAAGAAGTAATACTGGAACCTTAGGAAAGTAATTCAGTGCACCTATCTGAAACCTCTGCTTTAAGATAGCGTTACCTGTGTCTCTCCACTGAAAATAGAAGTTGTCTAGACAAGTAACTTAGGCAAGGTGCTAACTTTTTCTGTCTTGGATTAGGTCAGCTGAATCCTGCATCAAAAGAGTAATTGTGGTAGCTTTTACAGCGCATGTAGGACAGGAGAGGGTTGTATTTCCAAGCAGGAATTTACAAAATTTTTTACTATGATATTATTCTTCAACACAGACTAAGAAGTTAGGAACTCACTCTGAATGAAGTCCTATGGGTGAGTTAAACCTATGGTGCCTCACTTAGTAACAGCCACTCTCTTATTTATTATAGAAATGGAAAATGAATACCTCAAAACACTCCTGGAAAATCCCAAAATAATTAATGCAGATATAAGTTGCCTGGACACGTCAGTTAAAACTTTAAATCCTGCATGCTTGATTTAAAAGACAATTTATGTCTCAGAAAACTACTGAGGTCAATAAATCCTCCATTAAAACAGAAGTGTGCTCATAAAAGTCATCTAGTCTGTGGACTAGATCTTTTGTCAGCAGTGACTCCCTGTGCTCCCTTGTCTTTGTGAATGAAATGCGTATCCCTGCCATGAAACACTGATTTCACACTATATCCAGATTTTTTATAAGGTCTGTAGTCTTTCAATACTGCTTGAGAACAGTTTGTAAACAGTATTCAAAGTCCCAGTCTGTGATCTGATAGGATACATTTCTGCAATGAATTAACACAGAAATAATAGCTAAGTCCAGACAGATCACTTAACTTTCTTTGCTGGTCAACAGCAAGAAAAATTCACAGGGAGAGTCGTCTCTTCCTGAAAAAGGCACATAAACAACTGGGAAAGCCTTTCTACAAAGGATATGAGGGTACTATTTAGGTATAGGTGAATAAATTTTTTGTTAGCCTAATGTCAGACAAGATGAACAGAACACTCTTCTTTTCAGGACAGTAGAACATAACCCTTGCAAAGCAAACATCTGATCAGGCAGCTGGAAGTTGTCATGAAGTAATACTGTCTCTGACTCTATTTCAAGTTTTAGCATGTGAAATTATTTCTAAGAAGCCTAATTAAAAGAGGATTAAAAATTTCAGCTAATATTTGCAGATGTTGCCATATTGCCCCACTTCCATAAACATAGACTTTTGCTTGCTTCACCTTTTGTTTTTTAAGATCTATTTTTAGTTCACTTGTTCTTAGAAGTGCTTCACACTGTTGAACACTAAACTGCACTGGAAGCTCAGGAAGAATGACAGTGAAAGATTTACAACATGGATTTCTTGAAGCTCCAGTTTTCTTTCAGAGACTGTTATAAGACTATTGGATTGGTTTTCAAGCCAGGCTTCAAAAGAGTAAGTAACAGAACTACTTCAGATTTAATTGTTAAATGGAGCAATTACTGCATAGTGCGAATGTCTCAAGTTCAGCCTCCAAGTATTCTCTGAGCTTGAAATGTGTTGCACCAACAAATGGCCTCACAATTTAATGTAAGCAACCCCTTCTACTGACATAAATTTTTCTGTACTCACCATGAGGGAAGGAAAAAGGGACGTATGGGATCAGTTCTCCCTCCTCTAAGTCTCAGATATTGTTTATTCTGCAATGCATTATTTGTTTTAGCTTGGTATTTCCTTTTAAAATGTCTTTACTAGACTAGTGTGCTACAAATTTAAGCCTCACAAGGAAACTTTAGCAAGTTATGAATAACCAGGGAGTGGGATTTCAATGTAATTCAGGAATGAGAACTAAGCAAAGAGAAGAATATTCAACCTTTTCATGGAAGGATTGAGTATTCTTTTCAAAGTCATATATCAAAAAGCCACATACAATGGAAACATTCTCTCTCCCTAGAACATAAAAGAAGAGGGAACTGCCTGTTATGTGTTCTGAAATGATCCCTTTTCATTACAACTTCAGAATTTTTCTCTCTGGGGATCTCTGACTTCAAACCATGAAGAAAGGGAGAAACGACATCATACTATTTCCATTAAAAGCAGCCATGCGTAACCTATATTTTTTCCTTTCCTCTTTTTTTTCCTATTTCACAATAATATTTGCATTCCAAAAAACTTATTCTTTTTTTTTTCAATGCACTGAGGTTAAGCAAATGAGGTTGCTGCCGACAATGTTGTTCATACCACTTGCATCCGCCTTGTTTTAAGCCAGCAGCAGAGAAACTGCTACATCTGTGTGAAATTCATTAGAAAACAAAACAGTCCATCTTTCTTCATTTGGCCTGATCCTTTCTTGTTTACCATAATTAAGTTATAAGGAAATGATCTTATGCAATAGCAACACAAAATTCTCTCAGTCTTGTAAATGCATAAGCTAGAATTGACTTGTTTTTTTTTAATGATCCCATGTATAGTATATCCAGAAACCTCTTGTATATGAACAGTTAGAAATAAGAATAAATGATTCAGAAACAGTAGAAGAAACCTGGAGAAAAGACAATAATTATGATAAGGCAAAGGTTTCATCTGACTTTTATTACAGTGAAGAAAAATAAAATTAACAAAGAACAGCCAGTAAAACACAAGAAGTATGAAAAGAAAGAACAACATAGTCCAGAAAAGAATTTTTCTAGGTCCAATGAAACTGAAGCAGGAAGCTAACTGGACATTTCAATATTAGAAATATAAGAATACTGTAGGAAAAGTTTAGAGGAGAGAGATAAAAAATGAATGTGAGACATAAATAGACTAATTAATGAAAGAGAAAACAGCACTCCTCATTCACATATTGTTCTTCAGTGTACAGTAAGCAGTGTACAGACATTATCAATTAAGTCCCATATAATATCTGTTTAAGGCAGGTAGATTTGTTAATGCCCTTTCTACAAATCAGGAGACTAAAATAGAAATGTAAAATGCCTTGACTAGGACTACATAATTGGATGAGACCACTTTAGTCTCATTCTTGTGTTTATTCCCACAGATAATAATGCAGCACTAATCAAAAGACATGTCTAAAGCATACTGCTTAATGCAGATTTTCAATTTTCTACTGTCAAATCACGGCAGTTACAGGTGCCATGATTCTTTATGAAATTCTGAAATGTGAGCTATCAGAAAAAAAGATAATGGTATGAAATTATTAAAAAGTCAGAAAAAAAATATATTAAAGATTTCATATTTTTTTAAAAAAAGGCAATGTGAAATCATTCAGATGGTAGTGTCTGGAGGCCTTAAATGGTTTCTCAAAGCATATTTTACCAAGCCCATTGCTGTGGTTTCTCAAGCCTAGACTCTTCCAACTTTGTGCTAATAATATCTAAAGCAATTCACAGTTTAGAAGCAAAATTAGCAAATGTATTTAACATGTGTATGTAGATGCAAATGCATGATGGTTTATGAACTTGTCATAAGCTTCAAATTCCTGACCTTTGCAACACCTGCATGACACTTACCTTTCTGCAGCCACACAGTTAGCAAGACTCTGTGAAAGCAATCTATGTACATAACTGGAATTGCTAGTGAACATCAGGAAAAACTGTTTTGAGTTCATTAGAAAAAGTCATCTTCTCAGGAAGTGAAGACGGTAAATCTTGCTATGGGATTTGAAATTAAAAGGCCGTCTAAATATGTTCATTGTTATTACCAGTGTAAAGAAAATGGCACTTACAATACAATGTTTGAACAGGATATACGATTGCTGTTGTCTCATATTGTTTGCTAGAATAACAACACATTATAGCAGCACTAATTTTGTACTGTCTTTTCTGGAGTTTAGGAGCATAACATTGGATACTGCAGACACTTCTATTTCCTCCTGGTGCTTCCAAAGACTAAGACATGAATATATTTCTTTCTTTGTCATTGATTCATTCTCACATCTATATTAGTTTTAAAAATGTTTTCAAAAATGTTTGCTGAATAGCTACGGGAAGTGATCTGGACATCCGGTATATTCCAAGTGATGTTAGATTCTTTCTTGGTTTTATGAAAGTTGTGTTCTGTATTATTCCCAGCCTTTAAGTGTTTTATGATCTTTTCCCACTGCAAGTCATCTGCAAAACTGATTAATATGCTTTCTTCTAATCATTCCTGAAACTATTGCACACAGAAAAGCCCAGGAGACACCTTCTCTCAATTAACACTGGAGTTTTTTTGAAGGCATTTATTTGCATTCCCATACTACAGATTATGACATCAAACAATTGAGATTAGGATCAGAGTCTGAGCGAGCAGGAAGGACATATGTTCTTAGGGGGAAAGATCTCACACACAGAGATATTTTCAGTAAAAGGCAGATTATAAAAGGTCAGCAAAAGCCCAGGCTTTAAATTGGCTTATTTTTGGCTGTTCATTCCTCTGGCACTTTTAAAACAACATTTGGTCCTCGTGAAAACAGAAAACTGAGAGCATGAGACCTAGTCAGTCTTAGCAAAAGTCTGGAGAAGGCACCTCTTATATGGAAGCTTTTGCCAGATCCCCATGCTTGATGTTTCCAGCTTTCACCATGTTTTCCTGAGGAACTAAGATTCAGACTTCAGACAACTCTAACGTGACCAAGAGGAGCCCTTTCTGATGGGCCATCTCCTTCCTTTCTGCCTCCAAAGGAAGAACAACCCAGGCATGGGCAGAGAGGCAGAAGATGACAGGAAGTTTTTCCTGAGGGAAGGCAATTCTAGCCATCATGCTTCTGCTCATTCAAGTTGTCTTTTCTCCTTGCACAAGCAAGGATGGTGGGAAGAGAGACATTTGAGGTGCCACCTAGCCACAGGCCTTTCCTTTCCAGGGTTGGAGAGGGAGCAGGGAGGTGAAATAAAGGCTGGATCCCCCCAGGCTCTGTCTGCATGGTGATTTTTGACCCTTTTGAGGTCTGCCAATGCACAGAAGGAGGGTCATCCTTATTCTGGAGTCCCTGCATTATGGAGAGCCCCATATGCTCTTGGGTATAGAGCACTGAGATAAGAAAAAAAATGAATGTTCATGCCACCGGGGTGATTCTTATCTTTTCTGTATGGTTTTGCATAGTGTCATGATCAAAGACCGGCTTCAAGGCAGTGGCCAAATTATGCTCAAAGTTAGACACCAACAGTTTATTTTAATAAAAAAGTGAACAATATTAGTCATGATTAATAAATAATGAGTCTTTAATATATAATCCTATTAGATACATTTTAAAGAGTATATGATTTTTAACTTGATGTTAACATAAAAGCATACTGGATGTAGACAACAGTAGATTATTTTGATAGTGTAGAGTAGCATTCCCATATATAGTGTTTGGATATCAAAAATGAATAAAGACCTTGATTTTGGGGGCCCACTTGCTGCCTTCTTATCTACTTAAATCAGGCACAAACTTGCAGAAACACAAGTGTGATGATATTAGAAATTAGGGCCCATATTTTGCCAGTTAGACGTATAAACCTAGCTAGTTTTTTGTTAATAAAAAATTCTAAAATTAATCCCTTTGGTCTTCCAAAGACCTGCTTGGCATTTTCCTCAGTGATGTACCTTTGTCCAGTGAAAAAAATAGCTACACAAGCTGTCGAATGCATTTGAGCATTCATTATTTCCATAACCAATAACACAAGAGCTGCATGACAACAGAAGCAGCAAAGCAATTTAACTCACATCAGTAGGAAAGAGCTGCTTGTCTAGTCCCACTATGTTAAATGGAAATGTTATTGTTTAAAATCACAGCTAGCCCTGACTGAAGCTGTAAGGGAGTGGAAATAGCCAGAAGAGTGCAGTGAGAAGTGCATTTAAACTTTTTCTTGTCACTTGGAGGAATTTCTTTTTTCTACATAAAATCTAAACTAACATTTATTTTTGAGTTTTTTTTAAAAAAATTACAGCACGTGCACTGCCTACATAAAATGACACAAATTTATTGGTTTGCCTGACATTTTTGCATGAACTCAAAGCACATTGTGACCTTCCTAATAAGCTAAACATAGTAATTTTTAGAATGTGTCTTAATCAACGTAAAACTTTAAAAGTGATCAGATGAAAATATATGTCTTTTAAAATACCAGTAAACTGTATATTTAACCACTTAATTCTCTTTCTACTTGAATTCAAAGGAACAATTGATCTGATCCAAGTGTTTCTTCATACATAGAGAAGAAAAGTATCTTAAGACAAAGAAAATATTTTAATTCAGTGGTCTGATCCTATATTATCTGGAGACCTGAAAATATCATTCTAACATTTCCCCTGAAAGGGATTCATTCATACAGAAAAACAAAGGGAAAGGAAGTGGGAAGGTTGTCAGGCAATGCTTATTTTTTGTGAACCTACAAGCTCAGGCTAGAGTTGGTTTATTGGGTCAAATGATACTTTGTCATATGAAGAAACATATTTAAGAAATTAGGAACATCCTAGTGGTTTACTATGAGAATTCTTTTTATATTTGAATGAATTAAACAATGCGTTTTCTTGAGAGGGAAAAGGAAACTTTCCTCCCCCTAGTCTTCTGAAGTTTAATTTTAAAGTTTTCCAACTGCATATGGTTGATGTTCTTAGGATTGCTGAAGCAATGAAACCAAGAATGAGAGTTTAGCACTACAATTTCATGAACATTAGGAGATATAAGGGCCCATTGTTAAGAAGTATTGATTGACCTAAAAATCAATCTTTTGAATATACTACTAGTTAAAAAGAATATGATTCAATTGATTACAGTAGCCTTCATTATGCTGTGGGTTAGAAGTTGAGATGGCAATTATTATATAAAAAGACAGAAGGTAGGATGCAAAAGAGGGACTTAATGTATAGCAAAATAAAAGACAAATTTTATTGTATACAGGTTTGCTACTGCCTGGATGAACAGAAATACAAAGTTGCTACGATAATATTTTCTCCTGGAAGTAGGAAAGGTAAACAGCATTTTTGAGGACAGCCATGGATATTGATGTCTAAAACCCTTGCGAGTATAAAAGTAAAAGGAAGATGGAAATAAAGAGCTAATTCCCTTGTTTCTAGAAGGTAAGGGGCCAATAACAGGAAGGGAAAGGCACAGGCATAGACCTGCTTGAGGTCACTCTGATACGTTTATCTGATTTTTTTTCTACTCCTGGCACTTACAGAAAATGCAGGAAAGAACTGAAAAAGGTAGACTTTTTGGTAGCCTCCTTTTCAAAATGGAAATCTTTCTTCAAATGCTAAGTACCTTCACCTGCCTCTTCAGCTGGGAAAATTCATAGAAAGATCTGGAAAAGTTTCACCTTTTTAACTTCAGCTAGTAGGTATTTCATGGAAGTTGATCCATGTGAATGATAACGAAGGGAAAATTTGGGCTAGTAAAACTGAATTATACTTAGGCCAAGGGCTGAAAAGTGAGCCAGAAGTGAATTAAAATAATTAGCACTTGATTTTAATTCTGTGGGCAGTGGGATAGTAAGTGAGTAAAGTTAAGAGAAGAGAGATGAAGCCCCTTAGCAAATGATGTGGTCTGACTGCAGTTTACTGGGCACTTTAAAGTCTAGTGAGTATGGCTTCGAGAGACCATTAAAATGAGAATTACAGTAGCTGACACAGGGAATAATTATGGTGTGGTTAAGAAGGATGGTTACAGGGGTGGATCCTGGTAATGTTTCAGAGAAAGCAGTAGAAATTCAGATACGGAAACAAAACCCAAAACATTTTTGTCAAAGGATAATCACAGATTTGGAGTTTCAGAAGTAAAGTTCAGACTTGAGATACAGATAGTGGAAACAATGTCACAGTGATGGAGCTTTTTACTGACAAAATAGCTTGATTCAGAAAAATATAGTACACAGAGAAGCTGAAAATCCTGGCAGGAAAGGAGAGTATGGAGATATCAGAGAGGTACTTCTCTGATCAGACAGGGATCTGCAGCTGTCATTTATGGTACTTGTAACAAATTAGTTTATTGAGCAAGCAGTGAGCACGTTTCTTTCTCCATTTGCTTCATATCTCTCTAGCAGCATTTTCATTCCTAGTAAAGGCTTTACATTTTCTCCCTGTCTTTCCCTTGAGGGAGTGTGCAAGGTGCTTCTTTACTTTGTCTTTCTCATGGGTGATTCATAGCTAGTGTCAGCTCTGGTCATCCTCTGCACACATTAAAAAAAAATTATATTAACCTTTAATCATCTGTTTTTCATCTTAGGATGCTTCACTCACAGAAGCAAAGTTTCTGAAGCACTTGCCAACTAGTCCAAAAGTATGATTTATAGTTGCACTTTGTCTATGGAGAAACATTTGTACAAAACATGAAATGCAAACATACAGTTTATAGACATCACTGACAAATACCACTAAGAGCAAGGTAGACAAATAGGACACAATGGCTTTTTCATTGTCACCTCCCTCTGCGTAGCCTAGAGCTTAATATAAGAGCTAATAAAGACTAGCTGCAACTTTGCAGTTCATCCACCAATTTTTAAAGCTTTAAAAATTAAAGAAAATATTCTTGCTCTGAAATAGCAACTTCTGTCCTAAAGTATTTAATTCTTGATTAGCAAGTATTTTTGTCCCAACTATAATAAGGTCTGCAGCTTTTTTCTTCTTTGTTTTTGTTTTACAAAATGAATGTTCATGGTTTTAGGATAATATTCTTGTACAAAAGGTGTACTTATGTACTTAAAATTTTATTTTTCAATTCAAAGATACTTATGGAAAATTTTCAGTTGCTCTATCACTTCTAGATTGCCCACTTATGTGAAGGGCAAAGCATTTTTGAAACTGTGCTCTCTATCCAAGTCTTGCCAGCACTTTGTTCTCTTTTTTCAGCTTAAATAAATCGGACCCATCAAAAGACTTTGTGTTGCTCTTCTTCCTGTTTCATTCTATGCCAGCTACTTCACAATATGCAGCTCTTCCTTCCTTCCAGTTCCTTTCAACATTTTTACAGTATTTTCTGACTGTAGCAGCTCCCTGTTTTTGAAATCTGTTCATGTAATTTAGTGATCCTAAAGACTTGACTCTCCTTTTGTACTTATGTTTATCACATTCAAAACTCATTTTCAACTCTCCTGACATTATTTCCACTAGACCACATGGGAGAACACTGAATACGCTTCATAAATTCCTGTACTTAAGCATCAAAGAACCTATACCAGCCCTACTGGCATTGCAAGCCATATTACATCTTTTGTAGATTGATACACATCTGCAGGGGGCAAGATCTTTCTCATATTTCTTGAAAACTGTGGCTTAAAACTTTAAAAAGATGAATTAATACAAGAACATCATTTACTTGTGAAAACGCACTGAAGTCATCCAGAACAGCATACTCCAAACAGAAGTATACCACATAAAACATGCCCCTCTCTGTGGCTACAACTCTCTGTTTCTTGTATACAGATGTTAGTGCGGACAGTATGGGGAACATCTCATGTTGCACTCTGATGACTACCAAGAAATACTACTGACAGTCTCTGCTCTCTGTTTCTCTCCCTCTGCATTCAGCTCAGCCCTCATCTCCACTGTAGGGAGTTTACAGTATAAATTACAGGGACACTAGAAACTTCTGGAGGGGTGCTTAAAGTACCTCAGAGACTTTGGGCTCTTTGCAGAAAAGGATGTGTTTATGAATATAAATCTTGGCTCTCAGTGACTTCAGTGGGGACTACAGGTCTGTATGAATCTGGAAGGTGGTGAGGAGAAGGCTCTATGGAGGAGTGATACAGCCACATACTACACCAGGTGACACTGGTGGCTCCCCCATCCTCACAGGAAATGTTAATCTGCCCCTGGGCTTAGGCCATGACACCTGGTTCCTGTCCTCACATACATAAAAATCTGAGCATCACAATGCCTAGATTTTGTACTTCACAGAGGAATTCAGAATCCCTGTGGGGCATCTCAGACTCCCTGCCCTGTACATACACAGCAATAGCCTACGGTGTGGGACAGTTATGAGTAGTACCTTGGTTTCTCCACTTTATGGCACCCAAAGCAAGGAACAGCCTAAATTTAACATGCCAGCCTTACCTACAGCTACAATTAAATTGGGCTGGAGGGAGGGCATGCTTTCTGACTTGGAAGAGCTGTTCCATAAAATACACTTCCTTGCAGCAAAAACCAGCAGCTGAGTTCCTCAATTGCTGGTGATGTGCTTTCTGATGCTGCTTTTTGTAGGTAACCAGTTCAAAGTACATTTTTGAGGCTACTCCAAGAACACTTTTTGGCTGTGCAGGTCTAAGGATCTAGATTAAGGAAAGACATATCTTTGGACCTTGATCAGGCTTAGATGTCAATTGGAACTTGGCTGTCCAACTATGTTATGGCCAAGGTGCTTTCGCTCATTCCCCACGGTAGACCTTTCGGGTGTCTGTACAGTTTTAGGCTGTAAAATTTCTTTAAATTTAGGTGCAACCTGGATTACTTGAAACTGCATAAAGACTTCCAGGATTTTATCTTTCAATCTAGTCAATCAGTTTTCTCTGGAGTTGTATTTTCTTCCACTAGATCCATCTGCTTTAGATTTGTTCACTGAATGGGGAAGGACTGGGCTATGTCTTGCAGAAGCAACAAATTCTTGCAAAGTTCATCCATTATGTCATTTTTCTGCCAGGTAATGGAAAAGTTTTATATATTTGTGCCTTTTTTATGAATAGTTTTGTTGCAACTTTTTTAATGGAGATAAACTGCACTGTTAATTGACAGATGTGGATCAAGATGTTGGCCATGGGAAAGCATGCACTTTGACACGAACTAGAGCAGGAAAAGGAGAGAAGAAAAAAGCATCGTAAAGGATAGCACTAAGGAATTTTACTTTTTTTGTGGGAATGTGAGGGGTGAAAAGCTGAGGAAACCTATGTTGTTCATTAAAAGAACACAACATTGTTCAGGCATGACCCTGCTTCTTCCCATTAAAGGCAGTATCGACATCTGATCCAATCTGGGGGTAAATGGCTGATGAAAAAAGGGATTTCAGTGAATAGATTTTTATTTAAACCTAGTGACAGCAAGACAATGAGGACATATAAGCAGCTTTCTTAGACTTAATTCAGTAAAGGTTTAAGGAAGCAGAAAGGCCCTCAGAAGGCTGATACAGTCTGGTGGCAGGGCATAGCAGGCTTCCAGTGCTTCTGTAGAAGATCTGTGATTACCTAAAAATAGAAAACACTTATTAAAATTGTAGCTTTCTCCTCAGTTTTTGACCAGTACTATTTATTAGTCGATATGCCACTGATTCCAAAAGGCCAAGGCAGTTCCTATGCAATTAGAAGAAAAGTGTGCTTTGGCTCCCAGGAAAGTTTCCCTCCCAGCTCCGAGTTTCCTGCTCAGGTTCTTTGTGACGTGAGTGGTGAAACCAGCTTTTATGAAGAAGAACCACACATGCAATCCAGACCTCTTCAGGCAAGGCACCTTCATTCACATCACTCACATGTTAACCAACACTCCGGTTGTGTTGCTAGAGCAATGGCACTGGAGCCGTGAGCACATCCCTGTTAAACACTCCCCCAAGGGCAACAAGGCTGGAGGGCAACAGGACCAGGTGGTTCCACTCATTCCCAGCAGCTGGCCATTGCTCTGCATAGGTCCAACTGGTAGCCACTTTCCAATCGTTCAGCTGGCTCAGACGGCTTGTGGGTTGTTTTTCTTTAATTGCCTCTTTTTGAGAAACATATCAAAGGCCATTTTCTTCTTCTAAGCAACTCATTTGGCCACTCAAAATATTTCCAGGCTGTGTGGGCTGCAGCAGCAGTGTGAAGGATCACTGGGGTGTTGAAACACAGATGCACAAGGGGCAGGAGCAAGAAGCAGATGGCTGCTGAGACTCGCAGCCGTAAAGGGCTGCTGCCTTCCCCCTGGCCTCTGCCAGTGGCTTTCTGTGTGGCACAACTCTCTGCAAAACCCCCGGGTATTTGGACAGCCACATGCATTTGTGATGAGGGCGCAGGAGCTGTCGTGGGAATGGGAGCAGGAGAGTGCACTGATGCCAGAAAAGAATGCACTTGGACGCTTTCCTTTCTCTTCTTTTTTTCACACAAAGGTTAAAAAAAATTAGCGGGGCATACCTGCTTTAATTCTATTTGTTTTATTCTCATTTCTCTTTGCTTGGGGGGGGATAGCACATCGACGGAGGCGGGTTGCCACAAAACATGAGTTTCTCATCTTGCCTGCGTGTGCAGATCCAGTTTCCTGTCCTTGATCCCAGATTATTTTCTCCTGTCAGGAGACAGCTGCTTTGGCAGAGCTGAGTGTGGGGCGGCTCCGCAGACAGCACCGGGGTTGTCGGGTGCGGGGCGGGGGCAGGAGGGCCGCCATGGCCGGGCAGCTGAGCTGTGCTTGGGGCAGCCTGTGGGTGACCGGCAGCAGCAAGAGGTCCTGTGAAAGCTGGTGGGGCAGCCTCCCCTGGCTGCCCTCCAACCGGGCCTCTTCACAGGCCTGTTCTCAGCCTCGCCTCTTCCATAGAGCCCAACTGGGGACAGAAAATGAATTGCTTTTTTATCAGCCTCAAAGAGGCCCTTTGACGGGCAGGCCTACGCCTGCCATTGCTGTTTGATCCCCCTCCTGCTGGGCTGACCCTGGTGCCCCTGCCCTCGCCCCAGCCTGGTAGCAGGTGACTTTCCCCCAACCCACGGGTGCCCTGAGGGGGTCCGAGCCCCGGCACAGGGCACGGCCAGACCACAGCATCTCCACTGGGACCTGTGCTCAGGGCCAAGGCCTGCACCCCGCACACACAGCCCCTGCAGCTGTCAGCGGCTTCCAGGAGCAGGAGGTGGCCACTTGCAGGGTGTTTATAGCATGTTTCCCTGGCTAGGCATTTTTCTTTCCCCCCACAGCTGCCCTAGGAGCAGCTTTTGGAGGGAGCCTGCCCTTCCCGATGACACAGCAGTTGATCCCCACGGGCAGTCCTGGCTGCTCGTGCCCTGTTCCGGAGGCCGCAGAGCAGGCGTCCCCTCAGCACCATGGCACGGGCGAGCCCTCGCGCCGCTGCTGCGAGGGGGCTGTTTGACATCGTGTGGTGTCTGGGTTTTGTAGTTGTGCTCTGGAGACCATATATCCTGGCTTTTGTGCACCTCAGGAAAGGAGCGGGAATTGGCTCAAGGAAAATAAATAAGGACTTTTAAAGACATATTTATTTATGGACTGGCTTTCATGCATGCATCTTACAGCACTCCGCATAAAATATAATTAAAACAAGCATCATGCTGAATATGATTCAGAAAATAAAAATGTCTTTAAATACAGTTTAACTGCCAGCAGCTCGACATACTTCATTCCTCAGGGGAAGGAATAACAGAGACATGAAGTTATGTGACTACAGAAGCCACAAGATGTGGGTATTTTTAGGGGAAGTACAACTGGGGGAAGTAACTGACCTGTGACAAGGGTTTAATACAAGAAACGCTCCCGAAGCTGCCCAGCTCCTGAGGGCAGTCAGGCGGCCTCAGATGGCAGTCGGGCCCTTTGGGAGGAGGATGAAGAGGGAGGCCAAGACCCACCAGCTCTGCTGCTGTGGCTGGCCTTGGGACCCCATGGAGGCATACCACCACCCTAACAAATCTATTGGCAGGGCTGTCTGAGGGCTAGTTAACATCAGTAAAACAGTGTGGGATCCCGAATGCCTGCCACGAGTTTCTACTATTTCTGCCTTTCCTATTCAGGTGCCTCTAGGGAGGCACATAAAGCTGCCTGGGGGGCACCCTGTGATGCCATGCAGCCAGAGCCACGGGAGGTACTTCCCACTGCTCCACACAATATTATACAGTACCTGCTACTAAATCGGGAGAGTAGGAGTTTGGTTACAGCCCTTAAAAACTGGAGGTGCTTTTCTGCATTTGTCACTGCATTTGCCACTAGCGCTGAGATAACACAGTGTGCTTGATCGCAGCCTCTGTTGAGTAATCAACGATGAACACATGTCGAACCTGAAATAACCTCAACTTGTAGTTTTCTTTGTCTTGCCTCCTCATTGTCATACTTGCCAAGTCAGAAAAGCACCTTTTTTGGAGGTAAATACTGGTCCGCTATTGCACCGTAGAGTTGGGAAGGAGAGTATGGACTCACCTAATGTTTTTTACCTATAGACATTTTACCACTTGTGTGACTTTTTGAAGACTTTTGCTAGCATTCTTTCCATTAGACATACCAGGGCAAGAGTGTTTCTCATGGGATTTGAAAGAGACTTTATTTTAAATACCTCTGGAAAATAATATGTCAGTCTAGTACTGTCTATGATTTTCCCACATTCTTCACAGCAACATAGGGAACTTTCAACCTTTCTTCCCTGTTAAGTTTCATATTTTCTGTTTATTATTTGAAAATTTTTTAGGGGAAGAGCCTTAAATTCATTTACACAGAACTGTTGTTCTAAACCTCAAGCAAGAGCATGCAAACATTGTAAGGCACTGAGGAACCAGGGTTTTTTTAGCTAATGATTTAATACTGTAGATTTAATTTTTTTCTTTCTTGTTTACTCCAAGTCATCTCAACATGTACAGCATAATTGGTACCTGTCCCTGTTTTTTAATTTCCTCATTCTGTTTTCAAAAGAAAATACAATTCTTCTTTAGCTCCTGTTGCCGTTGAGAGCAATACTAAAAACCCCAAAGAACACAGATGGAGTCAGGATGAATCTTGTTTAACTGTAAAATCTATAAAATAAAAGTAACCCCAAAGAAAATCCAGATTTAGATTACAGATTCATGAAAACAGAGCCCTAAAGTGATAGATTTATACGTATCTTTGCAAATTCTTGAAACAAACATTCTTATTCATTCTTATTTATTGTTAGAAATACTAAATACTTTACCTGCATAAATGTAATTATACTGCTATAGCTCATGTCTTTTGGAAAATGAAAACTGCATATAGAAGAGTGATCTATGTTCTTACTATTTCATTTTAAGTATGTTTTCCAAGAGGTTGGATTCAAGCCTTAGTTTCCTTTTTCTTATACCGAATGTTTAAATTTATTTCTAGATTTGTGTATATGATGGATGGGTTCTCTGGTTTGATGGATATCCTTTCTACTTTGCATGCACCTAAGTAGACAAATAAATGATACAGACATCAAAAAAATAAATCCAACTCAAAGTTGTGTATTAGTGTGTTATACAAATATAGGTGCTTTAAATGCAGGAGTTTTATCTTCAGCTTCAGCTTCCCATTGCACCCTGAGAGAACTGGTAACAGGTAAGGAAATGAAGAGTCAGATTTAGAGCAAGGTTTTCTCTGCTGAATTGATTGGAACTTTTCCACCGATTTTACAAGGGACATGTCTGAACCAGCATTTACGCCAGCTGCATAAAGTTTAAGTCTGCCACTTATTCCAGATTATACACAATCCAGTGGCTTTCTTCATGAGGCAATAGATAGTGACTAGGTCAATGCATTTGACCTAGGCAATGTCATCTATCAACCTCAGTTTCCACTAATACAGGCAAACCAACAACATTCATGAAAAATAAACAGACTGTGTGTGGTCATATATTTCTGTACATAAATGTATACCAGCAGTCAAGGCGCTACTGTGCCCAGGTGTTAGCTGTTTAATGTGCATGAGTGGATTTGGAGGAGGAAAGGATTCAAATAGTGCAGCAGAGCTAGGAAGGTGAAAGTGGTACAATGATGCAGAAAAGTATTCAGATTAGTATAGAGAACAGCAGTTCCCTTTTAACTTGCTACATTTGAGGAACTTCCCAAAATTTTTTACCTTTTTGTCCACTTGTCCAGCAGTTTGGTGGTCTGAACAGAGAAGACAAAAGGACAAAACAGTATTTGCAAACAAAAAAGCAATGCTGAACATCCTTTATAACCCTTGCAGGTATGACTTTGGCACCTTGGAGACCTAACACTCTGCCACAGGTTAAGATGAACTTGATCTCCAAAACAGATTCTTGTAACCAGTATAAAACCTACAGGTGCAAAGTCTCAAACTGCTGAATAAATGGACTCCACCATCATCAAACTGCTCATTTTCAGGTATCTAAATGCAGATTTGTAAAAATTACTTCTTGTCTCTCAAGGCTAAAAAACGTGGTTTGTGTTCCTTACTGATCACCAAATATCTCAGCTGTGTCCAAATGCATGGCCGTGTTTTCCCATGCACCGGGAGGAAATGGAGCGTCTCATTGCCCTGCAGCTGTGACTCCCCCCACAGTGAATAGGTGATGACAGACGGGACATTGGTTTTGGAATTCACATGATTTCTGAAATCCCATGTGCTTGCTGGTGGGCATGGCAGTATTTATTCTCATCATTTTACACCCTGATTTCCCCTCTGCTGGCTTATCTTAGAACAGATAAAGACAATTACTCTGTGTGTATGTATACATTACTATTATTTGAAAAAAAACTCAGATATTTCCTGCTCTTTTTCCATTCCTGCCTCCCACTATAGCCCAGCCCAGCCCACCCCACCCCGGGGAAATACTCTTCATGCTGAGGGCGCGCATTGTGTGGGTACTGGCAAGTGCTCAGAGGTTACGCTAGGAGGGAGGCAGCAGCTGAGTCAGAAGCACTGTGGTAGCGCTGGGCTGGGGGCAGTCAGCAAAGAAACAGCAGAGGCAGTTCTTCTGCTTCTGGCTGCTAATGAGCTTTCTGGTGGCAGTTCCCTTCTCATCAGGACTATTTGTTTTAACAGGCTGCTCTTTGTTGACTTTAGGCTTGTTTTCCTTGCCATGCAATACAAATATTCTCAGGCGTTAAGCTTTCCTTGCCCCTACTGCCTTCTTTTCATCTGGGACCCTGTAGGAGCTAAATTTAAACTTGATTGATAGCGTTTAATCCAGAGAGGGTCAGGGTGCTATTTTCCTGTTAAATGTTCTTTGGTTTGCATCTTCTGTTTACAATCACGTCTCTAAAGAACTGTAGTCAGCCCTGCTTCCCAATGAAATCTCTTCTGCTTTCCTTGCCACTGTGGGATAGTTGCTCTTAATTATGTGGAGCCTCATGCTGCTTTGTCTGATCCTAGATGGAAAAGAACAACAGCTATGGGCCTTTAAACCAGATGATGCCATGACTTAGATAGTCTTTCTGTTATAATAGATAGCAGGCCCCAAATTCCACTATTGTAAACCACTAAACATGGAAATACGAAAGCAGTCCTTGTTGTTTTCCCTTTCCTGACAGTCTTTGAGAAACATCTTCCTTGAACAACCACATGTTCAGCATAACCATATGAGTTCTTTTTTATAGCTCTGAAGACAGCAATCTTACTGTCTGTTTCAGTTACTGGATGTAAGTAAAAAATTTCTCTCTACCAGATGTCTGGGCAATCTTATACACGTTATTTGCACATACTTTGAGCATGACACCTCTTGCTGATGTCAGCTAACTGTATGCATAGGCTTTTATTGACTGTACCTAGTTACTTTATATTGCCATTGCCTCTGTGGTAAAATTCTGATATTCCTAGCAAGATGGAGGGGTTTAGGGCTGGGGAAAGAAAGGCAGGATGTCTTGACTTACGACCTTACACATTTTCACTTTTTCGGGAGAGTATACACTCTTTTGTTGAGGAGTTACAGTCTTCTGTTTTCAAAAATAAATCCTCTATCACTGATGATATATGCACACATGCACACACATGAAAGCAAATGAAAGAAAAACACCTGAGCCACTATGTGAGGTTAGAATACTTTTTAATAGTTTTAAAAGCCTTCTTCATTTGTTTGCCTCTATAGTCATGCCATATTCTTCATGATATACCTGCAGTGTTCCAATGTACAAGAAGTACATTGACAGTCCTCTGCCTGCACATGTGTATAAGGTTAACTAGTCAGTACTCTTCCATGGTAGAGTCAATCAGGGTTAGAAATTGTATTTTATGAGTTGTTGACAAATTTATCCTAAAAAATGCATGTCCTGACTCTAACACTGCTCTCAAGTAGCTGGTGCTTTCTGTTCAGGCAACCTGTCAAAAAAAATTCTTTAATACACAGAATTTTGAGTATGAATTATTTTCAAAATATATCATAGCAGAGAGAAGCCAGCAGCACTAGACTGGCTTATATGTTAAAAATGATACTGGATGAAATAATACTTGTCAATTGGAAGTGCAAAATTTTGAAGCAGAAAATTACTCTCCTGAGAAACACAAAAATAATGCAAAAAAACCCCAACCAAACCCCTCCAAAAACCTAACAAGAAAACATGAAGAAAGTAGATGGGAAGAACTGGGGACTAGTACTTGTTGAAGACCCTGTGAACTGCTTGAAAATAGGAGAAGGATCAACTCATTTTTCAAGAAAGAATCACAAGAAAAAAGATGAGGAGATCTCTGCATCTTATATATACAAGATGAGGGCTTAAATTTGCCTAGTTTAGTTGTATAAAAATTAGGTGTCTGTCTTGGGTAGTGCCTTCATCTCACTTTGTCAGCATGGGATGCAGGAGTGGCCACAGGAATGTATGTACTAGTTGAGAGCAAACGTCACTCTTACCTGGTCTTCCTTTTCCAACAGAGTCCATAAATGCATGATTAGGAGTAAATAAGGACAGAAAAAGTATGCATTATTCTTACCTCTTTAAGTCCTGTGCCATACCCAACATTTTTTAGCTGAGGAGGATTTTGGGGGACCTGCTGCAGTTTGTCTGTTTAACAGCCTTTGGCAGCTCCTTCCTCCAAATACTTGTCCAGTCTGTCTTTGGGCCCATGTGAATTCTTTCCTTAGACAAGAACAGCTATAGATCTATGTTGCATGAAGAACCATCTCCATTTTTTGCTCCATACCTGGATCTTACTGCCTTTGTGTGATGGTTCCTAGTTCGTATATTGGAAGAGAGAGGGAAAAGGTAATTCCTAAGCATCTTCTTAAGGCCACTCATGATTTTGTAGACATCCATCATATTTCACTCAAGTTGCCTCTTTTCCAGCCTGCGGACTCCTACTACTACTCAGTTGTTCCTTATGTAGAAGATGTTTCATGCCTTTCCCATCTTTATGGCTCTTTCCTAGTTTTCATATGTCGTTTTCAAAAGAAGGTGACCAGTACATTACACACTGATACAGCATCTAACTTCCCTGAGTGATCATCACTTAGCATTTCTGGACTTTCTAGAGGGCATTTTGCTCCTATGTGCTAGAAGAATTTAGTCCTGTTTTTGACTCCTTCAGCATTTGCTTCTTGCTCTTTTTTGGTTTCCTTATGTTTTTATATTTGATATGCTAGAATGCAGATTACTGTATATGTTCCACCATATGTATATGTATATGTATATGTATATGTATATGTATATGTATATGTATATGTATATGTATATGTATATGTATATGTATATGTATATGTATATGTATATGTATATGTATATGTATATGTATATGTATATGTATATGTATATGTATATGCATATGTATATGCATATGCATATGCATATGCATATGCATACGTATGCGTATACGTATACGTATATGTACATGTATGCATATGCATATGCATATGCATACGTATATGCATACGTATACGTACATGTATATGCATATGCATATGCATATGTATATGTATATATGTATACCACTTCCATCTTTTTTAAGAGTATCTTGTGTCTAATTAAGTGCCCTATTTTGCTATTTGATCATATCAGCTTCCCTTTAACCTTTTTCAAGGCTTACCTAATAGATGACAAATGAGGAACCACTAGCAAGATTTCAGCACTGAGTCCTGCACTATTATCTCCATCACATTTTTATCTGCATCTTCTACCTTATTTTTAACAAAATTCTTGTAAAATCAAAACAAACCAAAACAAACCAAAATACAGTTCTCATCTGGAAGCTGAGCACAAGGTTTTGGATTTCTTTACCTATGGTGTCCTGAAAGACACCAAATTTAAGCACATTGGAGTCATGGTACATGGAGAGGGCAGGTAGCCCCAAGGGGATTTATTCCCCCATCTTAAAACTAGACTGGAAACTGCCTATCTTGTCTCATCGCTGACTACAGGGGGATCTGGGTGACCAACTTAGATGTGAGGCTAGATGACTCATGGTTAATGTGCTATAGTTAGTTTAATTTCAGTGTCAAATAATCCGATGCTGCTTTCTCAGTCAGCTTGGAAAAGCACCAATGTTAGGTAAGAAACACATCGCTTTGTTTCTTGGGTAGAAGCATGTGAAATAAAGGCTCTGATGAAGACAGTGGTTACTGGAGATTAGCTGCAGAAGTAATTTGACAAGAACAGCTGATTTTTCCCAACTTTCGTTGAATCAAATATACTTGAATCTATTGGTGTTAGATTTATATAACTTGAAGTTATTTGTCCAAAGCATTCAATATTTTCCTCCATCTTCCTGCTTTCCTTTAAGCTCCTGCAGCTTTTCCTTCACCCTCATATAACTGTAAGTAGGGAGGAGGTTTGATAGTGATGTTTTCTATTCTCACTTTCCTTTTGCTTACCTAGCTGATCTAAGTTGGTGTGTGGTGTGTGATCCCAAGATTCTATTGTCAGTAAAGGGACTTGGGGAGATGTATAACAGGAGATAGTGAAAGAGGGACCAACAGCTTTGGCACAAGTTTGCTCATAGACTGGACTAAGCCAGTCGTGAAACCTCACCCTTGATTTATAAACACTAATTATCTTTTAATGTTGCCATTGTAATTAATACTCTATTCCCATTTTTTTGTTTATGCCACTCCCTGGGGGAACAATTTATATTTTCATTGTGTTTCTTTGTAGAGAAAAGGCTAGGAACATTTTAAAAATGCATGAAAGCTTAGTAGTCCCTTCATACCCTATTTTAAATGAGTTGATGTTAAATGACTAGCAATAACATTACCTTAAATCTTAGTAAGTGTAATATGTCTGTGGCCAAGGCAAAACTGTCTAAGCAACTAGTCTGAACACCACTTTGTGCAAATTTCATGACTGCAGAAGAAAATCTGGGTGTAGCATTGAAACTCAGTTTTACATTTTTGCTCTCCTACATGCATTTGTGTATGTCCAATAAGACAGTGGTGGTGTTCATGTGGGGTTCTCACAAAAGGCAGCTGAGTTTTTGTTACTAGGGTCCTACCAGGTATGCTGACCACTTCAGGGGAACATCAGGAGGCAACTTGTCTAGTAATAAATAATGTTTATGAGAAACATCATGATAAACATATGAAAGGCTAACATAGAAAAATGTGGGAAAGGTCTTCATCTTCAAAATGAATACTCAGCTTGTGACACTGCATGAGTTTTGCTTTTCCAGAGCAACTTATACAGAGGACAAAACTATACATCCCTCTTTTCAGTGCCTTGCCTTTAGCCTCTCAGCCTTCATATGTTTTTAAATGAAGGCCTTTATGTATTAGGTCACAAATGCCTGAGCTTCCAGAAAGCACTTCTAATAAAAAGCAGTTGTGTAGGGTCTTAAATGGGACTCAATAATTCACAGCTTTCAGACTTTCCTCTTCTATCCTGTTTAATGTCTCTGTTTGCCCGAGTTCAGAATTGTGGAAGAATCATTCTTCCTCTCCCTTATTACTAATGGCAATGACTAAACCGTTACTGGTTTCAATGCTGTACTTAAACCCAAAATTACTTCAGGTCCTCAACCTCAACACAGCTTATCATGAACACAAGATAAAAACTCTCTTCCTCCATCTTGGTGGCGTGTTGCTAAAGTTAGTTAATTCATGGTGTTTGATATTTTTTTAATTCACATATGAAGTAATACCCCGTATCTGTGTGCTCAGGACATGACCCTACCATCAACTTCTGTAAATGGGGAGCATCCTGCAGATTTCGATACGTTGCTTTTGAAACATACCTTTCTGGCATTTCTGGGGTACTTTCCTACTGTAGGATGCTCCGCTTAGAGTAATTTGTCTTTCCCCCCTCCTTTCCTCACTCACCCTTTTTCCTATTAATGGAACCAAAATACCAAAAAAGAGACTACAGCTGTGGACACTACACAGATGCCCTGGCAGTATGTCAAACACTTCCTGTTTTCACATTGAGACTGAAAAAAGTTCCTTCTCTCTTCCTCTGCTCCTGAGTCTACCAGCCTCTCCACAGCTGTCATTTTGCCAGACTTTGCTAGTCAATAACTGAACAACCAAATTGACAGCATGGCCACGGTAAGATAACTTCTATAATAACTATGATGATCTGAAACAAAATACATTGCAGAAATATCTTTCATTGAATGAGAAGACAAGGACAAGGTGTCCTGTGAGGTCCTGAAAAGTCCAGAAGTTACAAGTTTGGTCTTGCATATTTCAGTTTCATCGTGTGTAGTAAAGGAGCAGAAGAGTAAAAAAACCAAAAAACCAAAAAACCAACAAACCGACAACAAACTTCTGAGTCTCTTTCAATCCAAAGCAACTGCCTGAGGGGCAGTCTTGTCTATTATGTGCTTTTCTCATAGGCTGTTTCTGGTAAACAGTTTGCCTTAAAAATGTCTGTCACTATTATCCCTGCACTTACAGGGAATGCTATTATTTTGAATGCACAACATGCCCCACTGAGACAGCCATGTAATCAATACAAGACTGCCTGATGATGTTCTGAAAAATATTCCTTGAGGATCTTTCTGTATAGCTATTTCTTGAACTTGCTCCCTGTGGTAAAGTACAATTGCCTGAATTTTTCCAGTAGAGAAACCTCTAGTAAAAAAAGCCCCCTATAAAAGTAGCCTGGTGAGCTGCAGGACAAGAACCTTTGTGTGGGCTTTTCTCGGTAATAAACCTTTTTCTTTTTTCATTGCACTGCTTAGTTACTCTGAAAGATGAGTGGCCATTTCTTACTATTTGACACATGGACTTTCTGAAAATCAAAGTCCAAGCTACATGCTATTCCCTCCTTAACTGCCAGATAGATTGTATTTCTCTCTACTTTGTTACATGTACTGCCAGGAAGAACCTGAAAAAAAATATCAAAAGCACTGCAAATTCAGACAGCATGTATACAGTGGTGGTGTATGGGACACTCTAAGAATAAAAAGAAGTAACACAAACATTGACTGACTTTGGGAAAGTACTACAGGTCTATCTCTGTCACTCTACAATCTTGCCCCTTTTGGAGGCAAAAATATTTTTACAGTACAATTCAGTTCCTGAACCATGACTGAAGATCAGTTGTAAAATATTGAAGTGACCAATATAAATCACAAAGTTACATTCCAATTTGAGGAGAGTTCATCAAGATCCTCACATCTACCAAGACAAAGGAGGAGCTCAGAATTCCCACCTACATTTTATTTCTATTTATTGTAGATTAACATTGTTACTGCAAAGAAGGAAGACTTCTAAAGTGTAAATTCAGAAATTTTATTCATAAAATGTAGGAGGTTATTGTCTCCTCTTCCTCTGGTGAGACGTCCATAGTGCAAACCTCTCCTGGGGAAACGAAGTGACCTTGGGACCCCAGGACACCACCTCATGTGAAGCATGCAGTAAGAAGAATAGAAGGAAGAAGGAGCTAAGGATAGGGAAATTTGACCTATGACAAGAGTCAGAGGAAGGGAGTTTGTTTAGTCTGGAATGGTAAAAAATGAGAGAGGTCATGATGGCAGTTTTTTAATACGTAAGCAGTTACAAAAAGATTAATTAATATTAAAGAAATATTGAAACAGTAGCACACGCAGCTAGGGAAGGTAGAAGGTTTCCTCCACTGGAGATTTTTGAAAGGAGGTAAGATAAACCTCCCATTCAGATTGTCTTGGTAAATGTCATCTTACCTCTAAGCAAAAGGAGGGCATAGATAATCCTCTGTGGTACTTTGCAGCTCTGTATTCCTATGATTCTAGGATTCATTTCTGGAGATGTGTAAGATCTCTGGCAGTACCCTGCTCTTTCCAAAGCTGCTCAGCAGCCTTCCCACCTCCCTGGAAAACCCATGGCACCTGCAGAGCTGGATCATAGACCCTTTTCCACCTTGGCCACCCCACAGAACCTTGCTATGCCTACTGGATGCAGAGAGAGTGTGTGCTGATAGATACCCAAGATGATTCTATTTCACCCTGGAAATGTCAGGCATTATCTTCTTTTCAACCACCTACAAAAGGCTACATTCAAGAAATCCACAGACACATAATAAATTGCATGAGGATGGAAGATCAAAGCAGTCAGCCAGAACCTTGTAGTTTTAATATACAAATGCCACGGATGGACAGCAGGTGAGAACAAAGTCTGTTTTTCCTGTTGTCCATCTTCAAAACATTCTTAGCAATTACATTCAGCATCTGCTACTGTCGAGGTCTTGACCATACTTGTCCAATTATGACAGAAAGATTTCTCTTCTGTTTTTCCCACTCTTCTGCCTAAAATAAAACCATGTATTTTACAGCTTCCATTTTCTGCTGTCTCGCCAATAAATATCAAAAGTGCCCTGTATAAAGGAGGAACCTTATGTGTCTCTACTCACTGCACAGCCAGAAACAACTAAAATGGGAACCAAGGAAATTGTTTGGCTATTAAGTTCTGAGGTTTGATAAAAAAGACGTTTCTTTAGAATTGTGTTTTTTTCTTGCTAGGTCTTCCTTTCTTCTAGTATCCTCCCAAATCAGATCTGTTCTTTACTTACCAAAATGTGAAATGCTTGTAATGGTGACCAAGAAGGGAAAAGCAATTGAGGAAAAGAAAAGATGGTTTCTTGCTAGTGCACCTCACTTAATATTCTTCAGCTATCTTCTATCCTTAGTGATCCCTGCTGAGTTACCTGATCAGAGGAGTTCCTAACATTCTTTGTGAATGTGACTGATTCAAACCCTCTTATTCAAAACTAAACCCTTTTTTCCCCCTTTCCATGGACTCACCTGTCCATGATGGGTCTGTGAGGATGTCTCCAAAGGCTCTGCAGTCCCATACCAGGCCTGTAACAGAGCATACAAGAATGCCCTGTGAGAAGGAATGCAGGGAGGCCACCAAGCTCTGCTTCGTCAGTTCTCGCCATCCCATTGGGGAGAATAAAACTCTTAAATTATTTCTTGTTCCACAAAGTTGTCTTTACTCTTTTAATTACAACTGCATTGTTGAGCAATCAAGTACGTGATTTCTAACAACCCCAGCCAACAGCCATTGCCCCAGTCTCTTCAAATTTGGCTTGAAGCAAGCTGTAGGTTGCACAACTCCTCATCTGATCACAATATACATAGGCAGTTTAATGAAATACCTGATTCTTCTCTAAAATGTAAAATCCATTGCTTTTCTATAAAGATGGTATCCCAACACCTTCTGTCACCCTTTGCCATGGCATCCTTTATTCAAGTAATTTCATTGTTTCAAAATCCTAATTGTGTTGCTGTAATGCTGCCATCTCACTGTAGCTAAAAAATTAGTTACAGTAACTATAAGCCACATTTTCCTTCTTTCTTTTTACCACAAGACATGCTGCCATATATGAAAACGGTCATGTCAAGCTAAAAAATTGCCTGTAATCCATCCATTCATCCTTAGCGTTTGAGATTCCTATACACTTTCTCTGTGAAAATTTCTTCCCATGTAATTCTTTTTTTTATTTTGATCAACAAGCTGTCAATATTCTCCATGTTAACTCTGTTTTGGATTCTCCATAGCATCTTCACTCCCTGTCCCCTACTTTCTCCTTCCAGCAGCATTCACAGTCTATTGTATCAACCAAAGTCCTTTCCTCTGAGTTTAACAGATCTTATTCAAAGTGGGACCTTGATCAAGGGTTGCAGTTTACTCAGAAATTGGTCACCTTGAACTATGGAAATGATCCTTATGCAGTTAATGATAAAGATTATCATCTATTTTTCACATGTATTCCACACACAATTCCTTTTCAATATTCTTTATATCAAAGGCATTAGGTCCACAACACGTGAATTTTCTTATTCCAGAACACTAGCACAGACAATGCTCGGCAGAACCATGGGTTAAACAGGTTTGTATTGTCTGGAGCAGTTACAGAAATGCTTTAGGGACTCATTGGAGAACTCTGTGTTGTGTTGTCATTGAAAAGCTCAATGCCACAACCAAATCTGCCACGAACTGTTGTAAAATTTGTCAGAAGTGAAGGAATGTGATTTAAAGATATGGTTGTTTTATGATCGTTGAAATTGGATCCAGAGAAAATAATGATACAGTGGGCACTGAATTCTTTGTGTTTCCATTTGTACCAGAGAGACTATTAATAATTTCAGCAGAGTCACAGCAACAAAAAGCAGGTGGGATTTGGGTCCATGTCCCTGTGTAGTGGAAGGTGTGCATTTGAGAAACACCATCCTGAGAACATTTCTGCTGAAAGGACCATAACCCTGAGCCTACACAAGAGTTGTTTGTGGCATCTCCTACTTAACTCAAAGGAAGACCCTTACCTCAGATGCTGTTTGCCTTCCCTGATGTTTGCTTACAACACGATTGCATGCTCTGGGTCTCACACTTTTCCTGTCTTTTTAGTACTGGGATTTGAATGAAAACAAGAAATTCAATTCAGATTCTAAAAACTGTCTGCTCCAGAGCACTAGTGGCTCTTGTAACATCTGAACTGGAATAGAAGCCCTACAGTGCTGATGGGTCCCTATATGGGCAGAAAAAGGCCACAGAAGTAGCTATTTTGTTCATGTTTCTGGCATATAATGACACCAGTGGTGATATGGTGTTTCCCAGGAAGATCAGACCATGAGAATCACTTCCCATTTACCAGTGGCTCTCCCTGGTGACTGCTCACAGGCAACACAGTAAACACTGTTTGCTATAGACCATCTTCTCCCCTCAGTTAAATCCTCCTTGCTCCCTTGGTCCCTGGTCTGTAGGGTACAAACCCTTCCCTGTTACAGCAACAATGTTCATAACCTTGGTTGATGATCATTGAGTTCAGCCGTCTTTGGGAAGCAATTTCTGCCTCCAGTTGCAAGGAAGCGGCACCAGGTTACCCAGATGCTTAGGAGAACAGAGCACTTTCTGCCCTCCACATGGGATGCTGCATCCATCTCATCAGGAAAATGAGGGAAAAGTGAGAGCTTTTCTTTCCCCTTCCCTCTAGTTTAAATACCCTGAAAATGAGATGCTGGCTTCCTCAGAGACAAGGAGTGTGCAGTCTGCTCTGCTGGTTGTTAGCAATGAAAGTCATGTAAATTCTTTGGATTTTCAGGCATCAGCCAAGCCCAAAACCTTTAAGTGTGAACCTGCCATGTGCATGACTGGCTGATGAACTGCATCGGCCCAGACAAGCTTGACTAGTATAGAGATGTGGCTGTAGGTAGACCTGATGCAATGATGTGATAAGACTAGATCACAGGTCCTAAACTGACAAGGGAAGCGCGATGGGAGTCAACTCAATGTTTGGAGCCTATAGGGGAAGTGTCTCAGCCCCTCCACCAAGGGATGAGCTTGCTGCACATGGCATAAGGAACATTGCTGCTGCCTTCATCATAGACACATTGAGTTACAGTGGTCTGTTTTACACATCTGTAGATCAGAAGATTAAAGAGAAGACAAAGCTGTGAGTGGATCACCCATATAAAATGAATTTGCTGTTTCACTTTGTTCATTTATGAGCAGAATACAAACATTGAAATTGTAGCTGAAATACAAAAGACGTCATACCTGAGTCTGCCTTCAGTTAAGTATTTCATCTATGTCTTTAAGAGATACAAACTGGTGAAACTCTGAAGGTAGAGTGAACATAACTTACTCTGCACATATAGAGATGTAAGAGAGAAATTACATGTCATGAGTGTTACAGTACAGCATTTAACAGTATGGTAGGGAACTCCTCTTAGCGCTGAAAGTTACAAAAATAACAAAAAAACCTAGACTCAACTTTCATTTTGAGCATTTCATCATACTAAAATTTGAATTATAACTTATTTATTGTGCACTGTTTTGAATTTCTAACCCAGATAAAAATTCCAGTAACTGGTTTCACAAAGGCCTGAGTAAGGCATTGAGAACTGGAAGCATTGTTTTTGTGTGATAGTTTCGCAAACAGATGGGCATGTCTTTGAATGAAACCAATGAGAATATTAAACATTGCCTTCTGGGAATATTAAACATGGAGATTATTAGCGGATCTCCAAGAACACAGCTTTGTGTCAGGTTCTATTTTCTCTGTTTCTACACATAAATACTGCATGGGCAGTATGGGTGGAGCAATTTGCTTTCATACTTCCTCGTTTAAAATTGTGTTTAGTAGCTTAGATCAAGACCGGGTTTATATTTTCATCTTTCTTTTTCCTCTTAGAATTTGGTTTTGATATGGGGTTTGCAGATGTAGGGGTACCTGGGGTGTGGGAGGCAATGTGGAAGAGGAAGCTGGACTGGGAGCATGTAGTGCATTTTTGGTTCCTCCCTGGGGCAGAGATGACAGCTGGGATTCGTGTGCCTAAGCAGCCTCTAATGTGGGAATGCTCGCGGGCAAAGTGCCATGCCACAGGCTACGGCATAAGACATTGAGAAACGAAAGGAAGAAAACCATGTTAACATCTGAAAGTTACTTAAAACTTAAGGAAAGAAAACTTTGCCTGTCTTACACAAAATACTTAAGAAAACAAGCCTTAAACAAAAGGATTTTTGGAAGTATTCTCAATAGCTTCAAATGGCATTGTTCCAAAGTGTCTTTTGGAAATAAGGAAGAGAAGATTTATTTAAAGGTGCCTGTAGGGGGAGATGGTTGCCCAGGAGATGGGCAGTAAACATTTCATCTCCAGGTCACCAGCCCAAGCCAGCTCTGCTCGCTAGTGGCCAAAAGCCTAGTGTATTATTGTCATTAGGAAAGGACATGAATCATCTGAGGGACTGTGGAGACATGAAAATGTCTGGTTCAATAACATATATAAATTGTTGTCTTATAATCCTTCTGGGGACTTCTGAAGTACACACAAACACAAACATCTTTCTGAATGTTTATACAAACAGTAGTCTAGAAAATACTAGTCATTTTAATTTTAGAAAAATCACTAACTACAGCAACTAACTTAAAATCTCTCCTCTCTCCTTCCCTTCCTTCCTTCCTCCCTTCCTTCCTTCCTTCCTTCCTTCCTTCCTTCCTTCCTTCCTCCCTCCCTTCCTCCCTCCCTCCCTCCCTCCCTTCCATCCTTCCTTCCTTCCTCCCTTCCTTCCTTCCTTCCTTCCTTCCTCCCTTCCTCCCTTCCTTCCTTCCTTCCTTCCTTCCTTCCTCTTTCTCTTTCTTTCTTTCCTCCCCCTTCTCTTTTTCTTTCTTTTGTAAATAATTTCAGCTGACTTGTGAAGTCCCTTGAAGAAGACACAGAACTTTATAAGAAGCCTTTATCATCTGTTTTCTTTTAAAGTATAGCAGACCATTGGAATTTTGGAGAAAAATAAATTATGTTTGGGGCCATTTTTCCTCTAGAAAAACAATAATAAACAAGGCACTAAACAAAATGTTTTGCAGCAGCCACTGTCTGAGGTGTATTGTAGGAAGGCATGATATGCTAAAAGGCAATTTGATCAGATTTGATTCAGGGTGATGTCTTTCTTTAATCCACTGGAGAAGAGAACAAAGCTTAAATGATTTTATTTAATAACAAACAGACAATAATATCAATAGTACTTCCCATTTAACTTATGGCAACCATTAATATGTGTTGTGCGCATACCCAAGAAAAAAAAAGGCATTTTCCCCATTTGGTTGGTTTCATCTTTTGAAGCATGTCTCCACCAAAAAGCAGATTTCAATTTCCTTCAGGGACCACAAAATACCCAGCTCTTTTCCCCTCCCTCACTGTGGTTAGAAGTTTATTTTTCAGTTGTGGTAAGCACTTTGCACCATATTTATCTGCATGTTGTTTGTTTTAGGAATGGAGCATAGAACATACTATTTTCAACATAGTCTTCTACCAGGGAGAAGACTAACAAGCAAAAGGCTGTACAGAAGTAGTTTAATGAAACTGTTATGGGTAACCATACTGGTTGAATCAGAAAGTCTGCAAGAGTCTCTAGATCATAGCTGAGGAGCTTCTGCAAGAAATATGTGACTGAGGCATGCACACAGACCCAGCCAGCAATGAATCTGGATTGCCCTTGACTCTGGAAAACTTTCCAGAAGTTTTGTCCATATAAGGGACATCTTCTTTATAATTTCTGCCCTTGCTTCTCTCAGTGGCCTTACAGCCTGTTAGGACTGACATGTACAAATTGACATTGACAGCTGGTGAAAGCATAAAGTATCATGGAAGTAGGCAAGCCGTTCTAGGAGGGCTCCTAGATTCTGTAATTTGTTTGTGTGATGATTCTACCACTGGCAGTTTCAGTAACTCCCATACATTTCTAAGCGATTTGCAGGTATGTAAGCCTGAACAGGAACTGGCCTTCTTTTGGAGGACATCAGAGATGTGGTGGTGGAAGTGATCACAGTGTAACACGATGAAAAGGTTTGTCATCTTCTTTTCTTCTATTTACTCTGAGGCAAAGAGGAAAAATAATAGTTAAACCAATATCAAAATGCTTGTTAAATATGTTTGTGTGTGCATGAATGTGTGCACACATATTTTTCACATTACAAATGCAAAGTTGACTATATTTTTCTTCCTAATAATTATCTCCATGAATAGAGAACAAATATTGTAAGGTATCTCTAAGTAAAGTCTCAGCAGTTTTGGAAAGATGATTTTAATTTATTGTATATTTATTTGTTGTGAACATCTGTTTAGTACAAATAGTCTATAAATCATTGAACGAGATGACCTAGAAGATTCTATCTGAATGCAAGAAAGAAGCAGATGAAATTCTGATACTTCCAGGTAAGACTCACGAGGAAAAATGTGTATATTTCTCATTTACACGTAGAAAACATGTTTTACTTGAGTTGTCAGGTTTATTTTATACATTTTTGCTTTGAATTTGCTCCGTAAGATTCTGGTGCTTATTTGCTATGTAAACAACTGCAGATTTTGTACTTGCAGTGATTCTGATCCTGGTTTCATTACAGTATCGCTCCTCCATCTTCTGATACTATTATGTTGAAATCAGAATAAAATCAGTGTGTCTCTCAGTCTTGTCACAACATCCCTCTTACATATCACTACTCTTTTTCTGAAGTGACTCTTAAGAGGTATTCCAAATTTATTTTTCTGAAAAAGTGGTTTTGTTTCTATTTCCAGAAATCCTGCCCTGTCTTAATGCTGAAGTAATTTTTCATCTCTACATTTTTTGTCCTTAGTTATTTTACCTGTGCAATGAACAGTACAATAGATTCTTTGCCTTCTATAGTTGCCCATATATGTATTGCCCTTATACAGAGCTGCATTAGGCAGTGTCACCAGCAGGTCAAGGGAGGTGATCCTTTGTCTCTGCTCATCACTAATGAGAACACACCTGGAGGCGCTGGCTCCAGTTCCAGGCTCCCCAGTGCAAGAAAGACATGGACATCCTGGAGCCAGTCCAGCAAATGCCACCAAACTGGTTGTGAGCTGCAGCATGTGATTTCTGAGGAGAGGCTGTGGGATGTGGGCCAGCTCAGTGTTAAGAGGAGAAGGCCTGATGGGATCCTTGGTGGGATCTTCAGGATTTGGAATTGCCTTTTCTCATAAAGAAATTCTGCATTGAAAATGAACATAATTTCATAGTTAAAAGGAAAATAAGGCAGCAGATATGTCTTACCAGTCTGCTGAGGTTTCCAACAGCTACAAGGAAATATTGCATGAATCATAGAATAACAAAGCAGGTGATAAGGCATGCAGTACAGAGGTATCTAAATCTTGGAAAAGTGTGTTATTTGTTTCACCAATAAATGTAGCATACCAAACCAATAATGTCAGAGAAAAAGCTGGCTCACTGTTTTGAACATCATTATTCTAAGTCATGACATGTCTCTGACTGAGGGAAGTTAAGGATTTGAGTATGCAACACGTGCCCCCAGAAGTCAAAATAATATAGCTGAGGAAACGCTCTCTATTACCTGTTGGATAATAAATTGATAACATAAACTTTCAGGACTTTTGGAAAATTCTCTTTTCTACATCAGTTGGGTTTTTTGGGGAGAAGGGGCATGGAACAACTTAAAATTGATCACACTGAGGCAACATTGCTGTGCATATTGGATAACATTTATGTGTAGTGTTATTTCATAGAATCACAGCATGGTTTGGGTTGGAAGGGACCTTAAAGATCACTTAGTTCCAACCCCCCTGCCATGGGCAGGGACACCTTCCACCAGAGCAGGTTGCCCAGAGCCCCATCCAGCCTGGCCTGGAACACTTCCAAGGATGGGGCACCCACAGCTTCTCTGAGCAACTGCCCTCACAGTAAAGAATTTCTTCCAAATAGCTCATCTAAATCTACCCTCTTCCAGTTTAAAACTGTTACCCCTTGTCCTATCACTACACTCCCTGACAAAAAGTCCCTCCTCATCTTTCCTGTAGGCACCCTTTAAGTACAAGAAGGCTGATACAATGGGTTTCCCTCAGAAGATGAATTCGACCCACTGAAAATGGGGTCTGCTTGTTCATAGCTGAGAAGGCTTTGGCTTTCATTAGTTTTTGGCACATGGAACATTTTGGAAGAAAGTATTCTATTTAATTAAATAGAAAAAGTGGATAGAGCCTAAACAGCAAATAAAATATATGAATGAAAGTGGGTGGGCCCTTAAATGGACATGAACTGATGGGGCTGCTCTATGACATTTTTCAAATCTACAATCCAGTTCTTTCCCCTGCATGCTTTTCGGGTTTGGGGTTGGGGTTGGGGTTTTAGGTTTGGTTGTGGGTTTTTTTGCATGTACTTGCATGTATGTATTGGTATTTTGTATTAGCCTGCAAAGAAATGTCTGATTTAAAACAGAAAGAATGGAATTTTAGCAGCTCTACTAACTCTAACAAAAGCCATATTCCACAAAGGACTTTCATCTAAATCCCTGCTTAAGCAGCATTGAGAAGTACTAAGGGTTTACTGAAGAAAAGATGGAATTAACAGATTTATTTATTTTTTGGGGAGTGGGGGGGTGCGGGTAGTGTAATTAAAAATGAATCAAATCCAGCAGCCTTGATAGCCTTTGAAAAATCATTTTTCAGGACAATCTCCACCAATATTGATGAAAGCCTTGACAGAGTGTAGACTGAATTAATATTAAGAAATACCTACAGTTAAGCCAGAAGGGTTTTTTTACTGCAAGCCTATAACATACTCTGTTTTAGGGCCATTTCCAAGTTTTTAAAACCTGCATTTAAACAGATTTTTCTTTTTTAATACCTAGTTTCATGTCAAAGGGAGCTTAAGAAAGTTTCATGCTGAATTGCGGGCACATCGTCATTAATGCTAAAAGTGAACCCCCCTTTTTTCTTTCACTTTGGTTCATGTGAACTCATACCTCTGTACCTTTTAGGCACTATATTCAACCAAACCCCCTGTCAATGTGCAGCTTAACTGAACTGTACAGGACAGTGAATCTTGCATGATTCCAGTTCACAGTTTCCCCCAGCTTTTCTAGCTGCTGACCTCAGGGTACTACCCATCAGTATACAGCAGTTGTGTTGCAGAGCTCACCTCAGATGTGGGATGATTTCCAGCAGCCTGCTCAGGCTCTGGTGCGAGGTTCACATGGGAGGCTTGGCAGGAGCACGGCGCTTCCCTTTGGGAGTGTTTGGTGGGAGGAGGTGGCAAAGCCATTGCTGACCTTCCCTGAAATGAGTGCTCATCCCCCAGGGCAGAGGGATCTACAGGGAACAGCTGCTAATGCCAGGCACACCGAGGCTGTCCTGTGCTGTGCTGTAACTGCATGAAATGACAGCTTGGTTTTCGAATAGTACAAATTTGGGGGTCGATCTAGGTTTTATTTACACACGAACCCCCAACTCATTACAAGACCAGCTGGGGCATAAACTGGGGCTTTGCTGCTCAGGAAAATGGTACATGACTACCAGCAGGGAACCTGTCAGCTACTACTGACTCTGCATTAAGTAAAGATGCTGAATAATGCTAAGTACTGTGGCTGTTGACAGGTTAATGAAAGCAAGAGGTCTACAACCTAGCTAGCCCAAAGAGACCTGCAGCTTTAGCTGAAAATGCCTGCAAGCAGAAAGAGCTCCAACAGCAGTGAAGAGGGTGTTTTTGTGGTCAGCTGTTTTTGCAGCGTAGTGGTTACTGTGCATATGTACGAAATGTGTACAGTTAACTATGTAGCTAATTAGCAAATGTATGCTACTGTATTTTATAAGTATGTTGTTTATATGGAGATGGGCTAGTGACTTCTGGATCCTAGCTGCAGGGTGCTGTACCCATTGCTTGATGTTTAGCCAGTATTCTGCTGCCTGTCACACTGCCTGAATGAAGGAAACTTGAGTAATGAGTCTGATACCAAGTAAAATTTGTAGCAAGGAGGGGGTCTCATGTCTCCAGTTAATGGGAGTGGTAGCCCTGGGAGAAAAAGTCATTTCCATCTCCTAGGAATCCTAACTCCATGCCAATGCCTGCTCCACAAGACCAGCATTGTCTCAAGCACTGATTCTAATCAGAGACCAACGCAGAGTCTGCCTTGTTCATGCCCAGCTCCATTTATCCAGCAGCTCTCTTAAAAGAACCAACAGTGCTGATAGCGTATGCTGTTAGCGTGAAGTCTTGGCCTACACAAAGGCATGTGTAGGGTGTGCTTTCGGGACAGACCTTCTGCCTAAAGGATCCTAGACCTCTCATGTGGGCATCTAGTGCCTTCTACCATGACAATAACAGTCTCTAATTGTCAGTCACAGCTACTTAGCTCTTTTTGACCCTGGTTCTTTGCTGCAGGACTCACCCTGCAATGAGAAGACAGGATGCCACGTGCTTCCCAACAGCACCTGCAAAAATTTAAATGAAGATTTCTGGTCTAGTTAGTGTATATCATATCATTACAAGTTTTAGTACACTCCATACTACTTCTAAGACTTCATGGTCCTAGGACCAACTTTTCCTTAGACCCTTTCAGCAAGACAAGCAATTATGTGCTGAATTCAATAGAAAGGATTGCAGATTAAAGCCTGCTGAAGGTACAGGGACATTCCCCTTGTCTGACTGGGAGGAAGAAGCTATTAAGCAGCACCAGGAAAAGAGTTAAAGAGCCGTGTGATGATGTGATTGCCCTGTATGATTAATTGTCATTTCAACTTCTGGAAAGCCAGAGTAAATGTGATGTCAAGAGGGCAGTATTCTATATCCCCCTTGTATAATGAGAACAGCTACCTAAAATATAAAGCAGCAGCATCACACTCAGTATCTCCTGCTGAAACTGAGAGAAAATTAGTTGTCCAACTTTAGTTACTTGTTCTGGAATTTGGCCAAGATAACAAGGCTAATCTCATTCTTGCCAAATCTATGTCACAGGGTATTCATGTGGTCAGCACCTTGGCAGCTGCATTGTACACAGCCCCTGTTTAGATAATTCTTTTCATACAAATACTGTAGAAGGACCTGGCTTTTACACACAATGTAATTGTGAACTGGAATGTACTTATTGCATGAGTGCAGCAAAATATTTCTGGAAAATTGTTTTCCTCCTCCCCGCTAATCGGCTACAATCTCATGGAATAGCCAGGGTGTAGAGCAGATGGAAACAATCAGGAAAATATTCAGTTTCCATTAGGAGACTTTTTTTCCCCAAAGCTTAGTGTTTGATTACTCTTATTTTGACGTTCTTCAGTCTCTTCTCCTAAAACATCTTAATTACAAGTTTTGGAGTTTGGGTTTTAATTCAATAGAACTGTTGACTTCTGTAGAGAGGAACCCCATGTCTTGCTCTAGGTGATTCTCTGTAGACTTCCACCATAATCAATGGAATGACAGATGCTCTTCCAACTGATGATTCGCAGCTTCCACTTCAGGCTCCTACTCTGAATCTGGCAATGACACCAAAATTAGGTGTGTAAAGTGAGACCAAGTGAATTCTTTCCCTTGGTTCTTTCTGATGACTAATGGGCCAACTTGCAGGAGATTTGCTAAGGTATATGTTTATTTTCAGAGAAAATAGCTAATATCCAGATAAATGGTTTAGATATGTACAAACAAAGCAGGAAAGAAATGTTCCTAGCTGCCACTTTGCAGTTGGTTGACATTTGCTTTGTGGCAAGAAAAAATACCGAGGGGTCCACAATGTCCCTTACTATTCCTTGTACCAAAAGGTTGTCCTCATCCTAACCTCTGTGCAGAGAGTTCCAGCAGAAGGCATTTTGAGGACAAGCTGAGGAAGTGAGATGAAATGCCTAAAGGAATTTCGTACATTGTAGAGGATCATTCCAAAAGGGATGCATGTTGGGGTTACTGGTACTGTACCAAGTTGATGCATATCAGGCCTCAAAAAATTCCATATCATTACCATTGACACAAGGATATATTTCCCTGTTATGCTTGTATAAAGGAAAAAGTACTGAAGGGAAGGCATGAGGGATGTGAATCACCTCTATTAACTTGAAAAAGTCATGTACATGTGTCAAAACAGCATATTAAAATGGATTAGCCATTCATACAAATAAGAACAACATGTGCATTTGTTTCAGCTAGGATAAAAATCACAAAGGCAATCAATTCTCATACAGCATATGTGAAAGAAAACTTGGCACAAAGGACAGCTTACCCCGAGTGTTCAGATAGACATTTCAAGTACGCATATTTTTTTCAGGTTACTAGTCTGCTCCAGCAGGTCATGGGAAACCACACCTTGAAGGGAAAAATAACAACTTTACACTCCCAATATATTCTCTGAAGTCACTATTTTTTTCTTGTTTGTACTTTTTTCCATGTAGCTTTAAATCCTATTCACATAGCCATGCTAAAATGACATTAAACTGTACAGTAAATACATTGTAATAAATATAGTTTTCTGGATAATAAATATATGTTTGGGCATTTTTTCCATGACACTTTTTAATGACAATTTTACCATATACAGAGCTGCCACTTAGCATGCATAGAGCACATCTTCCAGCAGTTGGACTCCTACTGTTCATCATGCGTGGCAACCATGTTGACAGATGGACTGTATTTACTCAAAAGGTTTTGCACCAAAGAAGGAGGTTACAACTTAGAGAAGCACAAGTATTTTGTTATTACCACACAATATTCCCAATAATTTGGTCCTTTCATTGGGATTTCGTAAACAGCTCCCAGTCATGTTTCGGAGATGATAAGAAGTGCCACTTTGCTCATTGGTTTTCACATGCAGCAGAAATTTGTTGTTGACTAAGAGCATGAAGCCATGTCATATAAAAAAAAAAGGGGGGGGGGGGGGGGAGAAGAGCAGTATATCGCTTGGTAAAGTTGTGATTTCTTAGCTTCAAAATCACTTCCACAAGCTCTCTGCCAGAACAGGGATCAGAGTCACAGTTAGACATACACCCAACCTCACTGCCTTACAGGTATGCCTTCTGAAAAGTAGAGAGATACAAACATCTGAGGTAGATAAAATCGTAGTAGTCAATTCTCCCTCATTTCCTCTGACAGCTCAGCTTATCCACATATTGCACACTCTTAAATTAGACCCCAGTGTTCTGTTTATGTCAATGGCAATGACAAACTTAGAGAACTACAGTATCGCTCTGGAAAACGATTAAAAAGCCTGAGATATTCTTTTGGTCACACTTTGGGTAAGTGCCCTGGCAATTCCAGATGCTGCCACAGTTGCCCTATGTTTTCAAGCATAGAAGTGTCAGTTTCTCTTTTGAAGCAGAAGCACTTATGCCTTGTGCAAATTGCATCAACACACAGCCCTGACAGGACAAGCTTACTGCTAGCGGCGTCAGGCTGCGAGGCAAGGCAAGCTAGGAGCCTCAGGGTTTGCTGGTGGGTTTTGTTAAGTGTTGGCTATATTCAGTCTTGGGTAAATTAGGGGAATGTGATATAATCACAGCAGCAGGTATCAGGTAGTGGCCATACATGAAGATTGCTGCCTGCTGCTGTTGAGCCAAATTGGCTTTGTTGCTGATATCAATAGCAAGGGATTTGATTCTCAGGCATCTGGCTGCTAATTCACTTGAAATCTTTTAATTGATTTCAAATAATGTTTTTTTCTCAAATATACTTATATATATTTATAAAAATATATTTACTTGTACAAAAATCAAGTGAATTAAAACCCTCAGCCATTCCTGAGCTTTTTTGCATTTCTGTCATTCAGACATGGAAAGAAATTTCTGTTTTAATTAATTAGGGAATAAAAATCAGTATCCAGCTGAGATATGGGGTCTTTTTTCCCCCGTAGAATCACTTCTCCCACAGAAAATAGGCGCTTGTGCTGGAAATGTAGGCTCAGACAAAATCAGAAGACTGTGATCAGGGATGTCGAGAGCACCAGAGATTAACGTTGCATTAAATCCTTGTGGTTGAATAGAAGCCACAACAGTCAAGCCCCTTCTCCCTGGACACCTGCTATGTTTCTTTGCCCTCCAGGTTCTCCCTTCTTTCTCATATTTCATGACGTGGGTGTATATGTGTGTGTGCATACACATATGTGGGAGGGTGCTAAGCTGTATTCTCATTATGGTCTCTTTCCTCTGGTAGTGCCTGCTTCCTCCCTGCTGCTTGCGTTGCCGTGTGTCCCAGTAAGATCTGTGCACACTCAGTGAATTATGCGGGGTTGCTTCAGAAGCCAAAGGAGGAGGTGACAATTGGTGGACATCTTTCTCTGCCTGACAGCATATGTAGAAGCAATCCAGCTGGACAGATTTCTTTCTGTGCTGAGGGGACCATCAGATTATTTTTGCTATTTACTGGCTTGAAAGCTCAGCATTTTAATGCCTCACTGACTAGAAAACTACTGGGTACAAAATCCTGAGAACATGAGAACTGGCCTTGGAAAATGGTGTTTGTTCCTCCCCCTATTTTTCCATCCTCATTTCAGCAGGCAAAAAGTATAGTCAGTGTTGAAAGGAGAGGTATAATAATGCTGGTAATTTATAAGCTGGCAATGGGATGTAGTTTATAGAGGCAAGCAACACCCATTCAAGTTTCTGAAAATCCCTGTAACAAGCACAATTGTAGCTGAAGTTGTTTTGCCTTCCTCCTGTCTCTTCAGAGAAAGCTCAGCTGGTAATAAAAAGCAATGGAAACAGAAGCGGGCTTTCATTCACAGAGATGGTCCCTTCAGCTCAGGTGGAAGTACAAGGGCAAGGAAAGATAAAAAACAAATACTGCTGCTGCATCAGCCATAGTTGCAAGTCTCTGGTCTCAGCATCAGGTAATGCCACATCTTTCAAGATCTGGAAATTTTTTTAACTCTTACAAGAGTTTAAAGGTTACTGTTATTTTAATGAAACCTAAAGCAGGATGTGCAGGGGGCAGGTGAAAGGGACTGTCATTCTGCTAGCAACACACCCATCACCAGTGTGGGAGCAGACTGCTTGTTCATGTACTTGCCAATGAGTTTCCTGTCAAAGGCCCTTGTCTTGCCCAAAAGACCATTCAGTTCTCAAGGGAATTATCTTCTTGGGCTGGATCTACCCTGAGTGATACTCTGTGCTGTGCCTCTGAAGTCTTATCTTGTCCAGGAAAAAAAAAAGGCTGGTCCTCTGGGCAAGTTTGCTCAGAGCTCCCAGCATTAGCTGAAGCATCTCTAGGGAGCTAACTTCCAAGCTGGCCTCCACGGTCTTGTGCCTAGCTCTGTCACTAATGGTGCTTTTGCTGTGCATTGCCAAAAGGTCTTCAGCACTAGGCCTGACACCATCCCCCCAAAGTAGCAGAGATGCTGCAGAACCTCTCCTTGGCAGCACTCACGGACTTTTGAGCACCCCTACTTGGTTTAAAGAGACCATCAAAGAGATTCTGCACTCCAGCTGCCTTTGCAGGCGAATTGTCTTAGAAAGCAATTGTTCTCCCCAAACCTTGGGGAATAGTCTTTTGCCATTACAATCTTTGTAAAGGCAGTGACCTAAATGCAATGGTGCTTGTGCAGTGGGTGCATAAGCAGTTTCCCTGTATGATCTTGTTTGTGAAAAACAAGCCACATTTTGAATCAGCATGTCTTGGTACAGGCCTTTTGGGCAATCAAAGGATATGCGATAGACAAATGATGTTTCCTTTGACAGAAAAGTCCTGGTGCCCTTAGGAGAGCCAGGAGAAGTTCTTTTTAATTTATGCATTTGGACAAACACCAAATATTATGAGCCAGATAGCGTAAAGAGGCTCTGTATGAACATTTGACTTGTAATGTGATTATTCAAGTGCTTAAACTGGGACAGGCTTCGACATTTTCCCGAGTTCGGCATCATACAGTCAGTTACTACCTCCCCTGCTGCCATGGAAAACATAAACTCAGTGTTGCTCAGATCATGCTGAAGTCTTTCAAGAATGGGATGGCACAGATCTGGATTCCTCTTTGCCTGATCCATGAGCAAGTTGTAAGCATAGAGTTTCTCCATGTGTCTTCTATGTGCATTGTTTAGGGCAAAGAGCACTTGTCTATTTATCTCTTATAGTGTAAAAGATCACATTTCCCTGGTATTGCAATGCTAATTTGTCCCAGAGCTATTTATACTTTTCTTGTAAAGGAAAAACATAATCTTCAGGTTTTTTGTGTAGGCAGGGTTTCACATCTGCAATATTCAGGGTTTTTTTTAGAAAATGGGAAATCCTAAAGCAATCTCATGACAGGAAGTGAAAAACAGACAAAGAATACAAAAAAGCTTGGCGCTGGAAAGTAAACTGTTTTTTGAGGTAATTGAGCTTCGTACAGTAAAATAAAAGCTATAGTTCTTTACCTTTGACAAGCTGAAGGACTGTTTTTGTATGAAAGATTTAATTTTCTCCTTTATCATGCATGTTTCAAAAGGAGTCATACTAAAAAATAAAAGATGCACAGAAACAAAAGGCTTGGATATAAATAAAGATGACGTACAACAGGTCTGGGACACATTATCTTCCAAATGTAAAAACGGAACAACCACAAAAAACTCAACTCATAATATTTTATGTTATCATATCAATGAATGGAAGTTCTAGTCTATGGTCATTTTCAAGATGCTTCCTAAAACCTATCTGGAACTTGAATGAAGTCATGTTGTGTACTTACTTCAAATCTGTAAAGCCAAGTAACTTGGCCTAACTATGTCTCTTTAGTGTTAATTTAGAAATGGAAGGCATTACTTCTCTAAGACAAGTAAACTTTTCTAAAACAAGCAGTTTTACTGCTCAAAGAATTACTTATTGACCATCCTATATGTATCAAAAATGGTAAGTAAGCATAGTAAGAAAACCTGCTGGTTTTGACTATTCGTGTAAGGTTATTTGTGTATATAGATGCACACCCATCTATATACATCTGTGTTTGTAAAAAAGCCCTTCTGGATACGATGTACATGTCAGGCAATTCTTAGAACAGCAGGTATGTGCAGCTATGCTGGTGGATCTCTGCAACCATCACACAGGGTATTTCTGTTTCTTGCTGCTATTGCCACTGCTTTCATGAAACATCCCCTGCAGCCTTCACACACATGCTTCCCACCTTCCAGACACACAGCCATAGCCACACATATACGTGTATACGTGCAGATGTAGTCTCAGAGAATTTACAGCTATTCCTTACCAATACCTAACCCGCTCTGCCTGGAAAACTCATTATTACATACGGAAGACTCAACTAGACTGAGCAGGAGGTGATTTATTAGCCCCCTATTTAAATTTAATCTTCATAATCTTGGAAAGAAATAGTCAGTCTTTGCAATGGAGTTCCACTGGATTTCCCTAACAATTTCAGGTTTGCAAGATACCTGCCTGCAGGGGAACTCCTATTGTAGCTCCCTAAAGCACACAGGCTGTCACTTTCAACTCCGGCATCATTTGTGTTGTCACAGGTTACCCAGCAATTGCAATTATTTATTGCTGGGTATAGTATTCCTGCATTCTCTACAGATCCTGCAAGCAACTTAGTTTTCTTTCAGGCACCAGTGGTTCTGCTGACATCAACTGAAGTCAGATGAATCTAAATTTATTGTTTAAAAGTGTTCAGGATACTGCTTGGGCTTTTTCTGAAATTTAGTGCAACAGCTAGGAAGACAGGTCAGCTGCTTGGTACTTCAGAAAACCTCAGAAATAAATTCTGAAGAGCTTTCTGCAAGTCTTGTTAGTTTCGAAGACAACGGAAACTTGGATGCTCCATATTTTTGAGCAAATGGAGAGAGGTTAGCTCAATGAAACTTTTCCAAGTAACTTAACTGTAGCCTTAAAAGCACCCAGGCAAAGTCAGGGTTGGAGCACTGAAGTCATAATCAGCACCATGTTCCTGTATTTTCCAGCAGCCTAGCTCAAAGTGACCTGCCTGTATGAAAACATTTCCCTGCCCTGGTGAAAAGGCTGGAAAAGCACTACTGGCCAGCAACTCCGACAGTGATTTTATGCCCAGGTTTCCCTCCTCTTGAGTCAGGGACAGGACTCAGCCTGCAGAATACTGTCATCCAACCTATCCACAAGCCTCTTTCTGCTTTAGCCCATGCCCCTAACTTCACCCTCACGGCTCTGGAGGGTCCCCAGGATGGCTTTCCATGGTGCCTACACAGCTCAGCCAGGTTCAGCATTGCCTGTCTTCAACTCATTCCAATCTGAGTGTCCTCCTGCCACTGCTACTGGACTGTGACCACAGCTTCACAGGTCCTCCCATGATGATTGCTTATGATGGATGGAGGCAGGTGAAGGAAGTTCAGAGACCGAAGGAAAAAAACGGAAGGAAAAGCCTTCTCTTTTATCTATTTCAGTAAAATCTGTAACCATCAAATGCATGTTCTCTTTCCTGAAGGGATAATCCCTCCCCCTTCCTGCATGACCCAGCTGTAACTCTGGGAGGAGGAAGTAATTTATTTCAAGTCTTGTTTTTTTAAATGCGTCTCAGCCTTTAGGCTGGCATCTGAGGTCACCTGAGACATGTTTTTCACCTGCCTGCCTTCTCGTCTGTCTCCAGTCACCCGGCAAGCAGAGCTGGGGACTGGGCAGCTGCAGCAGGAGCCCCGCACAAAGGGCTAACATGAGAGCACAAGTGAGGCTTATTTGTTTCACACCATTTCCCCAGCACCCGTGCTGACAGACAGACAGCCTCCCACCAGTCCCCATGGGGCACTGAGCAGCCCTGACACCGCGGGAGTGCAGCTGGGAGGATGCCAGTGCTCTGCATCTCCTACCTGTTGCCTTAGAAACAAACAAAGGGACATAGGCTTTTTTCTTTCCTCTTTTCATTTTCTTTTTTCTTTTCCTCCTTTTTGCTCCTTGGGTAATGTGCTGTGTGCCAAGTCTCAAGGTGGGAGGGAAGAGAGAGGAGAGAAAAAAGAAAGGAGAGGAGTGAGGATATCAAGACCAGGAAACATATTCTGAGACTCAATATGAAAGCAAGACGCATCGAGACAGCTACTGGGCTGGTCCCTGACTGCCGCCCTTCTGTGGTGTGCAGCAGGAGGTCACGGCTGCCACACCGAGAGCAGTCTTATGAACCAGCTGTGACATCTGGCTTACATTGAGGGATCTGAATGCTGGAACCGGACAATGTTTGTTTTCCCTTGCTTGAGCCCGAATCAAAGTTTTAATTAAAGAAGGCTCAAAGATGCTTTCAGTGACACTGCCCAGGGTCAGTATGCAGAGGGTGCTTTTTCAGGGGTATGAGCTGTTCATGGTCCGACCCCACTCCCTAAAGTGACGGGTGCATTTTGAGGCAAGGGAAGAGTTGCAGAGCCTAAAGCAAGAGAGAGAGATTACACTCAGAAGGATTCTCTAGCTGCCTTTGCATACATACATGGATGCCCAGACCCCAGGGAATAACAACTGTCCCCAAGGATCCCGTTGCCTCCTGTATGCTTCATCTTTTTGCCAGCAGCTATTCCTGTGGCTGATCAGCCTTGCTGCCCTTCTCCTTGTAAAATCACCTGGTTCTTCCTATGGTTCCACCCTCATTTAAAGCTAGTCCTAGGGTTCTCCTCTCACCATTCCCAATGAGAACCACCGCAGTGAGGCTGTCTGCCACCACTGGCTGTAGCTCTGTTGCTGCTTAGCTACTACTGTAAGCTATTCTTCTCAAACTTTAGTATTAGGCAATACTTTTTTCCAGATAATTGTTTTTCAGACTGTTAGTAACTCTGTAGGATAATTTCTGAAATAGAACAGCCTTATCCCAACTTCTGAGCAGCCAGTACCACCATAATAAAATACTTCAAACATATCAGATCTCTACAAACCCCTTGAGTCGGTTCCCAAAATTGCATCAGCAGTTCATCTCTCCAGGGCTACACTTGTTTATTTTGAAAAACACCTGGCACACATCCTACACCTCCAACGCAAAGTACACCCTGTACAGCTGCAGCTTAGGCAATTCAGCCCAGAGCCAATGTCACAGTCAATCTGTACCAACCACCACAAAAGAGAAACCCAAAGCAGAGAGGTAGGTTTGTGGGATCCTCTTCTACAAAGAATGGTATTAAAGGGCTTTAGTCTGTTGGATATAGCTGAGACTTCCAGATTGGCTGCTGGTGATGTCACAGCCACCCATGTGCCCTATAAATCTATTTTTTTGTTTTTATGTATAAATGATGTAATGCCCACAAGCTTCCTCAGTCAGGGTTCATTATTTAATTTCTCAGGTGGCTGAAGTCATAGGCTTTGTGGCGTCTATGGCCACCCACAATGTGCTCTCACTGCCCAGAAATGAACTTCCTCTTAGGCCTTGTTTTCTAATTGGCATCTGCAGAATTAAAAGTCCACTGACCACTGAATGTCATGGGAACACTTTGGAAAGTATCTCTGGAATGATAAAATGATTTTGATCTCAAAATAATGCGTGTGCTTAAACTAAGGCCTTCTCTGATAGAAAGAAGACAATTATAGCCAAGTTTTGATTAAGAAAAACCCTGGGTTTTATGAGCAAACATCTACTTGGAAAATAACAATTGCCAAGCAACATAAAATCCTTGCTTTAGCTAATCTAATATTCCACCTTTGACAGAATTTTATCCTGAATTTTCTTTACAAAGTGGGAGCACGTCTTTACAAACATCATTGGGCTCCTAACTTGTTCCTGGAGGTGGTTCTCACCAGTGGAGTCATGAGGGTTTATCTGTCTCCTTTGTATTACCTATTGATGATAAACACATCTCAGGCTTTCTTTTAATCCTGCTAAACTCACATCTTTGGTGTTGTTTTACCTAAATGTTTATAAATCCAAGGAGTTAATCATCCATGAAAAACAGTTTCCTGAACACAGAGGCTTTCCTACACTGGCCCAATTGTCCCTGAGAAATTAGCCTTCTCCGTAACACTGCCTAGTGTCATGGTACCAAAGCCAGTGGGTTTCTGATACCTGTGATCCTTCACTTTTTGGCAAACTGAAATATTGTGCCTTATTAGCAATTTAAATAAATTGAATGGAGCAGTGCAGAGGTCAAATTATAACCGTTTATAAACACTGATTAGCATTCCTTAAACTGTGTAAATCCTTAAAGCCTGAAGGGATAATCTTTACAAATTACAGTTACTTCCATGACCCTGGAATCAAGCATCTCAAAAAAAAAAGAAGAAGCTTTTAGAAGGGCCTGATCCAAAGCACAATGAAATCTATGAAAATCAGGTGCATCCCAAAGATGCAGTAAAGTAAACTTCCTCCCTGCCAGACTTAGGATTCTTACTGAGGAAACAGAGTACAAACAACAAGAGTAGATGAAAGCATGTGTTTATATAGGAACACAAATATATTTGCAAATATATACTTGCAGGCAAGTTCATTAGCTAATTCTTCTACATGAGTAAAGTCATATACGAGACACTTTATTTAATTTGAGTCTATACATCATAAGTATTAAAAGAAGAAGCACAGGGAGAAACATAATTTTCTCACAGAACAAAATCTGATTAATAGGATTTTTAGTTTACATGGTTGTGAATGACTAAAGCATATTATTTATCCCCTGAAAGAACTTAAGCAAAAAAATAGCACCATGAGAAAAATGGAAGTTCATACTGTAGACAATACAAGTGGTCCCGGCCTTTTCTCACACTGAAAATCCTCAAAGAACGTTTTTTGACAGGATTTTCCAGCAGAGTCTCAAAACGGCATTTTACTTTCTCTCCATTGAACATAAACCAGAAATTAAAAGGTGGCAACGAGAAAAAAAAACCAACTCATAAGGAAACCTTCTGTCCTCAGCAACACCTTTTTACTCGTGGAGAATTTTAGCTGTGGAAGAAGAGGCAAGAGCAAAGGTCCATTGGGCAAGTGCAGCTAGTCAAAGGCTTTGCTCCCAAATATTTGTTCCTGTATTTTTATTCAGTCTTTTCTACACCAGATGTCTATTGACCAGGGTTGCATTGCTGTAAACCTATTCTGTCAACCTTCCATCTGATTTTGATGTCTTTGGCTTATTTTAGGATTTATGTTACTCCCCCTGCTTTCCTTTAAATCGACCTTCTCAGTGGCCTATGGCCATTTACCTTCTGCTTTGCTTGTTTTCCCCACCCAGCGCTTCTGTCTAGCTGGAGCACTGCACCACGGGCATGGAGGTTACAGGGCAGGTCCTGAGGGACTGAGTGATGTACCAAACCAAAACAAATTTGGCAGTGCTAACTTCCAAATATTGCAAAGTGATACTGTTTCCACAGAGGGTATGAGCAGGGACCTTGACCTGAGGACCTCCTGCACTTTGCAGGATGGCAGCCATTCAGGGACGCCCTCTCTGTGCCCAGCCTGTGGGGTTCGATGGCAACACTTGGCCATCTGGAAAAGTCACCTCACCCCACAGACCCGCAGCTGACATCCAGAAAGCCACACCGTGAGGACAGCCAGGCTTTAACCCACCTCTGCATACACACAAGGTCTGCTGCTTCCCAGGTCTTGAGATGTCTGCCCAGGCCCCAAGGGTTGCATTGTGGAGGGCAAAAAATAAACAGCCAAGCACCGCAGGCTGCCGCCGGGCACCCTGCATTCCCATGAGAAACTTGCAAAGTCTGATAAACTGCGTCACAGCAGCCTGCAAACCGGGGGCCTGGGTGGTTTAAAAATACTGCCTGCTGCAGATTTCCCAGGCCATATATAGTTCACACATCTCACGGTAGCAGGAAGGAGCTGCAAAGACATACAGAGATACAGAGAAGGAAGAAAGTAACAGAGGACACGACTGCCAGCGTGCAACAAAACAGGTTAAAAATAGCCTGGGCTGCAACAGCTCCCTCCTGGCAGGGGATGCGGGGGCTGCTGGTTCTCCCTGCCCTGCCCTCACTAGCCCCTCTCTCAGCTGCCTGTTTTCTGCCAGGAAGAACGGGGAGGAAGGAAGCGTTTGGTTCCTGTAGGTAGAAGGAGAGAAAATGACAGTCGTGCTTGTTTTGACACCAGGCAGGCTCACCAAGGCTTGCACAGACACCTGGCTGGTGCTGCAGGACCCCCTCCCTGGGGGGTGGGCTGGGGACGCAGGGAGAGCACAGCCTTGGATGGCCTCACACACAGCCCCCAGCAGCAGCAGGTGTGACCCTGGGGGATGTGGTGCCACGCTGCCCTAAAATGCGGTGCCACGCTGCCCGGATGGGAATGCAGCCTGTGCTTTGAAACTAGTCTCCTCTTCCTCCCCCAACCCTGTGCGTGTGCAGTCCTGACCTGGAGGCGAAGACAAGCTGTCCACCTCTACTCTGGTAAAATAAAGAGAAAGCAAAAAACACTTGTTCTGCCCATCACCCCTCCCACAGCCCAGCTGCCCTGAGGGCCATTGCAAAAGGAGAGAAGTCATGTGACGAATGGGGTTGTCTCTCTGCCAGAATCTTCTCCATCGCTTTCTCCTAGCCCAGTCCCTCGCAGGAAAAGCCGGAGTATGAAAGCAGGTGCCATCAGGCCAGCGTGTGTGACCTTAGTTTCCTGAAATCTCTTTGCTTGTTGGGGTTTCCAGCAGCCGGGTGAGCACTGCCTAACCTGTGGCATGGGTGGAAAGACAGAGGTGTTGGTAAGTCCCCAAAGGCCACACAATTCATCATGGGGCCAGTTTTAAATCGTTTGTTAGAGTGCAGGGGGGGGTTTCTTTTGTTCTTCGTCATTTGCATCCTGCAGGCCTGGCTGCCCCAGCTGCAAACAACTTCTGTCAACTCCTAGATGCCAACACGAGGCACCGAGAGGGGTCCAAGCCAAAAGCCCAGATTCCAAACATCCCTGAACTTTGGAGAAGTTCAAATCAAAGCACACATCTTCAGCTAGAAGAGGAAAGCTGTAACATGATCCTGGCCCTGGGCAATAGAGGTAACACTCCAGCGTGGTCTGAAGGTGACTTCCAGAATATGTGGTGTGGAGCAGAGCAGAGGAAGAGAGGGAAAAGCATGAAGGCAATTTTCATATGTTAAAAAAATAAAAAGCTCTAGGAGGGAGCTGGGTGCCTGCTCTCTGTGGGAGGGTGAGGAAGGTTGCTGACAGAGTAAAGGGTGTTAAGAGAGGTGGATGAACTCTGAATGAAACAAGGAGTGATACCAAAGAGCTGTCAGAGAGGTGTCAAAAGTTGGGAAGGAACAGAAAGACCAAGAATGCTAGCATTCAGGGGGAAGTCCATCAGATCACATCTGCATATCTATGAGATCTTGAGACTGACAGCTGCATTCAGGCTCACACACGTCCCTGCCATGCTCTCTGCCTGCCTTTCACATGGATCAAAATCCTTCTAATGCCTCAGCTCCAGTTCTGTTTGCGGGGGAAGGATGCCTTCAGCTAGAAGGTCAGTGCTGAGCACTGGTTGTGCTGTGTGTGGGACCATGAGCAGCATCAGCACCTCCACATGCTGCCGGCAGCACCTACCCCAGCATTTCCAGCTAGAGGGGCAACGCCAGACTTTTACTTCTGGAGCCAAGAAGCTGCATGCTGCTTCTCCAGCTCTCCATCAGACTGCATCTCGGTTTGTCACTTAGGCTTGCAAGAACTGAGGCTGGGCACTAACAATGTCAGGCTGCACAAGCAGAGATGCCTTTTTCACTCCACATCAGGATACAGACTCTTTGATTCCTCTTCCCAGAAAGACTCCTTGGATGGCCCACAGGGAGGCAGCAAACAGCCCGATCGGGTTTGCCTAATGCTATATCGATGCCCTGGGTGTGCTTAGACACACCAGTCTCTGTATGCCCCAGGAACAAGCTTTAGCCTGAACTTTGAGGGCTGCAGACTTGGGGATCCGCATTTAAGGCCAGAGCAGTGCACAGCTTAAGGTGAGGGTGGCTCAGACCGTGCTTTGCAGGCAGGTGGGATAACAATCCCAAGCGTGACCATGCATGTGGTGTGTGTGCGTGCTGTGCCCCTCTCATGGGCTAGAGGACAAACTCCTGGAGATACCTACCCTCTCTTCAGCCAGCTGCCAGTCACTTTCATGCCATGCCATGCCACTGGCCACAAAGAGTAAAGGATAGCTTCCTGGCTCTCGCTTCCTCAGTTAACCAATACCACCACTAATTAACTGACAGTAACATGGAGCTGTTCTTGGCATAGGTGGATCTTACTGAGGTCATACTGGTTGTGGGTAATGTAATTTATTACCCTGTGAGGCACTTTGGGATACAGTGTGAGAAGACCACTCGGAAAGTGCCAAAGCAATAATCCAAGTCAGGATTTTCCCAGAAAGGTAATATGTTCCATACATGCTGTGCCTCTGAGAAATAAAGCATCGAAGCTGCACTAGCTCTGGTGGAATGCTGTAAAGATTTCCAAACGCATTGGTGGAAACAGAGGACTACTGTGCTCAAGAGGTGGGTCCCTCTTTGGAGTAAAAGAAGTGCAAGGCATTTATCTTTTTCTTAAAGCAACTCTGAAGACAAAATTCCCACCCTGTGGAAGGCACTCAGCTGCCAAAGAGAAATGCCGTGCTTCGGGCAGGCGGGCGGCTCTCCCCGCACAGCAGCAGGGTCACGCCAGCCGGCCCACACATTAGGGCTGGAGCTGTACTCTAGGTGAACTCTACCAAATTAGCTGTACATGATGCTGCATTCCCTCCTTTCTTGGAGGATCAAAGTGGCTGGACCCAGTCCCAGCTTTCTGCAGATAAGCAGGTCACAGGACTAGTTTGCACCTCTATGCTGCTTGTAATACACTGTGTTACAGATTCCTCTGGATTTCCTAGTTTGTGCCCATATACACTGGATACTGCTGGTCACATTTTTCTGCTTTAGTCCTCTGAGCTAATCTAGTGACCTGGGATACTTCTACAGAGTCTTAACATCAGTACAGACTCTGGCAGCGTTACATCTGATTATAAACTACTACTGCTGCTGTTCTTGCCCAAATGCTCTTTATGACTCCCTTGTTTTATAGAAAAAGCTGATTCTGTCCTTCAAAAGGCTTTTCCCACCAGCACTGCAGCATGAGGGCAGGTGCAGCAGCTCAGCAGCCTGACTTGGATTAAACCCCTTCTGAATGGTGGAGAGAGAAAGACAAGGCTATCTCGTTTGGTAAGCCATGAGGCATCCCTAATGCCTAAGCAAAATGCATGTGAAGAATAGGGGGCAGGGGGGAGATAGGAATAATTGGAACTCCATTTCACTTGTATAGAAGTGTTAATTAGTTGTTTATCTGCAGGCACACTGCAGGCTTCACAAAAGCACACACAAGTTACAGCAATTAATTACTAGCAGGGTCTGGGAGACTATCTCTGTAATTAAAATTTGTGATCAAGCAGCAGCGATGGGTGATTCAAGAGCAAGCAGCAGAACATATACATATATATTCTTTAAAAAGATAACATGGTTCTGTGTCATAGAACTAGGTGATAAATCGACTGTAATTTTAACTTGTTGCTGTTTAAGCAACAGATACATTTCTAATATGCAAACGATCATTTTAGAAAGAGTATTTTTTTACCTATGCAGTTTATCTGTCAGTAGAAGCAGACACATGTTGAAACTATGCAAGAATTTATGTCAAATTTGGCAAATAGTTTTGGATGAAAAAATAGAGATAAAATGGAGAAAAAGGTATTTTCAGAAAGATTTTTTTAAATTTTGGAATAATAGCTCATGATCTAATATTCCCATTTTAATTAAAAAATGAAAACAAATTCCTGATTTGTCCAGAGTACTCTGTTGATTTGAAGAGAAATATTTTTCCAGTTCTCACACCCAGTTTTAGCAGCAATTCAGCACATGCTCCTAGTGTCCATCCTCCCCAGAACATAAAAAGATTTTAAGCACTGAATGAGGGATAAATTTAAATAGAGGCATCCTATCACAAAGAAAAAATACATGGCAATGTTTTGGATAAAGCATTTAAATATTTTATTTAATTTGTGAAAAAAATACATCAGGTATAATACTAGAATGGCATTGAACTAAACTTGCACAACTCCAGTGGGAGTGGAAGCATCCTGAAGATTTTGGCTTGGGATCCTTCTTTACAACATCTTTTTGAAAAGATCTGAAACTGGAGCAGTGAATACCATTCCCAAAATAAAAGTGCTCTTCATAATTATTTTGATAGGCTACTTTTCACAAGGTTGATTGATAGAAAATGACACATTTGTCTTTCCTCATTATGAGGTATTGAGTTAAAAAAAAATATTTATTATTAGAAATCAATTATAACCTCTTTTCCAGAATATTTTTTGGCCAGGAGATTGTTTAAGACAAGCTGTGAGTATTGCCCAGCCTAAATCTGAGCTGTGTCCATCACAGGCAGTGACTGTGGCATTTTCTGTGCTTTGCTGGATGGCTGAAAACCCCTGCAAACAAGGTTTTGGAGGTGCTGCTTCCAACCGTTCATTGAAATTCCTATTTCCACATTTTGCAAGTCACGAAAGATCTGCTTTTTTTCAGGAATATTGCATGCAAAAAGCCAACAGAAAGGTTTGCTGAAATGTTTCCATCTAGAAAACAGAAAAAAATGAGCAGAATAAAGTTCAAACCGATGCCAACAAACTGCGTTTGGTACTGTACTGTCTGTTTCTCACAGCTGCATTCAGAGGTGCCGAAAATGTTTCCCTGGGTCTAAGGACTCCCTGAACAGGAGTGGGCTTCCAGCAGGGCGGACGCACAGCGCCGTGCAAGCACTTCATGGCAATGAAATACGGGATCGTATGGCAGCCGCTTACTGTAGAAGGCTTTCCCTTTTTATATGTGGCAAGTCATAAATTCAAAGCAAAAAGTTGCATGAAATGGAGCTGTTACTTTATATCTAAATGTGGAATTCAACTGTCTTGGCCATCAGCCACGATAAAAGAAATGTCTGATTAATCTGTAGAAGAAACAGTTTCATATTTCAAACATGAAAAGTTAAAATCCAAGACCAGCCCTTAATTACTTAATTACTAGTCAATGACCACAAAAAAATAAAAAACCCAAATACAATTACCTGAAATATTATTGCTTTATAGTACTTTAGCCTTCTAGTTAGGACATTAAAACATTTCTGATATAAGAAAAGACAAGGGTGACACCACTACTTTTTCCTCTGACAACAAACTAGATTTTGCAGTTTTTCTTGAGCAGAACAGTTTTTCCTCTCAGAATAGCATCTACTTAAAACACTCACCTTACAACACAGCTAAGCTATGAGAAAACAGGAAACTGAAAAAAAATTGGGGAAAAAAATTTGGGGGGAGGGGAAGAGGAAAAGAAATTGAAAAAAAATACATCTTAGATCACGGAAAATAAGCTTCATGAGAAAATAAAGATTTATCTTTCACTTTTCTGCACATGCTTATTATTTTTTTTCATTTTATGCCAAAATATTCACAAGAGAAAGGCAAATAAAAGCAATGAATAACTGACACCCCAGTGTACAAAAAATAATAATATCCAATATACTTGTGAAATCAGGGATATGGAGGGAGGGGATTTGCAGTTGCCTCTTAGAATATTTTTTTAAAAAATAAAATGCTTACCATTAGTAGAGTCACAATCCACACCAGGGAAGATACAAAACTTGAAGCCTTGAACCAAGGCCGAGGAAAAAGTAATTATGAAATCCACAGAGCTGAACTTCAGTCTGCCAAGTAGAAGACTCCCCTTTTTACCAGTTAATTTAGACAGCCAGTCCTCTCCAGCTCAACAGCCATCTGCACCTCTTTAAGTTGTCATATTTGGTTTGACTGAAATGTTCATATATATATATATAAAAAAAAAAAAATCCAGAACTTTGAGACAGCAAGAATCTTACTGACAAGCTTTGTAAAAATCAAACCTATTAACCAAAGAAAAGCAGTTAGACAAAGAAGCCAATATACAAACATTTTATTGGGGTAGGTTTTATTGTGAACTGTGAATTGCGCAGTAACTAGTTTACAAAGGTCAGCCAACTATGTTATCCAAGACAGTTACAAATCTCACCCCAACGACTTTATAATGTGCCTCTCTTGTAGCATTATTTGGAATGACTCTCCAAATGGCCAAAAAGCAGTGAATATTTTTCATGTTGAATCATTGCTCAAGCGTTGCTGTCATCTTCCTAATGTCACCGCACCGACCTGTCAGTGCCCTACAAAGGAACACTTTTGCACAGCAGTTTATCAGGGTGCCTTGCACTGGGATATTGCAACTACCAGAAGTCTTGAAATGCTTTCTTGAGTCTCTTCATGCATGCTATGGCACTTTCACACTCAGAGAGCTCTCTGACAGGGATCTTGATCCTCTGCTTAAGAAAACGTTCACTGATTTTCCTCTTACCAAAGCAATAAAAACCAAAATACATATTCTCACAGAGCAGAAACACAACTGCACCTAGCAAGGCATATACAACACCTGCCAATGTACTTGGTCGAAAAGCCTAACTGAAATACACAGTTCACAAAAAAGCATGTCTTCTATTTAGAAATGTCCATACAATCTGTAAATTCATTATAAATTTGCATTAAAATATAAAATATTTTCAAGACCAAGTGTCCAAATTAAGGTGGAGTGGTTGGTTTTTTTTGGGGGGGAGGGGGGTGCAGAGCAGGGAGTAACTGCATATTTGCTTCAACTAAAGAACCTTACTTTAAAAGGCAGGTAAGTTAAAATCAGTATTTTTCTGCACAGTAGAAATCCAGGTTGATACTACCGTATTAGATTTCCCATATGAAAAATACAGGATATGAAAAACAGTGGTGCCTCAGAAGACAATTCATAATACTGAAAAAGCCCTAGGAATTTCAATGGTACATGGCTGCAGGTCTTAGCTTTAAAAAAATTTGAGGATTTACGATCCACTTGCAAAGAAACAGTAAAATTGTGGGTATAAAGAAGCAGTTCATAAAATCCTTGCATAAATTTTTACATATAACTAAAAGAATGTGGAGTCAGCAAAGCAAAAAGTGGAAATGTTAACATCTTTTTAATTCTCATTCTAGTGTGTCTTTTTGGCTTTTCTCTTAAACAGCTGCATATAGGAGGTTCCTCTCTTTTTAAAGTTCGCACAAAGGGATGATATTTTGTCACCGAAGATGACAAATAGAGGTTGCAGAGTCTTCATCCTTGGAGACAGTCAAAAGCTCTATGGACATGGTCCTGGGCAACCTGCCCTAGCTGACCCTGATTTGAGCAGGGAGGTTGGACCAGATGAGATCCACAGGTTGCTTCCGACCTCAGCCATTCTGTGTTTCCATGATCTTCATTAACAAGAATGATGTGTGATGTTGCAAGAACATGTCTACTAATCACATACTACTGAATAGTGTGTATGTGCTGTATGTACAACAGAAATGAAGTGTTTTCAACATGAAAAACACAGGTAACTGTCATAGTTTAACTAATATTCAATTATTAAATTCTGATTTCCTAGGAAGTACCTTTCAGCTGAATGTTTTAATGCATAAATGCTGTAAGACTGAAGAATATTTTCCCTTGCCTGACTTCTCTTAAGTCTTTGTTTGATGATCGCAGTCAAAACAAAGGGGGATAGCTTACAGTTCTAAACGTTACATTTCGTTGATGGTTCATCATGACATATATGATGATTTCATAAGATTTTACACGCAACATGTAACAAAACTGCCATTGTCCATTCCTGCTGTGCACTGTTTCTTAGAAGACAGAACTCCACAACACAAAGTGTAAACTCATATTTAGAAAGCATCTTTGGGAACCATCAGTGGGGCCTGTACTTCTCCCCAGCCTGAGTCCTCTTGGCCAGTGTATCTGTCTAAGATCACAAATCATAGCATTTGTTTTTCAGTGCATGCCATTTTTTCTGCTTTCTCAGGAAAGCCCACAGTTGGCTTCTCTAGTCCCATTTCATTCTTCATACTGGTGGATGGCCTAACATAGGGAGGAGTGGTTGGACTTTGCAAGCATGGTCATTTTTCATAAATTCACTGTGCACAGTATATACTCCATCCCTCTCTTTCTTCCTTACCTAGCCAGGATGAACTCGCCACCAGCCCCAAAGTGGCTCCCACCAACTTGCATGCAACTGCAACCACTTGTCTTCACATCAGTGGCTGAGGAGGACTGCAGTCATTCCCAGTGGTTAAATGGTGCCTAAAATGAGAACGGTTTGCTGATACAAATTCGAGGTGTAATTAAAGTTACTTCTGGGTTAAGACATGTTGGTTAGTTGTAAAGCAAAGATTATCTTGCCCTACCTCCTGGAGGCTCTAATATTTTTCCCAGCTCCCCCTTCATAGTGCCCCATAGTTTGTAACTGCATTTGGCAAAAGCTTATCTTCCACAGTCCGAATGTAGAAGAGTTTTGCTTATCTATCATGCCCATTATTATGTGATTAGACAGTAGCCACCACCCACTGTAAGTATAATGCGAAACAAGGAATGTGTGAAGATTTACTGCTTACTGTCTAAATGCAGCTTGGAAACATATCCCTACAGGAATAAACTTGCTTTTCAACTTAAAAAGAATAGCATGTGCCTTGTTTCAGAATACTGAGGAAAATCAACATAGTAGGAAACCCCCATGTTGACACGCTCCAGTTGGTGCCACCGTTCTGACCTAATCAGGAAAGGAAATGACTTACAAGTCATACTTACAAGCCAGGGTCAGCAGCCTCTGCGAGGCAGCAGCCAGGGGTGTTCGAGGCTGGGGCTCGACTCTCATGGTGGCATTCAGTCATGCCTACAGCACCTTCCCAGCCTCCCAGCTTGTTAGAAACAATAGGGCCAGACACCAATTAAGAAGAAAAAGGTTACAGTGGAAGTCAAGAAAGGCTGGTTTCCTCCCTTCTGCTAGAGCACGGATGACAAGACTGTTTTAGACCCTCACGGGTTTCCGTGGCTCCTCCAACACTGTTCTTCCTGGACAAAAGATTGCTCGCTGTCACTCGTCTTTGTAGATCTCTCATGCTTTGCCTTCTGCAACTGCTCCACAATGGAAAAATTCCCCTGTCACCTTCTGATTACTGCCATCCACTGCCACAAAACCAATAGTTCATCACCCGCAGGAGGGCTTGTGGGCAAAAGATAAAAGCTGCAGGTGGGTAGCATTTCACACATAGCCAATTTTGGGAAAGTGGGAATGGTAAGAAGGAGCCACCATGGACATGCCTCCAGGTGCTGGCGTGCAGGTATTCCCTCCAGCCATCTTTGGGCTGTGGAAAGCCACATGCACACCTCAGCCTCACCACAGGGTGGTCAGACCCACTGCCCTGTCCCTGTGGCTGGGGGACCAGGCCCTCAGGGAGTACTGCTGTGCCCTGTGGCAAGCCAAGGCTGTGCCCCGTGGGCATGCTAGTGCCCGCTCAGGGCAGGGCAGGATGCCAGAGCCTCAGTGACACTGGATGGAGACAGCCACACACTGAACTGAGGTGGCTGAGAGAAGAGGCTGGTCTTGCATGGCTTCCCCTGTGGGGTCCATGTCCTCCACAGGCTGGTTCAGAGGTGGAGACTAATTTGAGGAGTGGTATCAGGGAATGTGGAAACACATTTTCAGCTGTCAAAGCTCATTAGTATTTTACCTACATGTCTCCTCCCAGCAACGGCATCTCAGCAGTGCAGTGCCCCAAGACACAGTGTCAGCCCCAAATGCTGCTGAGGGCAGGGTACCCCCCCGGGCCACCCAAACCCCTCACAGCTACATCAAAGGACTCTCCCCAGAACTTATTCATGAGTTTTCTTTAGAGTCTGCCCAGCTGAAAAGTACAGTGGCATCAAATTGTATACGCAATTTTTTTTTTTTTTTAAAACAAACAAAGCCTCCAAGCCTGACAGGCAAGGGCAGGGATGGGATTAGGCAAACATCCTATACAGACAGTTCCTCTGTCTGTCTGTCAGCTTGTAAGTGCTTTCTCTTCTGGAACTATACAGTACTAACTGAGCCGGAAACAGCTATTTAAAAAGTGATTATAGTGTGACATTTTTGTTTGACCTAACATCAAGCCATGTGCAGCTTAAATGTCAGGGAAGCTATTTACTATAGGGACAGACAGGCCCTAGCATGCTTAAATCTACCCAGCGTCTTAAAACTGCTTGCTGTCTCCGCTGGCTGCACATGAATGACACTGAAGCCAAGATGTAAAGTATAGCGCTCCCTAAGCTGTGATGATTGACTAATATGCTGGGTGGCACAATGCATTCAGCAAGAGGCTCACAGGGAGGAAGACAAAATAATGGATAATTAAAGTGATTCTCAGGTTAGAAGGCAGCAGCCTGTGCAAAAGGTTCCCTTGGATTAGCAAGAGCGTGCCAATAGCTGGTGTGTTTTGTCCAGCGATGTCTGAGGAGCTCAAATATTTGGACAAAAATAGCAAGCACAATTTTTTTTTGTTAGCGCAGGAGCTGCATCGGTCACATGAGGGAGGAGGGAGCACAGCCCCCAGCTGTGGCTATGGGTCCTGCTGTTGGCAGCCTCCTTGCAGCCCCCGCTGCCCCCCAGGGCTGGCAGAGCACAAATCCAGCCGCCCAGCTGCAGCTGCCACGCAGGGTGACAGAGGGGAAGGGAGGCTTCGGGGCTGTGTCACCAGCCAGCAAAATAATAGCCGAGCAGTGGGGGAGCATGGGGCTAATGCAGCTAATTACGTGCATCTCTCCCTGTGTGAGAACCGACAGGAATGAAGCAGCTTCAGATCCTGCAAAGATGCACGAGCACGTACGGCTGTGAAGTGATACACAGAGTTGTATAGTATCATGAGCTCTCTCTGGAAGGCAATGAACTGGTTTGCAATGGATGGAGATAAGTACACTTATAGGTCCTTAACGGGACCAGAGGCATGTATTTGGACAGCGTTTCAGTCTGACCTTCTTCTCAGAGCCTAAAATAACAAACAGATCAGTGTGCCTTTATTTTGAGAAAACGTTGCTTAGAGTAATAAGGGTGGGTGGGGACACTCGAAAGGAAGCAGAGCTGTGATAAAACTTCCATTTTGTTCTTTCTTGCATGTCAGAAAAAAAAATCTACATTATAATTCAGAGTGCCTTTCAGGGTTTATTTTTCTTTACATTGTTACATGCCCAATCACATCTGATTTTGGAAGCTGAGCAGGGTCTGACTTGGCTGGCATTTGGGAGGCTGCTGAAAGTGCAGTAGACTGAGCAGGATCTGTGTGCTGACTATATGAATGTGCAGTGCCTAAAACAATGATGGAAGGGAGAATGACAAGAATATTCACAGCTTTTCCAAATTTTAAAATATTGTTTTTCTCCATATATAGCAACTGAAATTACCCCATAACTGAAAATAAAATCATGAATCTTAAATAAACATTTAAAAAAAAATAATAATTAAAAAAGGACATTGCTTGTGAGTACTGGCTAGTACTTTCCAAAGAGCACAGAAAAACCCTTTGAGCAAACTGATCATCAGGTCATTAGAGATAGGAAATAAATTCTTTAATTTCTGTCTGCTTGCTATTTACTTTACTAAGTGTTGACAGTGGCAGGGGACTGTTAAAATCCCTTCAAAACTCATTGAAGTACAGTAAGTGAAAACAGTATAAACTCGTGAACAGAAAAGATATGAGAGGTAGCCAGAGGATTTTTTTTATATGCAGTTTACTGTTGCTCTTGTTGTTTGCAATGACAAAGGGCTTAATTGTATCGTAGAAAGGTTCCTTCCTTCTTGCTTTACCTTAGAAAATTCCAGAAGGTCAAGGCTGATTTGTTATGATTTTGCTTGGAGGGTCCCAAGCAAGAGTTAAAACTTTAACAAAAGTTTCCTTCATTAAAAATGTTCATTAGTCATTCAAGTTAAAACAAATATCGTCTAAAAAAATAACAACTGTAACTAGAACTCCCTTCCTCTCCTGCTTTCTTATCAAATGTCATCAGTGAGTACCTCTCAGATCCTGTGTGGGCCTTGCAGTCCAGGGTGAGCTTCATTTTTTTTTGTCGCCTCCTCCCCCCACGAAAGTTAAAATAGCAAAACTGACAGTGAAAGTGTTATAAAGAAAACATCAAACAGTTCTTTGAGTATCTTTCTTCCAGCTTTAAACAAGAAATAAATACAATATGGCAAAGCAAGGCAAGCTTCACACACTGCACGCCTCTCCCAGGTAGTGCCTGAGGTGCCCTCATTCAGTTTCGCAGCCCTTCTTTGTTGTATCAAAATGTGATGGATTTCTAAATCCTGATTTGGATGCACCTCCCAGCAGCAGAGAGAAACCAACAATTACTGAAGCAAGGCAAGTTGTTTTCAGTTTAGCAGTTTTTTTCTAAGCCTGGCTTGTGGTTTCATTTAAAGTTTGAATGCTTTCATTCTCTGAGAAGCCCAGTGGCTCTTCAATAGCAGAAGATCAAATGATGTTAATCGGGCAGTGTGACCTAATCCTCTAATTCAGCTGCCTTTTTACATTAGAAATGTTCTGCTCATGTAAGATCGATTTGCTCTTAAATTGACTTTTTTTTTTTCCTTTTTTTTGTTTTGTTAAATGTGCTATGCTAAAGCTCTACTCCTGGCTCCGCAGATGTGCTACACAAATAAGGGAAAATCACCTTTTCTTCATTTTGTAGGTTTAGATAGTCTAATCCTAAGGGTTCTGATAGAAAATCTCTTGTTAATCACAGAAAGCCGAAGATGTTATGCAACAGCAGACGGAAGAACTTTCTTTTTTTTTTTTTTTTGTAGTGATCCCACAGGTTACCTACACTGAATGGGGCTACTAAGGTGAGCTATTGCCAACTATAGGAAGGCTACCTAAGCGTACTTTCTCCTCAGCCTTCTGATATACCTTCCACTGATGCTCATACGCATTTCACCAAAGACTGAAACAATGTCCTCATTTCCTTTTTGTTCCCTCACTCTTCCTGATGTGGTGGCTCTGGTGCACTAGCCCTTGTGATGGGGCTGGTGCACCATCGCCGGTAAAGGGCAGCTGGAGCAGAGCTCCTTTGCCACCTCTCCCCTCCCTCTGTGCGTGGGTGGATGGGTGGATGGCAGGTTGCAGCCACACCTGACCTGCAGGATCACAGGAGAGAAAACAGCCCGCTGGGATGCTCCACAAACGACTGATAGCTTACGCACAGAGATTGCCCCCCGCTGTGCACGGGGACAGCTGGGTCGCCCCCCAAACACAGCCTGTTGGTCTTGGCAGTTTTTCTGATGCTATCACAGCAGAAGAGCTGGTATTCTACAAGTACCAACAGATAGACCATCAGCACTGGTTGTGCCTACCAGCCTTCACAGCAGCATTCCCTAACGAAGGCCATAGGAAGGAAGCCTAGCCAGTTCATAGACCATGTGCACTTAACTGCATTAATCATTTCCCATGCACACATTTGGAACCAAAACCCTACAAAGCCTGGAGACGGCTGTCACTCCTACAGGCAACAGGCAACACACAGGTGCCTGTGTTCCTGCACAGACCCAAAGGCCAGACCCTCCTGAAACACTAGGCTCTGTGGTCAAATGAGTGTTAACGGCCAGCATGAATTCATGTTCAGTATCATTCACTTATCTCTGGGCTGGATTTGGCCAATATACAAATACACATAATAACCAGCCCATAGTTAACACTATCAATGTTAACCTACTTCCTATGACCTTTCCTGCTTGAGCTGCAGAGGAAGTCTCAGCAGATGTCCAGCCCTTGGCACAGACATCACTGCGTGGTGCCTCTCGCCTGCTTTGACAGCCTGCGTAGGGCAGCGCAGGACTCCTTGGGCACAAGGACACACAGCCCGGCATCTGCGAGGTGTGGGGCAGAGAGGAGAGAGCCCCATGGCACACACATACACCTCACTCCAGTGGTTGTCTCTTTTTCTGTACCATTTCTGAGGATTCTTGCAACAGATTTTCAATAGCTACTTCTAAATCCTTAGTAGGGTTGCCTCAGGTAAAGAAATACACTCTGGAGAACTAAAAAAATGATCATTTACAGTGTCTGGCAGGTGTTTTTCAGTAATTTGCTCTTAAGGAGAACATCAGGGCTGTCATTCCTGCCTGTTGGCTCTGTGATATGCAGTCATTTTGCTACATCCAGTGAACTACATGACTTTCTTTTTTTCCTTTTTTTTCCCTTGCCAAATGGTAACAAATTAATCCAATCAATTAATTACTTTTTCTGAAGATATTTTGCCAACACAAGTTTTGCAGTGTCCATGCTGGCAGAACACACGAGTTTTTGAAATCCCACATGTTACTGTTGGCGTTACGTTACGTAAATCACACGCTGATTAAGATCCACCTCATGAGTAGTTAATGGGTTTGTCCCCAGTCATCTGGCATTTGTGGAGATGATTTTCATATTACCGTGCCAAGCGTGTAAAGCATCCCCTTTTCCCCAGTGCTATTTCTTACAAGAAAGTAAAGCATGATTTCAACCTGGCATCGGGCAGCAGCAAATGTGGTCGAAGCAGAAATCTGTGAGCAGAGAGCGCCATCTTCAGCTACCGACTGATAATTACTCTGCGGTAACCAACAAATTTGGTATTTCTCCTTTGGAATTGCCATCTGTTCGGGCAAAAGACAGAGAAAAAAAGCGACCTGAGAGTGATGAAAGATTGAGATTTAAGCCTTAACACTATCTTAATATCCTGTAGGGAGATTCTGAAAATCCTTGATAAAGTTTCTGAATTGAATAAAAAAGCTGCTTAAAATTGCAAGGAGCTGAGCATCCCAAATTTGTTTCTGTATTCAGGGTACTTAACATAGAATAAATGCACATCAGATTTTAATAAGAGTTAGAATTCGTACTATATTATGGTCTTCCAGCCTACAGAGAGTCTATGCATCTAATAACACGTTTGATAAGTACTTGGAAAAGCTCACAAATGGTACCTCTAACTAGATACCCAGTCCCAGAATGACTGGGTAGAAAACTAGTGTAAATAAGCAATATGCCAAAAAAGCATACAAAGTGCATCAGAAGAATTATATACATTCAAATATTACGAAATTTACAAATATTACAAAAATCACACTACACAAATATTACATAAATACATTTAAGTACATAAACACAAATATTATGAGATTTACATAAATTACATAAACACAAATACAGAAGAATTACAATGGTTGTGTTAAGTAGAAGTGTATTTTATTGCACACATATGCTCCATATTAGTGTATATTTTTTAAAAAATAACCCAAGACATGATTGTGAGCTGATGCCTGAGATATTTTTTCTCCACCGTGATGTTAAATGATGATGTTGCTATCCTGTTATCCAGCATTTTTCTGTTCTTCCCAACACCACAGGAAACCTCAGGTCTCCAGAGCATTCACAGCTCCAAAGGGTTCGCATGGAGCGGAGGTATTAAGTGCATTAGAAAGCCAGTCTGTGAATGCGGGTATGCTGCTTTTGATAGCGTTCTCTAAACTAAACGGGCAGCCGAGGTCAGGGCCCGCAAGCCCAGCCTCCTTAATGTCATAGGAGAGTTCGTTCTAGAAACATATCTTAAGGACACTAGTGACAAAGAAGTTGTCACACAAATAAATTGAAACTCATGCCTCCTCATGTGTGCTGTACAAGACTCATCCATATTAAAGAATTATTTAAGAATCTGCAAAAGCAAATGGATTACTGAACTTAAAGGGCCATGAATACTAAACATGTACATTGAACAGAGTCAGGAAAGGTTAAAAGACAAAGCGCCTGTTATCAGATAGTCCTGGACTAGCTACAGCTCCTTATTTAAAATGCCAATTGTTAAATTCCTCTGTGTTATTTTTATGATTGTTTGAGCTCAGAAGGTATTTGACAACTGTTCAGAAAACGAGAAAGACTCAGTTTGCAGCCACAGAGACAGCAAGATACAGAAAGTAAGTTGATGAAGTTCTTCTTAGAAAGAGACCTGTAAAGGACAATGAGGCAATCAAGAACAACTGGCATGGATTTATGAAGGACAAATCATCCTTGGCCAACCTGATTGCATCCTGTGATGAAATGACTGGCTACACAGGCAAGGAGAGAGCAGTGTACACAATAGATCTTGACTTCAGTACAGCTTTTGAAATAATTTCCCACAGCGCTTTCACTCACAAACTGAGGAAATACAGCATGAATAAGCTGGCTGTTGGGTGCATTGAAAACTGCCTAGGCTGACGGGCTCAGTGGGAGGCAGCTGGTGGCTTGGCAATCTGCCTGGAGGCCCACAGCAAGCTGAGTACTCTAGGGGTTGATAGTAGGGCCCTTGTAGTTCATTATCTTCATCAAAAACCACGGGACAGGTTGCACCCTTTGCAACCCACATTTTAAGACGAAATGTGCTAATGGGGCTGGCTGGCACACTCAACTGTGGAACTTCAGTTCTGAGGGCCATGTCCAATATGAGCAGACAGTGTGCTCTCATCCCAAAGAGGGTAAATCCACAGCAGCCTACATTAGAAATCTGAGCATGGCCCATAGCCTGAGGACATTCTGTCCCACTCCGCTGGGCGTTGGCGAGGCCCTGGATGGATGCAGGGCTCAGTTTGGTGCTTCTCCAGAGCAAAAGGGGGCCCTACCTTCAGTGAAGGCCACCACAATGATCGGGATCTAAATCACATCGCCTTGAAGGAGAGGCTGAGGGATCCTGGGCTCGGCTTGCCTGTTGAAGAGCGCAAGGGGTCATATAACAGCAGCCCACAGCTACCTGAAGGGGGTTTACAAATATGACAGAGCTGAACTCTCCTTGGTAGCAGCAGGCAATGCAATGAAACCATGGGCAGCAGCGGCCTGGGAAGTCCGAAGAGGGCATTATGAAACAAATTATTTACTTGGAAGACGGCTAACCTAGACAAACTAAGAAATTTTTATTTTGGATGGTTTCAGGAGCTGTCAAGACAAAACTGCAGCAGATGCGATTTACTTCTTGGTGGGGAGGCTGGGCTAGGTGACACCCAGAGGACCTTTCCAACCAGCCCGTTTATGATTGTGCACAAACATAGAGCTGGTGGCTTTCCTGGTCGACGATTCTTGTTTGTTGTGGGAAGATGGCTTTAAAATGGTCACCAAAATATTGTCTGGGCTTTACTATTAATTCAGGAGTGTGTTTCAGTATACAATGAGCACAAATAAAAATACTGTGCCATCTGTTGACAGCTGGCAAACTGTAGATGTTCCTTCCTGAAAGCAGAGTCTTTCACTGTCTCATTTAACCCGTTCCCTGCTATTGCTGTCGGCAATACAACAACAGCAAAGAAGCACAACGTATTTTGAAAATTCACCGACTGTAAAGTAATTCAGCGTGTTACTTATTCAGCCGGTGAAAGCAACGGAAGTGCCTGCAGCCATACTCCAGGAGCGCCCGAAATGATTTAAAACTCTGAGTGCAGCAACTCTCCTCTCTGAATAATTAACGTGAGTTTGCAGCGTTTACCGTTTTTACTCTAAGTATCCTGAAGGCAACGACACGGTGGGCTTTGCCTGCGGCCCGCGCCCTGCCCGCCCCCGAGCCGCCGGGCCTCGCTCCCGCCCGCACCTGGAGCCCCGCTGGCGCCGCGCCGCGCCCGGCCGCTCCCTTCCCCGCCCCCGGCACCGCCCAGAGCCGCCGCACGGGCCGGCAGGAGGCGGAGCGGTGTCGGCGGCGGCTGCCGGACGGACGGTGAATGGCGGCGGGGGTGAGCGGCGGCGGGCTGCTGCCCTTCTTGCGCCTGCTGGGGCAGCTCAAGGTGAGCGCGGGGAGGCGGGAGCGGGGAAAGGCCTCGGCGCGGCGGCGGGTCTGCTGTGGGGGCGGGCGGCTGTCGGGCTGTCTGCCCGCGGCCCTTCCGTGGGGCGGGCCGAGGCCGGGGCCCGGGCCCTCAGACGGGTTTCCCCGGCAGTCACCGGGGTGGGAGCGGGGCCTGGCCCGGCGGCGCGGCCGGCGGCGAGCCGGGGCCTCCGGGCTGTGACTGGCGGCGCCAGCGGGGCGGAGAGCGGCGGCCCCGTGCTGGGGCTGCCGCGGGGGGATGAGGGCGCCGGCCGGGGCAGCGCAGGGGTGGCCGGGCGCTTCGACGTGAGCACCGTGAGGCTGAGGAGGGCGCCTGCCGCTCTGGTAGTGCTGGCGAGAGGCCTCCTTGCCTGTGAACAGCAGCGTAAAGGCGGCCCGTCTCAGCCCGGGGGAGCCCGGGCGCTGGGGCAGGTGTTTCCCGGGCGCATCGAAGCGCAGCGGAGCGTGGAGGTCACGGTGGGCCAGCATTTCTGCTGGGTCGCCGAAGCGAGGTCCTGCAAAACCTGCGGATTTGTTTACGTTGCTGTGACACTCCTCACGCAGAGAGTACCACGGACAGGATGGGTGTACAGGAACGTGGCGAAGCCAGAAAGCGTATCCGATCATATGTACAGGATGGCGATGATGGCTTTGGTGACCGAAGATAAAAGCCTTAATAAGGACAGGTGAGACTCTCTCTGGTTATCGTGTATGTTAATGATGTGGGAGAGCTGCAATCAAAATGCTGAAAATAGCTGCAATAGTCATCCTGAGGAAGAGCTTTTAAAACGCACTGAAAGAGTTTGAAGTCCTTTCTCCGCTTTTCCCTCTGTCCTTTGGACAGGGTGGTGTTTACCTGGAGAGCTGAAAGGGGCTAAAAACTTACCGCTGAACTGTGAGTGCTGAGGCAACTCTTTAATGCAGAGGCTCTGAGCTGGTATTCTCTCAAGCCGTAAGCAAGCTGAAGACACTCAGTTAAAGCACAGTTTGAAGCAGCAAACAGGAGAGACACAGCCCCTGTGGATTTGGCCAGATTGAGTTAGCACTGAGCAGCAATATGGAGCCTCAGGAATCAGCTAGCATAGTGCAGAAAGCATCACTGCTGAACAAGTTGTTGAGTCTAGTAATGGATTATGTTTGCTTTGTCCCTTCAAGAGCTGATTTGAAGGCTTTTTTAAGTATTCTGCAGACTGGCATAGCTACAGAACTGTGAGTGTCAGGTTATATCCTGAATTTGCGATGGCTCCAATCAGATTACCTTCTACCTGTTGCAGGAATAACGTGAAGTGTGTAATGTAGTGAGTTATCACAGCATCTCTGAAAGCCAAGTGCACAAAAGCGAAGTACATTACTTTTGAATGCAACGCTCTTGTTCAAAGTGTATTTGAATTTACATTTACAAGCAGCAGTAGGAATTAAAATCATGTCTAGGTGAAAACTACTTCCTTTAGCAAAGAAGTGAAAAATATTATGTGACGTTTTTAAAAAAAAACAACCAACCAACCTGTAAACTATATGAAGGGGATAAATTTATGCAGTCTTTTAGCTTTATGAATAACAAGATGTAACTTAAAACCTAATTATTCTGTCTTTGCTTCTTGTCAGATGTATACGATTAGCTTTGGTTCACGATATGGCTGAATGCATTGTTGGAGATATCGCTCCTGCAGATAATGTATCAAAAGAGGAGAAACACAGGAGAGAAGAGGTATGGGCATAAGGTGTGAAGCCACATTTACAAAGCGTTCTGCATGTTTTTAATGTTTGGTGGTAGTGAAGGGGCCCTCTAAGCAACGTAATACTGTCATTGGCATTAGACAGGTATGCCACAAACAACCAAAGTTTTCAGCTCGTGATTTTTGTAGATGTAATTTCACCAAGTACAAAGTTATGGAAGAACCTTTGAAGTAATCTTCATGTTGGCCATTTCCTCCACTGACTGGATTTTTGGCAGCCTGAATTAGTCATGTTGACCAGTCTTAGAAAGAGGTGGGGAGAAGGGAGTAGGTGCACTGAGAAGGGTGGGTGACAGTTTGTGGCAGATCAGTTTTGTGGTGCCAGATCGTGTGGTTATGACAGAGACTTTATTTAAACCATTTGCACAGGACTCCTGACATAGGTGGGTTTTTGGGGGGTTGATTTTTTTTTTTTTTTATTTTTGTCATGAGTCTTTGAGTGTGTCATGCCTAGGTTGTTTTATTTTTTTGCCTTGTACATATCCAAACTGTCGGTTTGTCATTTCTGGGTTTTATGCAGTTGAAGAAAATGTAAACATCTCCTCCAGCCACGGCTAGAGGGCAACGTGATGCCTCGGAAACTCTGTAGAGGCTAGAGTTAGTTCTTCAAGGAGTGTAAAAAACCGTTGTAGTGATTGGTTGTCGTCTTCCCCCACCCTGCCCCTGCCTTTTATGCTTATCTTTTTAAAACTTGGGGTTAGGGGGGCTATGAATAACTCCAGAAGTAAGCTCTTCGCTAAGAAAGTGGAAATTAAAGATCAAAGGGGTATTCAGCATTCTTGAACTACTATCTTTACTGATTGTAATTTTGTTATGTGTGTTTTTTTGGTGTACTTCCTAGTGTGTTCTTAGACAAAACAAAAAAACCCCTCTTTCCTGGAAGTTTTGTCACCAAGGGTCAGGCTTCAACTTTGCCTAGAGGGAACTCTCATTTGTATTTAGGCGATGGAAAAGATATTTTGATGCTTAAGTATGTTTCAGAAGTTTTCTTAAGTATTCGCAGCTCCTTCTGCTCCCATTTCACTCTGAGGATTTTGCTGTTGACTTCATGGGATGGAGGTTCAAGCATTATACATTTAGGCTGATTCTGAAATACTTTGTTGTAAAAATACATCAAGGGTGCTGGCTTCATGATGTGGCTTGAGCTGATCAATATGCTGCTTCTGCTGCAGACTTCTTGTTTTGCCCCTTTGATCTACAGCCAAAATTGAGCTGGTTCTGAAGTTTGCTGCTTGTGCAGAAAGTTTAACCAGATATTCCCACCAAGGCTAAGGCAGCAGAAATTTACCTTGATAAATAAAAGTTTGGGTTTTTTCTTTGGGGTTGTTTTGCTTGGGGTTTTTTTGCCAGGTAAGTAATTTTGGCCTGCTAACCTTGAAATCTGATGTGCTCCGGAGATGGAATGAGACCTTGATGCCTCAGTGCTGGGGAGCAGCTGATTCAGTTTAGTCATATTGTGAAACTGTACCCTGTATTTGAAGTGGAGAAACAACTGTGGCACTAAACGTTTGTCTGGCCTGTGATGTTTTTTTTTGGAACAGCCCTTAGTATTACTAGGAAAACAGTAGAAATAACACAGAAATGAGACTGATCAGCTGGGAGAGTTGATACCGTTAGTTTGGTACTGTGTTAAACCTTGTACCAAGATTTGTTGTTGAAGAAATAGTGCCTCGGTCTGGGAGCACTGTTTTATTGGTGCAGGGTATTAAATGGATTTTTTTCTCTGTTTTTCAAAATAGGAGATTTTTAAAGGTTTATGTTGTGTTGCCTGCCTGACAGTCAGTAGCTGTTCTGAGCCCTGCTAGTGGAAATGTGCTAGTTGAGTGTTTCAGAGGGGGCAGTTGCTTGTCAACATTGAACCTGTAACCTGCTAAGTTCAAATGGTGCCTCCACTAGTTAAACCTGGAAGGCAGAGCTGGTAATTGACAGCAGTTCCCTGGCTTTTGACTTGCATGTTTTGTTCTGGGCTTTGTTTTGGACTCTTGAAGGTATTTGATGCACTTCCAGGTTGTTGTGTTTTAGACTAGTTTTCTAACAATTTACTTAAGCAGCTTCCAGCAAAGTTTCTTCACTGAGTGGTCCTACTGTTTCTCTGGCAGATTTACGTGCACGTGCATTTCAGAATAATTGTGGTGGGTTGACTCTGGCTGAATGCCAGGTGCCCAGCCAAGCCGCTCTCTCATTCCCCTCCCTAAGTGGACAGGGAAGAAGAGAAGGTATAACAAAAGGCTCCTGGGTCGAGATAAGGACAGGGAGAGATCACTCACCAATTACTGTCGTGGGCAAAACAGACTTGACTTAGGGGAAAAAAAAGTAATTACTAATCAAATCAAAGTATGATAATGAGAAATAAAACCTAATCTTAAAAACACCTTCCCTTGCCCCCCTCCATTCTTCCTGGGCTTAACCTTACTCCTGGTTTTCTCTTCCTCTTCCGCCCCACCAGCGCAGAGGGACGGGGAATGGGGGTTGCAGTCAGTTCATCACACGTTGTTTCTGCCTCTCCTTCCTCTGCAGGGGGAGGACTCCTCAGTCTTCCTCTGCTCCAGCATAGATTCCCTCCCACTGGAGGCAGTTCTTCATGAGCTTCTCCAGTGTCCTAACCATGGGCTACGTTTTTTTTATGAACTGCTCCAGCGGGTCCCTTCCACAGGGTAGAGCCCTTCGGGCCAGCATGGGTCCCCTGCAGGATCACAAGTCCTGCAGCAAGCCTGCTCCATTGTGGGCTCATCTCTTCATGGGTCCACAGATCCTGCCAGGAGCCTGCTCCAGCGCAGTCTTCCTATGGGATCACAGCCTTCTTAGGGCATCTGCATGTACCGGCGTGAGGTGCTCCACAGGCTGCAGGCAGGTACCTGCTCCAGCGTTACCCTCCATGGGCTGAGGGGCACAGCCTGCCTCACCATGGGCTTCACCAGGGGCTGCAGGGGCATCTCTGCTCTGGCGCCTGGAGCACCTCATCCCCTCTCCTTTGTCACTGCCCTGGGTGTCTGCAGAGCTGTTGCTCTCACGTATTCTCACTCCTCTCTCCGGCTGCTGTTGCTCTGTGTTTTTTCGGGTTCCACCACCCCAACCAACCCTTCTTAAATACATTATCCTAGAGGCACTACCACTATTGCTGATGGGCTCAGGCTTGGCCAGTGGTGGGTCTGTCTTGGAGCCGGGTGGCATTGGCTCTGTTGGACACAGGGGGAGCTTCTAGCAGCTTCTCACAGAAGCCACCCCTGTAGCCCCCCTGCTACCAAAACCTTGCCACACATACCCAATATACTATTATACTGTGTGGTGTATGTTTTTTGTGTACTTGTTACCAAGTAGTCAGTTCTTCAAAAAAAGTGATAAAAATGTGCTTGCCCAAAAACTGGATGAATAGAAATGGCTTCTTTTTTTCAGGCAGCTATGCAACAGCTGACCCAGCTTCTGTCAGAGGACCTCAGAAAAGAAATCTATGAACTCTGGGAAGTAAGCTTGAATTCTTTTAATCCTTTGCTAAAATTCAGGGTAACCCATTGTCTTCTTCCTGTTTACCTATGAAACTATGTCATCCCTTATTTTGACCTCAAGCAAGGTAGATTCATTTGCTTGGGAGGTAAAGCTAGTGGGATGGTCAAGGTCACTTTGGAATCCTTTCCATACAGAAACTTCAAACTTTGGTAAAATAACAAGCTTCTGCCTCTGAACTCTCAGAGTTCCATATGAACCTGTCCAGGGCTTGGGTTGTACAACCGAAGGAAGAGTTTGTCGTCTGCATCCAGCCCTCTTGGATATTTGTCTGTTTTTTTAATACATTTTCTCTGTTGTTCACATCTGGCCATTTGCAGCTCGTTATCTTTTAATACAGGAAAAAATAACGGGAGCTGATGATGCCATGGAGTATTTTCTGGGTTTTTTTGCAAGTATTAATATATGTGGCTTCCATTTCTTTCTTATACAGCCAGTTAGGGTAAAATATTTAGTAGTAACTTCTGGTTTAAACTTAAATGTGGTGTACTGACTCAGAACAGCGCTTTTCTACAAACAACACAGATTGCTGGCTGGTCTTGTGTGCCTTAAATGTTTGTATTGGAAAGTGTCTTCTGTATTTGATTTAATGTTTTGATGTGAACTCATGCTGTTAATTGATAAAAGATCCTATATACTTGCAAACTAGGGATGATTACATTTTTTCCAAACAATTTGACTTTATAATTACTGTGCTTTATCTTCTAGCATACAGCTGCTTGAGGACAAGTGTGTCTACAGCTCTTGTTCCCATGTTGTTGCAAAGAAAGTGTTAGATGTTTCTTGGACTGTGTGACCTGAAACTGTATTTTATGCTGATACTCTTACTTTTCCACTTGGGCTTTATTTAAAGTCCAGATATTTGCAGCCAATTTCTGCCTTTTATTACACCAGCTTGTTTGTTTGGCTTGGGTTTTTGTGTGTGTGTGTGTGTGGGTTTCTGTAGTTTTGTGGTGAAACTGGCAATGGCGGTGGGGTTTCAGTGCTATAATTCAAGGTAAAGGGGGTAAACCAGCATAACCAGATCTGAGGAAAAAAACCCTTGTCTCTGCCTCTTTCATTGTCAGCCTTCCAAGGACTGTTGCTTTAGACTGTATTGGTGGGCGCTCTGCAAGTGTAGCGTAGGGGAGAAAGGTAGCAGAAAGATACCTCCAGTGTATTTTCACTTTATAACTTAATTGAGAATACATTTGAACAAACATTGGAGTGAATGAGTCAGCACCCTTCAGCTCTGTCCTGCTTTTTTATTTGCAATAGCAAAAGCACAGGAGTAATTTAAAAGACAGACCTTTTTTGAGAGACCAGTTACTGTTTTTCCAAAGTATACAGTTATTTTGCACTCTTAAACACCTGCAGGGAGGAAACGGTTTTTATTTTAGCACTGTGCACAGTTGCACACATAATAGCTGATGTTTCTTGAGGTTAATGTGAGCAGAGGTATGAATAAGATGATGTGGGTTGTATGGCATAAAGAGGTTGCTAACAGATTGATACTCCCAATTAATTGCTGGAGGTGGGACAGACCTTTACAAGCAAACAGCCATAGTTCTCTTTCTCCTGAAGTTCTCCTTTGTACTGCTGCCAAGAGTTTGTTCTCTTTGGTGGCAAAAATAACCAAAGGGAGTAGAAAGAGATTTAAGAAAATAAGATAGTATTTACAGTATAAAGATAAGGCAAAGCTCAGACTGAAAGGAGGAAAATAAGGTAAAAATACTGAAATGAAATTGATTTCTAAAATAATGATCAAAGTGTAATTGAAAATTCAAAGCATCGTTCAAATGCAAATAGATTAGTATATGAATCAATCATGACTATCAAAACCTGGATTTCTGACTTTGAAAGGTAAAGCAGTAAGCATGAGAACAAACAGGCTCCTAATAGTGTGTCAGACAAGGAAATGACCATCACACTTATCTGAGCATCACTGTTCTGGAATTACAAGCCAGGATCTTGCCATTGTGAACGAAACCCACACCCACAGTTGTCTGTCATAAGGTGCAGAAAGAGTTGCCGTGTTCTTCAGTCAGTAGGAAAAACTCTTCCTGCACTTGTGCTGCTCACATCTGCAGAACTGCTGTGTGTCACAGGCTGTGTGGATCTGAAAGCACAGGTGGGCCCGGTGTGCACTGAAGCCTCTGGTCTGATTATTAGTGGTAGTGCAGGTAGTCAGGCCTGCAGAGGGTATCAAGGTGATGGTAACCTGTCCTGAAAGAAGCCGCCTTCTGTCATTGGTTTTGGAAGTAGGGAGAAGACCAGCTGATGAGATGTCAAATACAATGCAGTAGATTTAGAAAAGAGAAAATGAAGTGGCAAACCTGTTTGCAGCCATCACTGGAAGCAAATGACAGTAAAATTGTTCAATTTGACTAGAAATATGAACGACTTGCAAATATATACTGGTGATGACTGCAGAGAGGGAAAAGATAGAGAGATTAAAGGACTTAAAGTCTGAAGGGGAGGGGAGGAAACCCCTTAACAACTCCCTTCCCAATTTCTTAGGAGAGACATAAGGACATAAGCGGCTCAGACAGATTAGACCAAAGAGATTAAGAGGGAGTGACAGGAGAAAAGTAAAGAACAATTCCTTATAAAAGCAGCAAGTGGTGGAGAAGAGTGCACAATAGGCCTTAAAAATAGGTAGTGGTAATCCATGGGCACACACTGTGGTAATTCACAGCCTTAGCCAGGGCTGAGTGGTGTTAAATGGAACCAATTATTTAACTTGTATATTGGGTTTTCTCGATATCGTCCTTGATTCAGCCAAAACACTTGGTATATTTAGAGATAAAGCATGCAAAAGAATTATGTTCTGAAGTCCTATTACATTTAACAGAAATTTTGCACGTACTTATTGCAAGCATTTTGTTGAATAGCAGTCTTAAAAAGAGAGTGAAAGACAACTGTTGTGAATATTTATGGAGCGGCTTGTACTAATAAAGAAAATTCTAGATGTATGAATAGCTTCTAATATGCTGTTTCAGAACAAAAAAAAAATTTCTTATAACTGCAAATCTGTTCAGGAATATGAAAACCAGTGTACTGCAGAAGCCAAGTTTGTAAAACAGTTGGATCACTGTGAGATGATACTGCAAGCATTTGAGTATGAAGAGATGGAAAACACACCTGGCAGACTGCAGGATTTTTACGATTCAACTGCTGGTATGACAGTTGGGCTTTTTTTTTTTTCCTTCTTGTTTTTTGTCTTTTGTAAATTCAATGAAATACACAAATTGCCTGTTTTCTGATAAGACATTCAGAGCAAGTGAGAACTAGTTATTTCACTCATTGCTCAAGTACCCTAAATATTTTGAGGAAAACTCAATGCAGTGTGAAAATACCTTACATTTATCTGTAGGTATTGAACCTGAATTGCATTTATGCGTGTTCCTTTTACATGACTTTTTACCTAGAGAATGACTCAGCTTTCATTACACTTGGATGTGTATAAGGAGCTCCCTGTAACATTAGGGGGGTATAAAGGAGGCTTCAGTCTTCACTGATGCTCTTGACAGCAGCTTGTTTCTACTTTGTGTTTCGTGAACCAGTGAAGTAGAATTTGTTATCCCTGTGTGAGCTGTGGTCTTGTGGGACCTGCCCCAGGTACACGTGAGAGCCAGCTCAGTGAAATGTTTCAGGTGTGATTGTATTCCTTTTTATTCTATCCACTGCTTTTCATCCTTTCCGAAATAAACTGATAGTTGAAAGGAAAAATGGGTAAAATTACTACTTTAGCAGGGGAGTTGAACACCAGAAGAGGACTGTGACTTAATGTCATCCTGTCCTGGGAAAAAACTAGGGACAGATAAACTTGGGGAATGGACCAGCAGTGACCAGGCACAGTCCCTGACAGGTCCTGTTTATATTTTGGTGACTCCTCAGGGAAATAGTAAGCACTCTGAAAAATGCAATAATTTGATTAGGGAAGAAAGAAGACAAAAAAGACAAAATTCAACAAAGCTGGCATACTTCATTTTCCAGTTGACATCTTTGCCCTCCTACCAGAATTCAGTAAATTAAACTGAGCTGGTGTCTCAGTGGAGCCTACAGCATATACCCTAAGTGTACCTGTAATTGGTGTGGTTTCCTGTAGCAGGATACATACATCTTGGTCAGGGTCCATCCCTTTTTCAGCTCTTAAGTGTCTTAATAGAACTCAAAGTATTTTCGTAAGTTTTTTTGGGAAGGATGGCTGTAACTACTCTTATAGTAAGTTATTTCATAGTTGGATTAAACTGGGAGTACTATTTTTCTTAAAAGAATAATTTGGCATTTATTCTGAACCTGAAGTGACATCACTGCTAATGTTTCACTGCCAACCTTTCACATATAGGAAAACGAGAGCATTTTTAATTAACTTTCCCTTTCTTTTGTTTTGCAGGAAAGTTTGTTCACCCAGGAATACTCCAGCTTGTATCTCTGATTAACACAGAAAGGAATAAAAAAATAGCTGCTACATCTCATCCGCATTCTTGAGGTGTTCCTAAATGCTGTTGCCATAATAAATACTTTGTTTTATATTCTGTACGTTCTTTATCATATAACATCACTAATTCTGCCAGCAGATTTTTTTTTGCTGTGCATTCACTGGTGAGAATCCCAGGACCACTTAGGTAGGAGCAGGTAGGATAGTTACCTCCCAGATCAGAGGTTGTGTCAAGGAGCAAATATTTAGAATCAGCTTGTTTGGGATTTTTCTTTTTTTTAATCACCCTCTGATTGATGCAGCCTCAGTTACAAATAGATTCTCCACTGGGGAAATTCAGGTAAGTTTAAAAATTAGCTGATTGCAGTCAGCTGATCTGTTCATGTGATGCTCTGACTGGGACAGGCAGTCTTGTTCTGTGACTTCCAAGTATGATTTAAATACCTTCTATATCAAATGGGTTAATGTCTGTTCACCGTGCTACACATAAGTGAGATCAATGAGCACATTTCTCTCCTGACAGAGCCAGACTTAGAGATGAAATTTCTTTGGAGTGCATGAGCCTTAAGAAGTGATGGTGGATAAAAATGGCAATCTCATCAATTACAGTTTCTCAGTTTATTGTTTCATACATTTTTTTTCCATTGTTCATGCGTTGTACCAGGGAATGATGTTGACATTTCTGTAAGGCCAGTACTCCAGACTCCCCCTCACGCAGACTGGCAATTTTACAGAGTCTTGCACAGGTAATTGATAATCACAGAATAGCTGAGGGGTGTTTGGAGCTTGCACAGTCTAACACAAAAGCCTGTATGCCCATGTACAAGTACAAGCTGTCTGTCCTTTGTTCCGGCTGTAACACTCTGGCACTGTTTCTGCCGTAGACAGTTTTTAGTGGAAGTAATAATGCTCATGTAAAATTACAGTATGGTTGTCGAGTAAACTGTAGTGGTTGCAGAAGCCATACCAGGGCCAGTGTCTGCGCTACTAACTGTTGCGTCATGTGTGCAGCTGCAGACTCGGGTGATGTCACAATTACCAGATAAAGAGAGTTTGCACTGGAAAAATTACGTGGTAGAGGGAGAGCTAGCTCCTCTGCCTTCAGCCTCATGAGGCAGCATAAAACCAGGTTCAGTTGTCGCCCACTTTAAAGGTAGGTAGTTTAGCTGAGCACACATCCTCGGGCACCGTGACTCAGGAAAAGGCTCCTTTATGGAAACTTCGCGGGCCTGACAGAAGCTTGCGCTGCGTCCTGTGGCCAGTCCCTTTGGCAGAGGCTCGGAGTGCTGTTGGAGCTGCTGGGAGCTCGTGCCTTGGTGGCTGGCACAGTGCACAAAATCTGCAGAGATTGGTCTGGGTGAGATTTCGGCTGCTTGCTCTGCTCGGGGTACCCCACAAGGCACAACAAGCAGTTGTGCCCTGTGGAAACCCTGGAAGGTAAGCTGTGTTTTACTGAGCAATGGGGGACTCTGGTAGTGGTTACTGGCAGCTGATTGTTGTGGCGCAAGGGTGATGGACTGGGACCTGCTGAGCTTCAGCGTTTTTATTCCACAGAGATGCGCGCAAATCGTAGTCTGTATTGGTTTGCATTGAATACCATGCCAAGCATGGGGGAGCTACGGATGCATTAAAAGAAAGTTCTCAGTTCTGTCTTGACAAACAAGAAAAGTGGCCTTAAAGAGCCCTTTGACAGAAATACACAAAGCACAAGTGCTGCCCCAGCAGGAACAACCGGTTTCTCCAGCGCAGCAGCCGGCTTTACTGGCTGGTGACACTCAGTTCTGCGGGGGATCCAGGGGACGGAGCACCGAACCCTGGTCAGCAGCACGCTGGTGCAAGAAATGTAAAAACTGACCTGGGAAATGGAGACGTGGTTTGCGTGTGCATTGTGCGGGGTTTGGTTTTGTTTTGACATCCAGCAAGTACTTTGTTAAAATCACGTTCCTGTCCACTCGGGGCAACTGCAGGCTAATGGCCGTTTTGGGAACTGCGTTTGAATGGAAATGGGGGTGGTTGGAAAGAGACTGGAGCAGCGTGATCAGAAAGCGTGAGGCATGATGACAGGTTCCTAGAAAGGTTAGCAAACAGTCTGTGGGGCTTCAGGCTTCCTCATGCAGTACTGAAGTGCGCTCTTCATGTGTAGGAAAAACGTGCTAGGCCCAGGACACGCACCCTATGGGAGGAAACCGCCTCCTCCCTTGTCTTTCTCCCAATACAGTCAAACCAGCCTTGACCCTGTGCATAGTGGCAGCTGCTGTAATGAAAATAACATGTAAGGATTTATATGGAAGAGCAGCTTATCTGGCCAGCCTACCTCTGCTAACAGTCATACACGAGCTCTTTAAATTGCACTCTTTTATGATGTTGTTAAAAGCAATTGCCTGCTTTCCCAGAAGCATTTTTCTCTGTGTACATATATACATACATAAATATATAAATAAATTGAGGTCTAAATCTGTGTCCTGCAGCAGGTGCCAGTGCTTGAACTCCATGTTTTAACCTTGGTTTGGCTCAAAAGAGATCAATGGTTTAGACCTAGAAAATGTTTTCTGCCACGCATTTCACTTCTACTGAACTTGGTTCAATTATTTCTCTCCTTTGAACCTCAAAATGTTCAAAATTCGGGTTGCAGATTTCTGTGGGGAATTTCAGGTTCAGAAGAAGCTGAACAGATTTTAAAGACACTAGGAATGGCTGACTGTTCTTGCAATTTACTTTGATACTCTGCTGTGATATAGCAAGGCTTAGAGATGCACAGTAATTCTAGTAAATGCGCAGAATTAAAAAAAATCACAAAGTGTAAAAGAGTAAGAGAGATTTATTTTTAATATCAATAACTTCATTTACACAAACTAAGTTGACCATTAATCTTTTCTTTATTTAAATAAATTCACATTTATGCACAAACCCACGTAAAATAAGCTAGCAACTGTCACAAGAAAACTGTATTAAAAACCCCAACAAACTAGTTAATTTGCTTCCATGCTAAAAATCACACTAAAGAGGCATTTGATATAAATGTCCAAAGTTAATTCATGTCCAGTAGACTATGACAAAAGGACTTCCAACTTTGTAAAAACTAACAAAAGCCACACAGGAAAAAAATCACTGAAAGCCATGTTTTCTCACAAGATTTTAAGCAATCTGTAATGTCAAACTCACTTAACACTGATTTGAAGCTTTGGCTTATGCTCAAAAAATGCATCCTTTTTGAAAGTAGCCAGATTCTTTTCCATCTTGTTTATTGATAAAGCTGTGCTCATGTCAGTCTGGTTAACCAAGTAGTGCAACATGCAGACTGACGCCGGCTCACTAGACAAGAAGGCAGTGTCACAAGTGTGCTGCTCTTTTCTTTTTCTCATTTAAAAATGTTGAAAGGATGCAAGAAAACATGCTGAATCAAAGCTGAGAGATGACTGGCTCGTAGTGATTAAGCAGATATTATGCAGTTGGTGGAGTTAGGTCCTGGAGCGAAGCATGACAAAATCTGACAAAGTGAAGCACCTACTCATCCTGCATGTGAGATAACAGGGTTTGCGCTAGCAGCTCTGAAATGCAGACTGAAGGCATGGGCTTGCTCACCTATGGCACATCTTAAGCCAGCTGTTGGTTTTGTGTTCTTTCACTTAAGGCTGTATCTTAACTTATGCTCATAAATATACCTTGCCTTATTTTTGAGGGAAAGATAGCGGAGGCAAAAATATTAGAGGTTCCCTCCGCTTCTTCTGTAATTAACTTACTTACACTGTCAAGTCTTACCAAACCACAGAGACCGAGCAATGGAACATATTTTAAACTGAAGCTTTTCCAGCTACAACGATCATCTTAAAACGGCAGCTGTAATCAGTTCAGTTTCTATATGAATCACTGGCTGTCTCTTCCTGTCCTTTACTCTGCTGACCCATGGGTGGAGGGCAATACCAGACTGTACCAGTGAAGAAGAAAAAACTTTCTGTGACAGTGATTTTATTTCCTTTAGAAAGCGGATCGTGTACAGAGACTCCTGAGCAAAGGACACCTGGTATGGCTGGCAGGCAGCTGGTATATGGGACTAGTGCTGGCAGTAGAAATCTTTGCCCAGCTCTAGGTCCATCTGTCTGATGTGGCACTGAAAGGGGAGTTAGAAACCAACAGATGGAAAACCGTAAACTAAAAGAAATAAGAAACAGAGACTGGGAGATTGTTGGAGGAAAGTTACGTGAAAATGAAAGCTATTTTGGTCACCTAACAATGATAAGTCAATGACTTATGTCTGGTTTCTATGGTGTACAAAGTACCTGATGATAAAATGGCCCATTGAAAATACAAATAGAGAGAGGAAACATTTCTCCAGCACAAGGCCAGGGAGGCAATTTTCCAAAGCTGACAAAACCTTGTTGCACAAGTTGGGTGGCAAGGGAGGCCTAAAACTCACGGGCTAGGCAAGTCTCTGAAGGGAGGCATGCGAGGCTCAGGAGGGCCTGCGGTTTAACACTGAAGCTCTTCTTCGCTCTCAGGGAGTCGGGTACCAGCAAGAGAGCTCTGAGCACTGGCATGGGCTGTAGAGCTGAGGACTTCTTCAAAACTGCCCCCTGTGTGGCTTGTCCCACCAACCTTGGTCTGAAACATGGCAAACAAAGAGAACAGCAAGTTCCTCTGCTCACACTGTAGCAAGTCCCATTTGCATTCCACCCCGTGGCTGTGGAGGGCTGGGAACTGCTCATAGCAGGCAGAGAACACGAGGCTGGGATTTTCTTAGAACAAAAGTATAAAATCACTCAAATAAAGCAACCCCTTTCCTCCCCCAGTTTCTAAACTTCCAGGCTGCCAGAGACATTTATCATACACTTATAGGAACCAAGTCCTAAGCAGATTCCAGGCAGGATCCTAGATCCTAACAGAAAACTTAGTGTGGTTCTTTACACGAGTAGCTCACACTGGTTCCACCATTTTTTTCCAGTTCTACACAGGCTGGATAGGAGATGGGTATTGGAATAAACTGGCTCATTTGCTAAGCAAAGTGGCCCACCCACTAGCAATGGTAACACAGCTGCTGTCAAAATACATAAACCAGGCTGGGAGTTTGGACAGTAGGAGGAGTATAGAAACCGAAGAACAAACCCAGCAGCTTGTCTCCCTTTAGGTACTTGTAGCTACCCAGGTACTGGTACATAGAACTGCCCACAGCATTTTAATGTGGGGAGGGGGGAGGAAGAGATACCAAATTACATAAATGAAACATAAGACACACATGCTGACGGGTCATCTACTTTCAAAATGGTTCAGTTTGTGAATTTGTAAATCTAAGTATTAAAAATAAACCCCAATATGACTAAGTCTCTGAAACAGAGTTCCCCTAACAAAGACAGAGCTTTATCGAAAGATTTGGAAATGGTCAAGACTAAGTAACAAACAGACAAAGCTGTTTAGACTGGGTCATCTTGGTAAGAAAATGTTCTTTTGTAGTTTGGCTTGCTGATACACCCACTCAAAGTTGATTTAAGCCTGAAAATAGGGCTAATTTTTTTACTCCATCCTAGAACTGCAGCAGGACTTAAAGACAAGCTGGTGCTTTTCCAGCCTGTCAGCCACTGAATGCTTAGGAGGATTATTTTAATTAAATGTGCTCTGTGTTCCAAGTTTCCAAAGGGTTAATCCTATGTAAGCTTTTGTTTCATCAGCTAGCACAGGAGCTTGCCTAGCGTGAAAGTTCTTATTAGAATAAGGTAGTAGTAGGCTTTATACATGCTTTGACAGTTTGGGTCACTGTTACTAAAAGTTCCCATCACAAGAGGTAAAAAGCTGTATTCAATCTGGTGGGCTGTGCTGACTTTCAGAAAGTATGGGTCCATCGCTGAGTTTTGCACACAGCAATACAAAATGGATACAAAAAGACACTTAAATGCTGGTAGGCCCAGACCTGCAGTGAAAAGGCAGGCACTGCCTAGTAAAGCTACTATTAAGTTTTCAGGGCAGAATTCTACTTTTATTTGCCAATTACAATTCTCAAAAGAACATTGATTCAGACTGATCAGAGTGATTGTGAAAGTAGAATATTTCTGCACCCTTTCAAATGACTCGCTTAAGGTACATCTGAATATGGACACCTCAACATCAGAAACATTAATGCAGTTTCATTTTCTATCTGCTTTTCTGCCTGCTTTTCCATCCGAAAACAAGAATGATGTAAGTCACTTTATTGAATGCCTCTGGCCAATACCTCAGTGCTTACACAAACATTTGATTCATCAGACTTCTAATTTTCAAAAAAGTTGAAGAGAATGAGGCACCCAGGTCCTGTCAATTTCCAGGGAAAGCTAAACTAATACATACTCCTAAGAAAGCTGCAACCAAAAGTCCAAACATCAAGGGCAAATAAAATCTAACTTGAAATTTGACTTCTAGATGCATGAAGTCTGAACATCAGTTTTGGCTGACTGCAGAGCATTGCGGGACCACTGAAGATCTGTAGCTAGTAAGAGGCGCACGAGGAAGAGGTAAGGCTACTGCTGTTCTTTTTCAGAAGGCCCTCTGGGAAGTTCTCCATTTTTTCAGACCAGAACAGGATCCTAGAATTGAAGGGACAACCTATGATTTCTCCCCTCACCCCTGGTCTTCCTAATCTTGCAAACCTTGGAACAGAGGCAGGGAAAAGGGAGAACAGTGCTGAGACACTCCCAGTTGTCGACAGCCTACACTGCTGACACCCTAGGTCTACGACTCCAGCTTCCTTTCTCCATTTGCACAAAGAAATGAAATCAAGAAAGAGAATACAGAAAGAAAATATTTCAGAAAACGTCAGTGGGTTTGCCAATAAAAATCAACAATGAACGTTTCACAGGGTGTGGAAGACCACTTTAGACTTAAGACTTTGTCTTGTCCTGCTTTCTTAAAGATTCCTTAAAGGATGATCTAAGAGCATTCTGAATAAAAGAGGCTAAGAGCTGGCATGACAAATAGTCTCCTCTAAAAGAACACCTCTGCTTAATCACCAAAATAAGATCAGGCTCCTCAAGCAGCTCACTGTGAGAAGAAACGGTCTTCAGAGCTCTGCAGTTTAAATTGACTTTTCCAGTTTCTGAATGACACACTGAGGCGACTGGAAACAGACACCCCTCCCTTGATGCATAAAGGACATCACTCGCAATTGTCCTTTACCCCTCAAAACAAGGCAAAAGGCTTTAAGCTGTCCCTCTCAGGTTGGCCTAAGTGCAAGAGGAATGGATTTGCAGAGTCTAGAGTTGTCTAGAAGCAAACTTGGGAGCTAGAAGTACTACTGAAAGTCCTGAGAGTAGGCTTAGTGACTAAATGGGTACAAAAAGCACTGGACTTCTCCAGCTGGTGAAGGTGGGGTGTGTGCGTGTGTGTGCGGGGAAATCAGTTTCAGACCTCGGGTATTCCAATGAGCTGCATTCCTTAACCAGGTGGGTAGATAAGCAAGTGATAAACCTGAATGCAGCAGACAAGAATTCAGACCTTCCAAGCTGATGCACCTCATTGCATGAACAATTTCTCCTACAGTGAGGCTGAATATAAAAAGCATTTGTGGCTAAGGGGAAAAGAACGAATAGGAAAGTGTATACGGGCACGGAGCTGGGGCTCTGGAGGTCCGTGTTCTGTTCTAGCTCCTTGAGAGGCTCCTAGTCTTCCCTGGAATGCTGCCTCCCACCTGTGAAACTGAGATGATGTTTCCTTCCCTGACACAGTGTAATGGAGCTGACATTAGCCTACACTATTCACGACAAAGTTGTCAGAACAGCCTATCACTAAATAAATGTGGATACTCAAAAATTGGAAAATGAGAGTAACTCTGCATTCTTTAATGGACATGCTTAATTAGAAACATAAAAATACATCAGGCTCTGCTGCTTTTGTCAGACCGACTGGAAAATCTTACATGCTGTAAAATTTCACAGTGGAAAAGACAGACATTCCCTGTGCACCTGCTGCTTCAGTTCTAGCTGTAATTTGTATTTTCCGTAACAAGGAATGTCCTTCTGTCCCAGGGGGAAGGCCATTTTCTTGCCTTTTTAATGGTTTACAAGTTGAAATGCCCTTTGACATTAATCTAGTGTTTTCAGTTCCCCCTAAAATGAGGGGTGATCAGTTTGGCCCTCATCTACTGACAGACTGCACTTGGAATATGTTGGAATCTTTCTATTGCAGCAAAGTAAAATACCATTTTATGAGCACACTTGACTATCTGATGAATAAAAACCAGTAGGAGACAAACCCTCTTGTTGCCCCCTTGAATGTGCCTTACCACGCAGCAAAGCTCGCTGTGAATTTGCCATGCTCTGTCCTGCTAAATAAGAGCCTTAAGAAGGGCTATCAGTGGTAACTGGTAACTGCCACTGGATATTCCGGTCCCACAGCAAAATGTCAATACAGTTTTTTGACATTTTAAATCCAGGCAAAACACTGAAATTTGAGAGGAAACACCCCTGCACTAAAGAAAGTTAAGTTCAGCACTAGGCACCACACAGGTAGTGTGAATCACACCAGAGTTACGTGACAGCTGCCACCAGCTGAACAAGGGGCACTTGGTAAGTACATCTCTAGTGTTGAAAGGAGCATAGCTCAGGGAGGAAACGTCACTCTGCAGCCCCACGGCTCCACCTGCCTGGCAGGGCGCAGCACAAAGCTCCTGAGGCCACACTGCTTTCAAAATCTAACCTTGCATCTGCACATGGCTCTGCCTTGCACAGCTTGATCAACCGTGGTCACACCTTAGGAGATGTCTCTGCTTTCCGTTTTAGTATGGCCATATTTTTGGCATTTCTGAGACCACTTTTACTTTGGCAGGCAACAGAAATAATTTCTTAGTAACAAAGTACGGAAAGACTATTTCATTGCACATTGCCTTCATTTTCCATTAGTGCTCTTGCAGTTCCTTGAAATTTTCAATGGAACAGAAAATTCAATTGGTCTTCTGTACAAATGATAGGGGCAACTAAACTCACATTTCAACACGCCCAGCCACGTAACTCTGCCTCTAAACTTTACCTTAAGGGTTGTGACAGTGGTCTCAACCTTCTCCTCAAACGATTTGAAAGTTGGAGAATTCCTAGGAGAAAAAGAAAGTTGAAGGAAGGAAGAAGAGTCAGTTGCAAACATAATGGGGTAACTCCACAATTCCATCACCTTACCAGACAACAGTGCTAGGACAGAACGAAGGCTGGCTGGCAGTACAGGGCTATAGGCTGCTAGACTTGTGCTCTGCCAGTGAAATGCAGTTAGGGTAACAGGATGAGTATTTTTTAGCTACAAATTTGCAAAAGCAGAACCTGTCTGCCTAGTAACTCAAACCACACAGTGACTGGCCTGCCTACCCTCCGATACATTTACCGTCCTCTCAGAATGCTGGCTGTAGTGCTGCATTTCTATGGTCCTATCAATTTTTGTTGTTGCTGTAAAGAAATTTTTTTCAACTGATGAGCAAATTAATGATCTACCTAATTAAAAAGATAACCTTTTAATGTTCTGAGCTAGGATGAAGGAGATTAGAACTACATAGAAAGTGGGTTCCAATGTCTTTGAGGAATCCTGACACCCCCCACCTCCATGATTTTGTGACTGCAGGTGTATCCTGCTGCTTTCAAAACCAAAGGCATTGGAGAGACCGTGTTCCTAGGGTGCCCCTCTGACAAAGCTAAGCTTTTCTCTGCCTTACACTCCCTGTAGAGCAGAACACAACACTGTTTTTGAGAAAACTGTGAGGCAAACACATCTTGAAAGAATTAAAAAAAAAAGGCAAGAGCTGTGATTTTTCCTTCTTAAAGCAAATCACATACTTGGTTTGCTGACTTGCCTAACAACCTTGTTCGTTCTTTCTTTCTACAAAATTTGAAACATAGCTTCTCTCTAATTTTAACTGCATTTTTTTTACATTTCATCTTGCAAACAGAACATACTGACCACAACTAATACCTGCCATGTAGTATTATGAATATAACGCATATGCTGTTTTTTAAAGAGTATGGCTCCCCACAGAGATCTGTACCCAAGTTGCCCCTCAGTTGCTTAGATGGAAGGCTCTTCTCCCATTTTCACAGCAGCTTCCCCATTACTGATAATCCCTGTTCCACGTAGGAAGACATGCTAGAAATAGGCAAGCTGGAGTGCGTACAAAAGCTTGTCTCCTCCTGCAACAGTTCAGCCGGTGTGAAGGACTTGGGCAAATCTGCAGTGGGTAAAGGAGACCGTTTTCTGTTCCTTGCTTGACAACTGAGAGATCAATTTTAGCATACTTTCCACTTCATTACTAGCAAAGACTCTGCAGCTCAGAAACTTGTGGAGCAGGGTTCCTCTTGTACTTTCTTCACCATAAGAAGCAAAGCGGTGACAGGAACCCTGTAAGCCCAGTGCAGTTAAATAAAGCAGTTACTTAATCGAGTGTTTAGTTCTTCAGCTTTTTTTTCACCTATTGTGGTATATCCAGAAAGAGACTATAAAAACTACTACCACTGAAAGTGCAGTGGTAACTCCTAACAACATGGCCAACAGGATGAACTAAACCCACTACATCCATTTGTTCCTACATGAAATAAAACGACAGTGATGATTAACCATAACGGAAGGTACCCTCACAGTGGAACAAATGAGGCAGAACCACTTTACTCTGGCAGGTGTCCATACCTCTGTGTCACCCACAGGGAAAGGCAAACACATGCAGGAGCCTGCGCTTCATTGTGCAAAGTGATGAAGTCAATGGCTGCTAAACCTTCAGTGTTCGTTCTAGTTCATCCTCTTTACATATTCTGGGAACTTACCAGGAGATGATGATGGACTCTATTTCCGCAAGCACATTTATATCATATCCCTCATCAGGCTAAGTTAAACTGATCCTAATTTAAGGAAAGGGCAAACAGAAGCCAATTGGAAAAATAATGCAGAATTACTTTTGGTTTCTATTAAATAGGTGACAAACTTTACATAGGGCAAGAAGGGTCAAAAGGAGAGAGAAATTGAGTTTTATGACTTACATTTAACCCACAGGTGACACACTGGTGAATGCTTGCCTTAAACTAGCCTCTTGCTGAAGCTGAATGAATTAGCATCCATCATACAGTTGGGAGATTTGTTTTCTCCACATGCTTGGCAGGGAGTGGTGATATTCATGTATTTAGAGAACACAGGGGTAAAAAGAAAGCTGGATCCCAATTTCATTGAAAACAGTTGGAGCTTTACTTGAACAGACATCAATATTTGGCTGCAGTCAAGTAAAGCATGATTATAGCCATTAAAATATGAAAGCACTCATATAAAATCCCTCCATAGGAGCATGATCCAAAGCCTGCTGGAGTGGAAAGCATCTCTGACGTTAATGGGCTTTGGATGATGTTCCAGAGACAGCAAAACAACTGAATTTCAGATTCAGTAATACAAACCTGATATCAGCTACCTAAATACATCTCAGAACTGCTTTGTTCACCCAAAGGCTTGTACAAGAGATTAAACAGTTAAAAGAAGAAATAAAAAAAAAACCAGATGGGCCATCCTGCAGCGCTTATCTACATAAGTAACCTTAATTGATTAAAGTGGGACTATTCATCAAACTAAAAACTGCAGGATCAGGATCAAAGTATACAAATCACCCCTCATTACACTGTTGAACATTACCATAGCAAATAGAATATGGTAGCATATTACCTCATTGCAGGCATGCTTATGGAATGGCGAATAGAGTAACTGTGGGATGAAAACAAAAGACAAGGGGAAAAAGGTGTAAAATCAAGTTTGCCACATGATTATAACATATAATTTTAATTCTTTTAACTGAACTTTAAAAATATACACACATATTTTCTAGAGTGCTAGTACTCTTCCTCACCTGATGGCAACAGCTTGTCAGACTCACCTGTGAGTTGCAGCTCACTTTCAGCACTGAAGACCTTACCACCACATTCTCATGTCAACTGATCAGCAATTTAATAGGGCTCAAAAAAGCGATGCAAAACAGTTCCTGGCAATATCCATTTAAATGACACAGACTCCTGCTAACTCCAGACACACACAACATGTGACAGAGGAACAGAGAGCTACCCCTCCATATGCCGCAGTGCCAGCCGATAAGCTCTGTGTTGGGCGAGTGCAGTATGCTTCGGGTTTTGAACATGAACAGCTGGTTCAAGGCAGCAGGCAATTGCCTTTGTTGCATGTACAGCATATACAATCCAAATAGCTAGTGCCCACCCCCAGTTTGAACAGGCTCCTGCACAATAGGCTATCTAAACAAGAGGTTTCTTCAACCAGAGAGCAGCTGCTGGCCCCATCTTTCTAGGACGTTTCATCTCCTCCTTCACACCTCAACACCACCAAGGGTAGAAAGCTGTTTTCCACAGCTCTCGTCCAGCTCTCCTTGCAACACTTCCCTCCTCAGACTTCCAAGATATTGGAAGGCTGGCAAGTGGGGGATGGAGCCTCTGCATCAGTCAAAGATCCCCAAAGCGTCTTGCACACCTTCAGCCCTGCCGATGATTGCCCTCTCTCACCACCTGACTTCGACCAGCCACATTCTCCCACCTGAAAGCCAATTCTGCCATCATAGCATCACCTGCTCCCTGTGGCCGGGAAGCACCAAGCCTGTTCTGAATATGAATCTTTATCTGAAGTGTAGGAACTGTCCATAAGTACATTTAGATCTGAACATTCTAAGTAAATTGTGCACTGCAAGAGTACATACTGTTTCAAAAATTCATGCATGGCTACTTTCAGTGTTGACTGACAGCTGCAGCCTGGTCTGATTGAGAACAGCAAGAGCTTTACTTTAAGGGACACCAACATTTGGCTGCAATCAAGCAAAGCATGATTATAGCATTAAAAAAATGAAAGCTCTCATATAAACAGCACGTGTTTGTTCTAAACTCTACAAATTCAGAGCAGCACTGTCTCTGTATAAACACAATAATTTTTTTTTCCAGATTAAAGATTCAGAAATGGGGGCAGAGACGGAGAAAGGAGCTATTTGGCAAGCAGGTGGGACATACAGATCTTACACAAACTGTTTGCTGTTGTGTATATTTTAAGGCTTCTGCTATGCTCAGATAGACAAGAACTGACACCAGACAATGCAAATATTTCACGTTCAGTTTTTCACATCATTTTGAAGACATACAAAAGATTAGCCCAAACATTTCACAAGTGCAGCAAATCTTCAACAATCCTAATAACATTAAACAAGCACGCTTGCCATTTTAGTCTTGTAAAGCATGACAAATAGGCAAAAATAAGAGTTTGAAAGTATTTCAGCATAGGCCACTCCTAATAGCAAAACATTCCAAACACAAAGGTTTAGGTAAGACTACATTGTGCCATATTAAATTTGCACAGCTGAGAGAGAGCATCTGAATACTAAGTGCATATTTTGAGTTCTTCTTTTAATTTCTCTACAGAGGTAAGGATGCAAGTTATAAGAATGGTGACAACATCGCTTACTAGAAGCCTAAAACATTAAGCTTTTTTAAAGACATAAAGGTCTGTGATGGTGATCAGTGCAGAGGCAGAGAACAGTGACCCTTCATAACAAAGGTCACTAAATATTCCATTTTGGTTTCATGTCAGAGTGAGATAGGAAGGTCAATCTACACCCCATTTTGACGTTTTCTCCATGAAGGAAGAGTACATATTGGGATCACTTAGCGGAACAGAAAAATTGTTCTTGAGCTGTCTTGTGCACTGACGATGCTACAAGGCCAGCAGGACTGCAGAGGATTCAGGGCTGTTCAACCCTCCTGCTGGGTAAACTGATGTAAAGCCAGACCAATTACAGACTCTTTGAACACACATAAAATTGTTTTATAATTCATCATATACTGAAGTGCTTTACAGCATCAATAAATTCAAGCTCTAAACATAAAGAATCCCTTTAATCATATTAAGAACTTAAGCCTACTATTTGAAATTTCCCCAGGACTGAAGAATTTTAAAGAGTCACTGGGCACACTTCATGATGAATATGTTTCTGCTTTATTGAAGAAGAGGTAATTAGAATCACAGAATGGTTTGGGTTGGAAGGGACCTTAAAGAACATCTAGTTCCAGCCCCCCAATCTTCATAAAACTCTGCTGGCTGAATAGATTTTTTCTGAGTTATTTGTCATCTATGACCCAACCTCTGACAGAAAAAGATAGTTGAGAGAATGGGATTACATATAAATAGGTCTTTCCAAGAGCAACATCTTTTGAATGTGTTCCTTATTTGAATTTGAGGCTAAGCTACTCAAGAGCAAGGCAAACACTTAGTCCAGTCCTTTCCTCATCATACTCACCATGGTGTAAAAATGAGGAATTGCAGTTTTAGTAGCATATGTTTTATTCCTATATAATGATGCTGAAAGGAAAGAGGTTACTACACTACATTCCATAAAACAAATCCTGTCAAATACAGAGACAGTATTCAATGAGAGTAATGCATCTTACCCAATTGAATGCGATCTGTGGCAGATGCACAAGGAAAGAAAAGCAGAAGTTGAAAATATTATGAAAATGTAAAAAAAAAATATACATACATATCTGTAGCATGTCAAACCGCCTGAGGAGAAAAATAAAATCATTTGCATTTGAATCTTGATGCTAGAATTCATACTAGAACATGGATCAGTTGAGATTCCTTTAGAGCAAAAATTTTCACACATTCCTTTGCTACTTCTTCTGTGTGCAATGAAGTACAGAAGTTTTGTCTGCTACACTTCACATTCTCTTCATTAGCTCAGATTTAAACAATGCTAACTGGTTTTCTTCCCAAAATCCTACCTTAATCTCATTGAAAAGAAAGTATAGGCGAACTGGAATTGTACATGTACATCAGCAGCATGTGGCTTTTTTTCCCTTCTGGATTTCTTAATCATCTCTTTTGAGAAGGGTATGGAAGAAAAGGGGGGATTTTAATTCCTAAAATGACATTTCTAAAATACTTGTTCCTTGTTGAAAATACTTGAAACACTTTGACACTGTCTTCTAGCTTACAAGAAACTAATTAAGGCAGCAGAACTGGGAGAAGCACACTGATACACAATATTCAAAAGGCTGTCATTAAGGTTGCCGAAGTCGAGAAATGATGAGGCAGACAGTCTGTCCTTCATCTGTGTGTTATTGATGTAGTCTTTAATTACAGACCACTTCAAGGGAACACTGCCCTCATGCAGCAAGCCAGATAGATGGTGTACACTTAATGAACACCTCTTCAATACTTATTTTTCACATCCTTTTTCAATGTGTGGTGTTATGCATTATTTACTGTACTATATTCATACCTTGCTCCAAAGAAATGCATTGATTTCTTCAGGGTTATTTACAGGATTTATCATCATGCATATTGGTGCTTCTCAAACATCCATGGATTTATCTTCACAACACATTTCTTAGACCAGCTTAAGTAATACTGTTGCTGTAAGTACCCCCCTTTTACTACCTGCTGACTCCCAGTAAGGGCCACTCTCTTCACCGTGCCAACACAGACACTTGGTAATGTAAGGAAACCTGTGTTACTGCAGAGCTCGAAAAACCAGCACAAATGAAGGGGTGAGCATCAGTAGAAATGAGAGCAAACTGCTTCAGCCATCAGCAAAAGAAATGCTTATGAAATTACATTCTGAAGCAAGATAGTATTAATATTTCCTTTAAAGTGATATCAGAGACACAGAGGTTTAAGAACGGTAGTTTTGGGTATGACAGCTACAGTATTTCAAAGAATTCAGCTACCAATGAGTTCAGCAACAGTTTTAAGCACTCAGAACCTAGATCACAGAAATCCTGGACATGCACGTGCAAAAATGCCACCACCACCACAACAAAAAAACCAAAAAAGCACAACAAAGGCACAGCAAAAATCAACTCCCACAGCACTAAAGTGAATTAATTAAACCTGAGCCACCTCCAACAGATAGTGACCTAACCTGCTTCTTTAAACTTCCAATGAGACATTTCACAGCCTGGAGAAGTAACTTGTGCTCCTGTTCAGCTACATTTGTGAACCACTAGCCTAGCACTTTCAAGGCCCTCAGCTGCAAAGCAAGACGGTCCCCATCTCTGCTTTTGATTTTTTTCCACCTGTCAATAAAGCACCTTACACTTTCCTACACTGAATTTTATCATTTAAAATAATTTTGAAGTCTAATCCCGATGTCTGAAGTGCTTGCATTTCCTCCCACTGCAGTCATCTGGGGATATTAAGTGTACACATAATGCCATCATCTGAACCAGTAATGAAAATACTGAAGAGCAACAGACTCAGGACAGATGCCTGCGAAATCCTGCATTATGGCGAGATACTAAAACCTGTTATTTGAATATCATTTTCAGCTCCCTATGCCCTCTACCTGTTAAAGCAGTGACACCTAAACTGTTCTCCAGTTCTGCAAAACCAGTATGGACAGCCTCATCAAAGTCAAGCGCTATCACATCTCCTGCCTCCCCTCTGTCCTCTGACAGGTACTGTCAGCTCAAAATAACTGTTCTTGACAAACCCTTTTATGTTTCTGTCATCATGCTATCTTCTAGATACTTAGAAAACAACAGGTTAATGCATTTCCCCAGTATCTGTTTTGTATTTCCCAGCATTTCCCTTGCCCCTTTCTAGAGAGATGAACTTTGCCTTCCTCCACCCCTCTGGTACCCCATATACTTTCTGTGCTGATTCCTGTCATCTGAGGGGCACATTCAGCTGCCACAGTCATGCCTCCAAGCTCTCCCTCCCTACAGTCTGCTGTCTGTTTCCACATGTGCCTTCCAACTCCTGGCAGGAATGAGGCATTTATATTACCTTCATTGATCTCGAGAGCTGGCTCATACCAGGCACTGAATTTGAAAGGGGTCTGTGTGATCGTGTAATTAAAGAAAACATTCAAGACAGTTGAATGAAGGATGTATAAGCAGTATAACTGCTGGCATCCTAATTTGCATGTATGTCTTTGTTAGCTTGATCTTTAAACACATTTACTTGTGTAGTAGTAATGTATGTGGTAGTGTGCATGTAGTACTGTAGTGTACGTATTTTTCCCTTTTCTTATTTTTAAAGCAAACCAAAAAACCAGAAAGTCTCCTACTTGGTATCACAACTTATTTCTAAGGCGGCCATCCACAGGGCTGGAACAGATCCACATAGACAGCTGCAGAGTAGTCCAGTAGTATCACATGAAAAAATCCAAACTTTATCAATATACAAAGCAGCAAGGGGTTAAAGACCCTGAACTCTGTATCACATCTGTGCTCTACACGGCAAGAGCCATGTTGAAATGTTAGGGTAACCTCTAGTTCTGAGAGATCTGAGCCTACACTACTGCTCTATGAGTGACCCAGGACTCCCTTCATCCCTTTTGCCTTCCTTCTCCATGTCAGAATATGTTAAAGGAAACAATATGAGCTGCGGGTGAAGGGGCAACAAAACACCCTGATGGCATATCATTAATCACAAGAGCTATTAACGGAGAATCTATTAACTATATTACTAGTTGCCTAGTTTGTATCCTAAAGCAAAAGTATCTGCATACTGGTTTTATATGCATTTCTGGTTATTCTAGTAACACGATAATATTAAATAAAATGCATTACAACTGTGAAGAGACCTTACAGCACTAATAATTAATACAAAATTTAGAAGATGTAAAACACTAGTTCATGCATGAATTAATTAGAAAGTTGTGACACTGGGAAGCTGGGCTGGGGATGACAGAGAAGCACAACAGCTTGCCTGAAAAGCACTTTGTCCCCAAAGGGTGGCTTCTCTGTTCTTTGGGGCACAAATTTTGTCTTTTTTCTTTCTTGTAGATTCCATCTTCTTGAATTCTTACACAGCAAAATAGCACATTTGGGGGAGTCTATCTGGCCTGTTGCCGATATATGATACTTTAGTAATAATTTTAGAGCTAAAAGAAGGTGAAAATTAGACCCTGAGTCTTCAGAACAGGAATATGTGTTTTGTGTCGTGCTCTGGACAGTTGACATAGCAGGAAGCCTGGAAAACAGAATTTTGTTTCACAAAGGCAGCAGGCTTCAATATTTAGTCAGGCTGACTACAAACCCTTTCAAAATCACCATCACCACAGGCAGGGGTTAAGACTGCTGAACATACTGGGAATTATGATGATCATCTGGATTTTAGAAATCAGTTTCAAGAGTCTGCTCTGAATGAAAGCAGAACAGGGATTTGCATCTGGATGCCACTGGTGACTATCAGCCTTAATGCCTAACCAAAAGAATTAAGCCAGTCTGATGTGTGTTTAAATCAGCATTATTGGAGGGGGCAGTGATAATCCATATACTAGATCACTGAAATAAAACGATTTGGATTACCAAAAAAGCATGCAAACGATGAAACAAAAAATGCAGGCCTCCTTACAGCTTACTCCCCCAAACATGGCTGGGGTTGGAGTGGGAGAGGGGAAGATTTTTAAAAGCGGGTTATTTAAGTGACAAGGTTTTACAGTGGGACCCCACTCTGAACTGCACATGCTTAAGCTGAGCCAAGATCTTAGGCCAGCTTTGCTGATGAGGGAAATGACCATTTCTCTAGATTTAGGATGTTCAGCTAATGCAAAAGGACCAAGTTATGCCCTGTTTTATGTAACTTCAACATACTGGCTCTACTTCTTGCTGCTTCATCATCAAGTGTCAAGAAAACTCTCCTAACTGAGAACTTAACTGAAAACAGTAAGTGTACACAAAAAAATGACAGTGCTGGTAGTTTCATTTTCCTGAAAAATTCCCAGCCAGGTTCAAGATAATAGTTTTAATGAGAGAAACCTACTAGAAACAGGCTTCTTGATTAATCAAAATGCTTATGGGCTTAGCCTCTGCTTTGAGCCCTTGGCTAAAGGGCTAATGGGATAAACACCACCCCATCTGCTTCCCAAGCGCTGGTCAGAAGCACGATCACCATGGGGGGTCGGGGTTGATACTGACAGGTAAGACAAAGGAATTTGGTAACCATGATTAATTAAGGGAAATATTAGAGGAAAAACATGCTCTACTACAGCGAAGACATTTCTGTCTTTGCAGTTAATCTCACACCCTATGCAAAGCACAAGCAACAGGACCCAAGAAGTACTGAATTGTTAAACCATCCTCCCCTCTATGATCAAGAGCCAGCGCTGAAGGTATTCATGCACCAACTCTTTGGTCACTGCTGTAATCTAAAGCATGGAAACAGCAACAGGACCTATTCACTGAGAAGTGGGCTTGTCTTTTTACAGAAGGAAGTGTTAAGAAAGCACAGAAAATTAAACAGAGGATATGTTCCATGCAGCACATGCATTTCTCAGAAACACAGAATACAACTGCAAATGCAGGGAAGGCAGTAAGAATACACAGAGGTAGGAAAAAAGCTTGAGAAAGCAACTCATGCAACTGGAGCCTCAGCCTGGAGAAGAGGGAAGTAAAATACGGTAAAAATCACAGAAAATGATGAGTGACATGAAGGGCAGCAGCAGGACTACACTCACTGTTTCTCATAATAGAAGAGCCAGAAAGCATCAAAGGAAAGACCAGGGAGACTCAGAACAGGGAATGAATGAACAAACAAATAAGCCACACACTTCTTTACTACATAACTGTTCATCTGGGGAGACATGAGGTGTATGAATGTCGAAAGCTTACACAAGTTAAAATATTTTTTTTACAACAAGCTAAACTAATGAAGAAAAACCCTTCAAAGCGTTTTAAATGAAAACTCAAACCTCTGTTTTAGAAAGTTTTAAGCTCTAAGATTGCTGAATGCTAAAAAAATGTACTAGGAAAATGTAACTGCATGCCTCCTTATTCTTATATCCTTTTAAAGGCATATACTACCTATGGATGTTTAACTGTATCAAGTCAAACAAGCCTTAGTTTATGTTCATACCCTGGTTGCAAGTCACTCACTAGATTTCCATTATAAACTGTGATGTGGAAGAAGACACTGTAAAACAGATCATACTTTACGATGTATTTTCCTTTTGCGATGAAGATTTTCCTTTTTTAGTTTCACCTATAAAAACAGTAGTACTTCTGTAGAGGGTTTATTAAACTGTATGTAAAAGGTAGGTATAAAGGAGGGACTCTGAAGATTTCTTAAGATTCAGATTAAAAAATAAAAAAAGTGGAAAACATGAGTTTTAGCTGCCAAGATCTGTGCTTCCACCATTTGCAGCAAAAAAAACCCCCATACATATTTGAAATACTGCAAAAAAGATTCAGAGATCTTAGATATGGTTACCTCATGCATTACAAAATGACCAAGAAAGCCAGTATATGCCAATACCTCTAATAAATGACTCTTAATTCTGCAGCTCAAACAATATATTGTAGAGTTACCGATGTCCATTTATTTCATCACAAAAAGATCAACTCCCTAAACCACCTAGGAAGTTCTGTAATCCTGCTACCATGCTGAAAACTGAAGTGTTGGTTTACAGTGTACAATTTCTTCATTTATGCTCCCAATCTGAGGGAATTTAACATCAACATTTCTAAAGATAAAACATATAAAGCTTGACATTTAAGTTGCATTTAAGTGACAGTTCTTTTCCTGATCTCAATTTGTTACTTTCATCACATCCTTTTCTTTTTTTTTTTTAATATATGCAACTGCAGAACAAAACTTTGCCTTTGTAGATCTTGAAAAAGCTGATAAAAACCAGCCTGAATTATTTTTTTCATTTATTTTTCCATAAGCAGCTCCAAGGCAGGCTTGTTTTCATCAGATGGTCTTGGTCTCCAGAATCCATGTATGAACAAAATTCGGTGAATAAAGATCTAACAGCAATTTTTTGTTCTGTTTTACTCGTACATTTCCTTAAGCTTGGATTTCAAATGCCATGTTTTCTGTTAAGCCAGCACTCAAGTAAGAATTATATCTTCATTCATCATTATCCCTGCTTTTTGTTTGAAACCATGAATGTTATAAAATAGTCTGACTACAAACTACTTGAACCTTTAAAACAGTAATGTAGAAGGAAAATAAGAGCTGAAAGATGACTTTTTGTCCTCAAAATAAGACCACACAAGCAGCAAATCCCTATACCTCATATCTCCAAACTTCTTGCTGATAGCAGTTCCTACATTGCTGATAGCTGCTGTTGCTTTTTGTCCTGCATGGCTCAGGGTCTCGTGTGTTTTCTTGTAACTGGAAACAAAAAAATAGAACAGAAACAGTGATAAGTATTAAAAAAAGAGAAGCTAGAATCCCCTGCAATTAATTCCCTTTTCCTTTATTTCCACATCTTCAAGTCCCATCCACTGGAAGGTTAAGAATCATAGTAACTGTAGCACAAAACAAATTACAAAGTTGTCCACTTCTGCACAAGCTTCCTAGGTGCAGTTTAATCCTAACGTGAGCAAAATGCTCTCCAAAGCAATCCTTCATCAGGTCTCTCTCCCTTGCAGATAACATCCCCTGAGTGGGTCAGTGCAAGCTGTTTAAAAGTGGAATGCAGTGATTTGTTGAATACCTATTTGATAAAATTTCTGTTTACAGAAAATAACATTTACATGAAATAAGCATTCTTGTAGCAGACACTGACTTGGTAGCAAAATCTGCTGTCTAAAGCACCAAAAAGAAATGGGACACATGCAACTCTGCTCTTACCTGCGTACACATATTAGGTACATTTAACAGATACACTTCAAAATGACTTGTTGATATTTTAAATTAGACAAAATAGATCAAATCTGTTTCCATATTCTACAATTTTACTTCTTTTTAAATTTCTTTAAAGGAAGAATGTTTTAGGAGAGACAAAGATGAAAAAATCTAGACAATGAATACATATTCTTAATAGGGCTGAATCCTTTTACAAGTCATTCATTTCACATACAGCGTACATTCAAACACAATCATCTTAATTTACTGATCCAGAATATATGCTCTGACCCACACAGACCCTTCAATACAGTTAAGTTGCATTCTCAGAGTAATCAATAAGCTTTTCTGCACAGTTGCTTTTCTGCTGACTAAATTATGAGCATGTCAGAGGCTTCGTTGCAAGTAAATTATCTGTTATTCCCAGTGACGCAGACAAGCTCAGAATTGGAAATACTGACCTAGTAACAAAAGGAGAACACGTGCTAACTTGTACCCTGTGGTGTGCGTTGTCAGAAGAGAACTGAAGAAACTATCATGCAAAATTCAGATATACAATTCCACTCATTCTACTTCTCCTTTGAACAAAATCTGTAAAATTGCAAATGTGTACCAAAATGTGCTGGAGATTAATAAAAATATCCCACCGCCTAATTCCTGAAACAGAATATATCCTTCTTACTTGTAGGTATATGAAAGCAACATAATTTTTTGGGGGCAGGAGGGGAAATCTACTGCTGAAAGTCCTCTGTTGAGGACTCCGTTTTACAAACCACAAGTTACAAGACAGATGCCACATGTTTTATCCTTTCAGACAATATTCTATCAACAATTACTTTTCCCCAACACAGATATTTTGATTTTATGTTCCTAAGCCACAAAATATCTTACAGACTACTAACATAAAGTTCTAAAACTGCCAAGTGAAATATCCCTTTCTATGAAGGTGCTTCTCTCTGTTTTCGCTGACTAACTAGCAAGGCAGTGTAGAGGAAGCAGCTTAAGACTAAGGTACCAAATATCCAGAAACCTAGAGTTAAGCTGAATCAATGACATGCACAATGTTTAATGACAACAAGGGCTAAAACATTACATCAGTGGCAGAAGGAGGAAAAATTATAAACAGAAAGGCAGAGTACTGGTTATACCTGTTTTATTTACTCTGGTGGAATACAGAGAAGACCAAAAAGACCAAAAATGCTCTTGTATCACCGAGGCTTCACTCTCTAGCTTAACTAGTTCAATAGCTGTGTCGTTCTCTTTCTGTCAGCGGATATACTCTCAATATAAACTAGAATGGGATGAAACCCTAAAATGGACATTAACGATGCTTCAGTCAAGCTATAAGCACGTAGCTTTTTGATAAGCGTTGCGTATGAGAAAAATGAAAATCAAGTATCCTAAAGCCTACAGCATACAAGCCTTCAGACATTTTCTTAAGAGAAGTTTCCTAAACCATTCAGCACAAGTGGTGTTTTGCTGATGACAAAATGGAGGCTAAGACTGGACTTCGAGGCCTAAAAAAATCATTGGTAGCAGAATCTATTTATACATAGGTTGACCGTACATGTAAATATACTTTGCAGATATCCTTCTGAACTGATGGTTTGAAAAAGACACCTTGGAGTTAATTTTATTCAGAGACATATTTAGCTTTGTGATAAAACATCTCCATGACTTACCTTTCTGCTCCAGGTTCTTCACAACTGTGTAAAACTGTTAGGACAATAGTCCCAAATACCCCATAGAGCAGACGGACTCAAATTTAATTGAGAAATGTTAGATTCCCCTACATGTTTCTGAACATTACATGGGTTAGAAGATACCTTCTGGGAACTGGCTGAAATAACACCTATTTTTGGCATTTCAGCTAAAACTGCTTTCTCTGTAAAACTCATAAACCCAACATCCTCCCCAGTATTTCCACTAACAAGGAAGACATGGAGACTGCATTTATGCGCCTAATACTTTTGGCATTACATAACAGTGTAAATCCAGCTAAGACTGTTACACAACTAGTCTTTTTTCATCACCAACTTCAAAAAAATTACCTGTGACATGAACCCCTTCTCCCTTCAGCAATGACGAAGAGAAGCTTTAAGGACCAACAAAATAACAAGGGTAAAAATGCAGTGCAACATGCAATACTTGCCAACAGAGACAAGCAGCAGTAATTTCCATCTTAGTAGAGCTCACTGACAGCTAACTTAAAAATCAAGCTGCCTCCATCCCTGCCTCTCCACCATTACGTACATCACTATGCCTCCTTCATAAATAATCTTTCCACAGAACACACTGCCTTACTGTAGTTAGTTACACTCTATATTGATATACAGCACCATATTTTAGCTCGGGCATTTTTATCCTCATAGTTATGTCATATTTACAGTATTCGTTTAATACCTTGCCAAACACTCTAGTAACAATGATCTCTTCAACATATTCTCTCTGACCTCTGGCAATCTTCTCAGTTGTACATAGCTTTAATAATCTGAGCTAGCAGTTTTCATATTCTTGTGTAAAAAACACCAGTTGCAGTTTTGTTTTAATGCACTCAGCTTACATAATTTTCAGAAACCTTTAAGAGCAGAAATAAAGTTGGATATTCCAGGTAAGCTCTACTAACATCGACTCATTGGAAAAAGTGCTGTACATGGGGCTTAATTCCTCCTAACACCACCTGCTCCGGCATGCTAAGTCATCTACAATATCTGTACGCACTCATCCTCTGAGCAGCCATCACTGGCAATCATTAGGTAAGTACTGAACAACCCAGCTCATCAAGACAGGTGACAGCATCTCAGCAGTCAGTCAGTCATTGGCTGAAATAAGGTCAGTGACCCTGAATCTTAAGGCCAAAATGCTCCAGCAGAAACAAACTCAGAGAATTTAGGACACAGAGATTCAAGAAATACCACCTTTCATCCAACCCAGTGTGTATTTTTACACAAATCCACCATTAGGCTCTGTGTCTTTCTTACACTAATACAAAGTCACCATACCCCCCCTGAGTTTAACAGCACTATGCCAGATGCCCAGAAGCATTATTAAAAGTAGAAACAGGCTACATTATTCATGCAGTTAGAGTAGAAATCTCTTCTCTGTTTTTGTGGCATCTAAACATCCTCTATAGCACAGAATTGCTGGTAGTGGCCAACAGGGATTGTATTCCATGCTTTATATTTAACAGTAAATATTTATAATGTATTTCACAGAAGGATTAAACAAATATGGTATGGGAATTGCTGTCACAATTGTAAACTTGTAAATAACACTTACCTGTGTAATTTTGAACACTACCTTTTCATATTACATTATACTAAGAATTTCATCCACCAACTTCCAATTATAATTTAGTTTTTAAAATAAGGGATTTCTTTAACAAAAGCAATTGCTTATAAAACTGATTATTAAAGTTTATCATAAAATATTCTGATATTGCAGTTATATTCTGATAATATGCCCAATGCATTTAGAAGAATCTTTAAAGATAACACATCTCCAATACTGTAACATACTAATTAGGCAAAGTAGACTTGCAGCATATTTTGGCTACGTTTTCATCTGACAGTTTCATATACTGCATTTAGGTTGTGTTATCATACGACAACCAGGTCTCACTAGCTGACTTTTACAGCCAGTGAAAGTAAATGACAGAAAATACTGTTTCATAAAACACAGTGTGTGAAGAAAACAGTGCTTCATATAGAGTATAGCCAGGCAGCAGACATGTAGAGAGATCATAGAACTAGACATTTAAATGACCAACATCATCTGCAGGGTAAGACAGGATAATCATACTGCATGCTATTTGCTCTCATCTCAACTCAGTACAGAATTGCCCTTCACATGGCAGAACTGAAGCTAACCTTCCTTTATAGGTGCAATACGTGGGTTGCTGACAAAAGTAGGCTACAAAATTAATATCCATATTTTGCATGGCAAGCTGCACATTTGACTCACTACAGTAAATTATAAAGAATTTAAATTCAGCATCTGTAAAATTAGTACATCCACTAATTAGTACATCTTCATTCAGCATTGTGCCTCTTCATCAATGCTTGCTGGCAAATTAATCCATTTGAGAAACCCTCTTCTGTGATAAAGCTTACATAAGATGCAACAAAATGCAAACAATTAACAACAAAACCATACAGCAGAGCAGAGTCTGGTAGCACAAGCCATACCCTATTGAGCTTGCTTTTAGTTTTCAAACCATTAGTCAGCTTAAGAATGGTATTTCTGGAATCAATGTAAAGCATCTGGATCTCTGAGAAACTCTTAGCTAGAAAACTATTTTTCTGTCGATTTTCTGGGAAAAATAGGGCTCAGCATTAATTAAATTACAGTAATGCTCAAATGAAATAAGTGCATATATAAATGGCAGAAAACATGTACAAAACACTCTCGAAGAGCAATCATATTGCCATTTTGCCCACAAATGAACTTTAAAGTGTTACACTGTTTGGGTTGGGTTTTTTTAGTGCTCATCTGAAATTTATTCCAACTGCAAAAACAAATGACAGATTTACTTTTTTAGATATTCTTCCCTTTGCCAGGTATGTTAAGAATTAATTGAAACTGTGCTGGCACAGGGATGGGTACATATGCCTAAATCAGTCAAAGGAAGTATGCCCCAGGTAGTTCCTCTCCTGCAGAGAGAGGAAGGGCAGAGCCGAGGGAACTGAACCTCTGCTGGTCGCAGGGGACCTGCCTGCAGCCAGAAATCCGTGCACAGCACACAGAAGATGACTCTTCAGTAGGCTGGAGAGAGTCATGGGTCAGGAAAGGTGCCAGACAAAGGTGACAAATATTCTGTGCTGTCTTGCACTGTAATCTTCAAAAACATAGGGATACAACTGTGCAAAAGGCACTATTTGTGCATTGCAGCACAGAACTGGGGAAAAACAAGCAGCTGTGGTACAGTTAATCTCCAGATAGAAAAGCACAATATGTTGGCTCAAGCACAGATGAGTTTAAGAGATTCCAGGGTGAAACTTCACAGTTCATCAGACCTTAGACTACGCCTATGACTCTGTTTGTGGGCTCTGTACCGTACACTAGATCAACAAAATTATGCAGATTAAACATATCCCAGTCTCCCTTTTCCTTTCTCCCCCTTCCTTTTTCTTCCTCCTCCATTTCCTTCCTCTCCCTTCCTCCTTTCCTTCTCTTTCCTTTTGCTTCATTTCTGGTTTTCCTTCTCCTTACATTTCTCCCTTCTCTTTCCTTTCTTTCCCTTTCCTTTCTTTCCTTTCCTTCCCTCTCCACTGACCCTTTCCTGGATATTTTTAATCCTGGTCATTTCAGAGATTCCAATGTACACTCAGACCTGGCCTCCCCTCCGCTTCTTAGAGTTAGATATACATACATACAGGTAACTAGAATATAAGTGTACATATTTTCTGGCACCAAATGATAATTACAGTGGGTTCCTCCTGGATAAACTAACACTATATTCATTGATCTGGAGAAGATCACCTGACCTTGCTGGGGAATTCCAATTAGCTGAAGGTTCTGGTGTAAAAAAGAGGACATACATCTTTTAGAAAAGGGACAATCAGAATAGACTCAACTTCTCAAACCTTTCTCCAACCTTATTACTCCAAATTCAAGGCCAGAGATTCATGTGGGAAAGCAGCAAAAAAATTACCTTTGAAGAAGGCATGAACATTGCCTGATCTGACCCAAAGGACTTACAAAGTCAGTGAAAGTGACAGGCTCCCTTTCCTCCCATATAGCACAGGCTCACACATGGGTAATGTGCTTGCTAAAGCCAAACTGCAATTTCTTTACTTAGCTGCTACACTCGCAAATCCAGAGAAGAAAATGTCAAAAGGTGATTACACATTGCAAGGAACAGAAACACCCACATTTCTTCGACTACCACTCATAATAAGTATGTGTGTGGGAACATGGTACACTGAGTTCCTAAAAGTCACAGCAGGACTGTGGTTGTCCACAAATTGTATCTGACTTCCTGAGAAAATTATGAACCTCCAGAACACATTACTATATATTTAAAGTTATACTAATGAAGACTGCAGGTACTGTACATTTTAAGTCTAAAACACATGCAGTGCAACTATTACTTTCTATTTTCTCATCACCTGGCAGAAATGTGAACTGCAAAACATTAAGTTCCCACTGTTTCTGGAAACCCATACAGTTGTCCTCAGGTTCCCTATCAGCAGAACTAAGTTTGCTCACACAGTTTTCAACCAGTAGTCAACTTTATTCTGTCTCTGGAGGGAAAGGCCAAGTCCATGTTTAATGTTCTTGTCCTACATCTCAGGCAAGTATTACATGTAAAAGCAGAGCAATATTGAAAACTTCCTAAGGTGGCCTCAAAAGATAGCCATTCACCTGAGAGAGCCCCAGGCACTGCCTAAGAGACATGTTGTTCGGAGCTAGCACTTACAGTTCTCTTGATTCTGGCCTCTAGTTCACGGGATTTTCCCTTTCTACAACAACTGACAATTTTTGCCTGTGAGGGGAAAAGATGAAAAGTCATTTTGAAACACAGCTTTGTGAGACTCCTATCCTAGATGGCAGTCCTGCACGTGTCCACCTTCCATCACGTCAAAAGCTTCCCAAGCCCCTGGCTGGAATCACTAAGTATATGGGGTTTGAAACATTTAACTTCATTTCACTACTACAGCCCTCAGGGAGAAAATGGGTTCTCTTTAAGTTTTTAACCTTTCTAATAATGTATTGGCCATGGCACAGCTGGTCTGAACGTCTGGAGTAATGTGTTTGGGTATGGTTTTTTGTGGGGGGGGAGGGTTAGTGGCAAAACCAATCATTTTCATCTCCCTTGAAGCTCGCTGGAAGAGCAACAAATTAAAAGCTGAGGTAAAAGCACCAAAAGACAAAGCTGAACATGGTTCCAACATACACGCTTAGCAAAGGTCAAAGTATTTTGTGGATCTATGTCAGTGCTTCATGTAAGGGACTGGTGAGAAGGATAAATTAACCCTTGTAACCTTCTCCATATACAATGCAATGCAATTCTGTAACTGCACTGAAGAATACTATTACTTGGGACTTTGACTGTCTGAAAATAATGAGGCAACAGGACTCTTGGGAAGTTCAACAAAGGGAAATGCAAAGCCCTGCAGTTTGGGTTTAATAACCCCATGCACCAGTAGAGGCTGGGGATCAACCAGAGGGAAAGCAGTCTTGCAGAAAAAGACCTGGGGTCCTGGTACACAACACGATGAACATGAGTCAACAATGTACCCTCACAGCAAAGGTGGCTAACAGTGTCCTGGACTGCATTAGGAAGCGTGATTTCAGTTTGAGGGAGGTGACCCTTCCTTTCTACTCAGCCCTGGTTATAGCCACACATGGAGTGCTGGGTCCTGTTCTGCACTCCTCAGTACAAGGCAGACATGGAAATGCTGGAGCAAGTCCAGTGAAGGGCCATAAAGATGTCTAAGGGATTGGGAGCATTTCTCATATGAGGAAAGGCTGAGAAAGCTGGGACTGGTGAGCCTAGAGAAGAGAAGGCTCATGGGAGGATCTCATCAATGTGTATAAATAACCTGATGAAAGGTAGTAGAGAAGATAGAGGCAAACTGTTCTCAGTGCTACCTAGTGAAAGTACAAGAGGTAATGAGCACAAATTGAATGGAAGAAATATTTAAACAAAAGCAAAAGTTTTTTTTCACAGTAAGGGTAATCAAACATTGGAACAGGCTGCCCACAGAGGCTGTAGAGTCTCCATCCTTGGAGATATTTAAAAGCTGACTGGACATAGTCCTGAGCACCCTTGCTTTAGCTGACTCTGCTCAGGGGAGTTGGACTACACAGTCTCCTGACATTGATATCAACCTCAACTATTCTGTGAATTTGTATAAAACTATGGTAAGAAGGTAGCTTCAGTAAAGATTGACATAATGCACTATGCAGTGAAAATCTGAAGTACAGAAGGCTAGCGAGAGCTGTGGGAATGTTATTGAAACACAACCAAACAGTTTTAACTATGTAAACACACTGGATTCAGGTTACGTAAACCCTTTCCTTTGTAGCAAAATGTTAATTAGAAAAGCTCAATTATGGTCTTTGTAAATATCCCTGTAAAGAGATTTTTAATGATTTTTTAAAGCTAAACTAAATAACCTCAAAAGGCACCAACATTACCCTGCTTCTAGCATCTGCATAAGAATGAATTATCTATGTTTAAATTACAAATAAAAAACTTGCATTGCTAGAAGCTATCTGAATATCCACCCACCCTCTATTCACTTGAAACCTGATCTTTAAAAAGGTGTGGGGGAAAGTCATTCCAGTTGAATGCCTTGCAACCGAGAAAGCAAATTAAACTTGAGGCAATCATTTGCTCTCTAGTTTACTGATATCCCCTGTAGTAGAACCCCCTGCCTTACCTAACACATAGATAATACTAAAAATCATTGCACTGAAGAACAGCCTGGGAAATGAACAAGGAACTTGAAAAATGTATTACAATTCTGGTCATCATAATAAGTGAATGACTTCCAAATTTATTTCATACAAGGTTGAAAAATACAAACAACATTACAGGTTTTCTTTGGAGAAAAACAAAGCTGATTTTAAAAAAAGCTGATTTGATACAAAAAAGGCTGCATATTACTGTTGCAAATATCACTTCTTACTAGAGACAGTCAGAATTGCTTTTGATACCTTAAAGCCTGAATTAATGACAAGGAAACAGACTTTGTACAGATCTGTATGTTGAGCCTGACATAATCTTCAATCTATAGAGGACACCAGCCCATTGACCTCCAACTCCAGCTTTCCTCAGTATGAAAACTATGACTGGGTTTGTGTGGGGTTTTTTCCTTTTTAATCATAGCAATCCTTTAATGACAATTTCTGACGTACACGTCAAGCATGCTCAGGCTAACTCCTAAGTTACCCATAGTCAACTATTTAAAATATAAATGCTTTAAAATAGTCAGAATCTCAACTTAAATTTAGTCATTCCAGATGGCATCCATCCTGTGAGTTAGTCTTAACTAGTGTTCAGATACACTTTACAGAACCATTTCTGAGACAAGTCCACCCCTCTGCCTCTTAAGTCCATTTTAACCCTGCATTCCTAAACAGAAAGCTTTAAAAAAGTTACTAACAAAAGGACAAAAATTTGGCGCTTAGCTGTTCTCCATGGCTTTGAAAAGTTCCCCATTAAAAGAAAAGCGGTTTTAACTTCCAGAAAAGCACAGTAAGTGAAAACCCAGTAAGAACTGAGTGAAAGCAAAATTTGCCTCCTTAAAAACAGGTGATTTTAAAATTTAAAATGACTAATTGTGGATTTAGAAGCCTGAAGTACAGACATGTAAATATTTTGAACTTTTATTTTTTAAAACAGGCTTTTCATCCTTAGTAAATGGCAGAATCTTGGTGAGTAATGCTATCCCATTGCTATTTGGGTGATGCTGGATTACCGTGATTTGTACTACCATCAGCGTACTGGCACGAGTGTCAGCCAGAACTATCCAGTAGTTGGGCCACGGATATTGGGATTTTCAAGGGCATAAATGGACTTCTGCTGCTCAGTTCCACATAACTACTTGTGGAAACTCATCACCTAATGCCTTGTTGTTTCTGAAACTCATCTTAAAAAGTAGCAGCCTACAATACTGATGAAGTCTCCTAAGTTTTTCTATCCTTGTGGAAAATACCAACATTGTGAAGTGAAAATGAAAAGCTCTCTTGGAATTTGCTACCAAATTTCAAGTAAAAATGCAAGTTTTTGTTTCAAAATTTTGCTAGTGTCTCCTAGTAACTCTAGTTCAGGTGTCTTGTGCCCCTCCCCTCTTCTAAAGCTCAGTGTCTCTAGACTATCCTCTCCTAGCACATGCCAAACACCCACACAGCGCTAGCATGGATGCCCCTGTTAATGACATGTCACATGAAATAAGACCCAGCTGAGAAACTGTCCAAAAGAGATAGGAGACATACAAATTACATTTCCTATTAAAGGGTTTATGCCTTATTTGACTTCTCATTAAAATACAAAGAATGATTATTCTAATGTAAAAATGTTTAGCTATTTTTTCCAAATCTCTGTCACGGCCTTGGGTACAACAAGAGGCACTGCAAACTCTTCCCCCACCACTCCTATGAGTTTGACCACCTGAGCTCAATGCTAGCTCTGACACTGCACAACTGTGTAACCTTGGGAAAGACTGTAGTGACAGTGCTGTGCAAGAAGGTTGGGAGAAGCCTTGTTAGGCGCATCTCCCCTTCATGGGGAGCTACACTAAAGCTTAGACTACATTGAAGCCCTTGGTCCTTGCCTGAGTTACGTTACTGGTGTGTCTGTATCTGGCCCAGTACCTCACTGAACTTGACCTACAGATTTGACTTCCTGGCTTGACCTTGGGCCTGGCTCATCACTGCAGACTCAGATCTGAACTCTTGGCTTGACCCTGTTTAGTGTCACTGGACCTGCTCTGCTCTCTGTTCAGGTACTGTGGGACTGCTCCTTCACGGGTGCTGCCCCTGCCCTGCCTGCCTTGCTGTTGACTCCCAGCTCAGGTCTGTTGTGGAGCAACTCACTCCTGCTTCTCCCTAAGTGTTAAATTCAGTTGTCAATTGAAAAGAAAAAAAATAAATAATAAAATAACTTCTCAGACAGCGCTTGACGAAAGGTGGGTGGTTCTTTCTACCAGTGTTGCTATTAATTCAGCCCAACAAGTTTTAGAGGAGTGTGGCATGTTAATGTATGTAAGTATAAAGACCAGTACGAAGTTGAGACCAGCCCCTCAGTAATTATCATGGCTTTCCTGGAGCTTTGGAATTCAGTATTATTCACCATCTCTCTCAGAGACACTCCATCAGAGATACAGAGCAAAAAGTGTTTGAAACTTGCAAGTAACGCTGCCTATCCTGGGTCTGAACATTTTTTGTGGCAGAATCAGGATAGGTCTTATCACTATGTCTGTATGTGTATTTTTAACTCCTTCCTTATGTGAGACAAAAGACTTACACCAGTAGTTCTTGGCAGCAAGCTGCAGCCCAAAAAACGTCCCTCTCCTCCTTTCTCATCCAAGAACTGATGACACCTGGCACTCTCCTAGAAGGCAGTAACCGACTTAGACTACAGACTTCCACAGTACAACCGGTTTGGTTCAAAAAAAAAAACAACCCAACAAGTTAAAGCCATTTCAACAACAGTAGTGCAGTAATGTTTCTTCATATTTATGCATTACCTTTCACACTAGGAACCCAAAGCTGCTTATATATTACACAAGGTGAGTTTCACTGAACTCTTGTGAATCAGTTACACATTCTGCACAGTGGTAAACCAAGGCTGTGAGAGGCTTCAGGGACTTGCCTAAGAACACACTTCTGGAAAATAACAAAAAACCCAACATACGTAGGACTTATGATAACCTCAAAGATGGTGCAGTTACTCCAATTTTTTTTTCTTTTGGACAACCAAAAGCAGGAATTAAGCAGAGTCAAACACCAACTGATTCTGCCAGTATTCTTTATAATTTAGATGATGGTACTAGTTTTTTGAATAGTTGTTAATGTTTTGGTAATTTTATTTTTTTTCATTGTCTCTCTTTGAAGTTGAAAAATACAATATATTGAGATTAAAAAAAGTTCTTTCCTCAGTAAGGACTCTATAAAAATGTCTCATGGGACAGGAAGATAACCTTCTCAGGCAACAGAAGTTTTAGCTGCTGTGATTTTGCAAGAGTGAGGTGAGAGACTGTAGCAAAGCATGTTGCTGCTGTAGAATTTTTTTCAGGTCTCCTTGCTCTGAGAAGCTTGACATGTTTGTCCCTACTATCTACTGCTCCTGGCAGCTGTTTCAATTGCTAAATTTCATAGCAGCACTCATCAAGACAATACCTCCAACACGCTACACAACATATAGGGATAAATTTGTGCAAGGTCTGTACTCACGCAGAGGTTGTCTGCATATCATGCCAGCTTTTGCTAAAGTTCTGCTTCAGTTCATTCATCAGACTTATGCCAAGTTTTTGTTTAATTTCAACCAGGTGCTTTTCTTTGGCTGCTAGCACTTGCCGCAAAGTTGAAATTTCATCCTCTAGCTAAGAGAAACAAAGAGGGAGGAGAAAGGAGAAAAGTGTTAGCCTGTTCTCACAGAATGGTAAACACATACAATGTTAAGAGATTAAATGAATTTCACATAAACTTGCATTTTTTTTAGGTGACTAGAGAGACAGATTCAAGTGCTTGTCGAGATCGCAAAGACATGTTCAGAACAGAACTGACACTACACTAAACTAATGTCTCAAACTGTGTCACCTATGTGCATACACATGACAGAGAATTCTCCAGTAAGGGGGAGACTACTGAACAACTTGATCAAGATCTATCTGCCTCAGGGCATGAGAAGTCTCAAACATCAGCTTTTCATTCACTAGTAAAATGGGAATGGGCAAAACAAGAGAAGTGGATAATTCAGGCAAACATCTCTCTTTGAATGCACAGGCTTTTAACTTTGGTATTTGCAGCTTTTTGTCTTTCTCTCATTAAAAAAAAAAAAAAAGAAGATGTGAATTCTCAGGAGCAGATAAAAAAAATAATCACATGTTAACATATGACTTGAAAGTATCATAAAAGCTATGTCCTTGACACACGAGTTTTATCTATATATTTTAGGCAACTACACATTTCAAAATAGTAACATAAAAATATGCAGCAGATGGACTGTTAACATGAGTGAACAGGTTCCAACCAAAGCAAAGAAGCATTGAGAAGACACAGCTGATCAGTCTTTTCAGAGCTCCTAGTCATCAACCAAACTGCAAATTCAAGTTGTAAAGATGCCATTCAGCCCAAACAGAGGGATACAATTCTCTGGGCAGTGCACATTATTTGAAACATTTAAACCAAGCCAGTGTTCTAACAAGGCATGGGCCAGAGCACTTGACTGAGAGGAGGGACTGCTGAACGAGCCCACCACAGGTGCACAATCCTCCTCCTTGGGCTGCACTCCTGTGAGCACGAGCAGGGGTTTGCTGCCTTCATCCCAAAGCATCCCAGGCAGCACTCAGAGGTATTGAAGCTAACAACGGCAAGTGACACCAGAGCAGCTGCCTTCCACTTCAGGTTTAGAAATTCCCTTACTAACTGTGTTCCTTCCTCCATATGTTGATAGGATAACATATGGTAATGTATCTGATTGCCATATGTTAAGTTCCCTGGAACCACATTCTCCCTATGATTTAACTCCATGGGCTACAGGGAATGAGGCAAGCACCAGCTGAATCAGTTGCTGACCTCCAGAGCTATATTTAGGCTGTCAATACCACCATTATTTTTATTTTACACACTTGTACATTCTTCTTCCCCGTAAAACTGGTTGCAAGCTCACTGTTCTTGGAAAAGTCTCGCCCTTGAATCCCCCAGCTACCAATTTCTCTTTTGTCACTACCTGCTATCTGAATTATTCAAGCAGCTCAGGAATTAAGCAGCAAGACTATGAACACAAAGCAAAATCATGACCTCTGTGGAGCAGATATCAGTATTCACCAACACCTGTGATGCCAACACTTCAGCAGTAAAATACATAACAATCCAAAGTGACTTTATTCCTTCCCGTGTCCTTTATGCTCCATTGCATTCCTAACCTGCAAATGAAATGCTGTCAAGAGGCAGCATAAGTTTCTCTTCTGAGAGGATAACTGGTTAGATGCTTAGAGAAAGTAGAAATCACAAATGTCAGCATTCCTCAGGCAGCAGTTGAGAGAACCCTGCAGTTGTTTCCCACCCGCAGCAAACCCCTGAGTGCACAAGTCTGCCTGAGTAACACTGCTAAAGAACTTAACTTAAACCAATACCAGTATGCTTACATGTACTTAAGAATTAATGCTTTCCATATGGACTAGCACTAGGCTGATCATTAGGTACCTGGATATGTGAACATTCAATGGCTTCTATCAAAATTACTTTCCATCTGTTCTGTTGAATACACACCTAAAGCTGTAAAGCCCTAAGCAAGCATTAACCACATGCTCAATGGCGTATGAACATTTCTGACACTATTAAAAATAATAAATTATTTTTCTTTAGAAATCAGTTTTGAATTGACAAAATCTTCCTCAAGTTCCATCATTTTAATATATTGGCAGACACAAAGCCTCCTTCAAGAGCTCAGATATCAGAGATTGAAGACTGAAGCAGGTAGAAAGGATTAGGGACTTACAGTAGGATCCTGGAAATCATTTAAGGAGGTTATATACCTAACTCCCATGGAAGTCAGGCATCACCTGCTCAGGCATTTTTGAAAAGTCCACTCTTCTAAATGCAGACTCCATTATGAAGCTAGGGTTAAGTCAACAGAAATTCTAGTCTAGTCCTCACGTTTCCCTTCGAAGTGCAACAAAGTCAGAAGAATATAGATGCTTCACAGAGGGACAACATTCCCTTCTCCATATTTGTAGGCTTAAGAACCTGAGTTAATAGCTGGTTTTTCTTTCCTCCATTATTGTGTGGGACATGTAAAAGCAAGGAGAGGAGCTGACCACCTAAGACATTATGATTCCCATGATTAGCTGACATGAATAACATGTAAATCACAGAAAGGTGAGACCCCAGGAAAAAAAGTCCACAATTACAGAAATATCTCCCTGAAACCTGGGACTGACTAATAATATGGAAGAAGGACAGTGAAGTCCAGAACACAAACACAAAAGAGTATTTTCCCTTGTTTTGTCTTTTTTGATTATTTTAGAGCAAATTCTACATTTTACAGTGTTGAACATCCTTTTAAGATGCTGGCATGCCTGAAAAAAACCACCCCGGTAATTTCCAAAATATAACCTTTCCCACTTTTTCCAGTAGACACTCATACAACAGCTCATAAAAAAACAAACCAGAAAGTACTTATTCAGTGAAACTGAGTATTTTGCGTAAACTATTATTAACAAAAAAAATTATGTCAGTTGATATTACCTATATTCTGAGATACACATAGTACTGTGTAAAATGTGAAGGTGAAAAGATTCAGCTGTTGGTTTGAATGATACCGATGAATGGATTGAATGGTAAGCTAAACAGTGGGTTCAGCATTTATTATGCTAGTTTTAAGGACAAGGCAGTAAACGATTAAAATATTAACGTGTCCCAACAGAAAACAGAAGCCAGCATAATTAAATGTATACTTCTAAGTCAGATTAAGCATCCTGTTTCCCTACTACTACATCACCCAAAAGTGCAGTGTCCCAGCCTGGCTGTTTGCACAGCCCTCCTCACACAGGTAAAGGCCATCACAGAAAAATCAAGGGCTATTTTTAAGCTGGATCAGTTCCTAGATCCAGTGCAGAGAGATGCACAAGTACCTGTGTGGGTACAGCATGGAGGGCAGAACAAGTGGCTGGAGACGGAGAAGGCAGCAGTGATCAATTAAAGCAGCACACGCAGTACACCCATAGAGGTCCTGTATTGTACCACAGACATAACATCACTACTGAAAGGAAGGCAAATGTGACTGTTTAGGAGTGAGATGTACCTGAGGGACAGGCTTTGTCAGGTACTGTTTTAAGAAATAAAAAGTGAGTTACGCAAACAGCAGTGTGATAATACGGTGACAAAAACTTGAAAAGGAGTTGGCAGCTACAGCAAAGCCAGCAGAGAAACCAAGGCCACAGTACCCTGACATGGAGGTCTTGGAGCCAGTGCTCTCCCAAGGAACTCCCGCTGCCCCCCACGAGCTGGCACACCCGTCTTTGGATGCACCACCACAACTCACACCTGCACGGCTACGTCACTCTGGCTCACACTGCAGCACCTCCTAGCCACGCTGCCAAAACCAGCCAGGAGGCACGCTGATGAAAACAGCTGGGTTAGAAATTCTGAAAGAGCACTGCCATAAAAACTCTCACATCATGGAGCCGCGGCTTGGAGACACCCTGGATTCTCAGGGCAAGCTCACACACCTCACCACCACACGCACTGCTGCAGCAGCCAGAGTACAGCATGCATCTGCCTGGGTGTGCTAGAACCGAACATCAACTCTCTGCACAGCTATATCCTGTATGAAAAGCTGGAAAACAAGTGACAGACCAAAAACGTAATAAGGAAGCACCAGCTACACCAGTGGTAGGAAAACAACTATGAGAGGGTGAGTGGTAACAGAAAGATCACTTCGTGAGGAAGAAAATAATGTTTTCCTTCATTTCACTGGCTTTCAAAAAAAAAAAAACCAAACCACAAGACTGCATCTCCTCTATACTATTGTTTCACATAATCCTTTTTATGTCAGAAGACACAGTTACAGCAAACACACAGAAAAACTGTCTCTTAATGAAGCCAGTCTATGGGACTCCTAAATTTTGATTAGCTATTGTATTTAGTAACCTAGTGATTATCATTGAATTGTTACCTCTTTTCCAAATTGCTGTGTATTATAACATGTATACTCAAATGTTTAAAGTATTTGTAAGGAAATGTGAGCACCTTACTATGGTAGACTTCAAAAAAAAGTAGTTGTAATCGTAAACAGAATAACAGAGTTGCACAAAACATAACAGGCGCTTAATCTCTGTACCAAATCACATAGCTCAAATTTTACACCTCCAGGCTGAGTACCCGTTGATTTATAAGTTTTTCCTTGGGCGAACAGCACCCAGAGGAATCAGGGACATTCAAATAAAATTAGCCATATTTTGCAGAAAACGGTACTCGCATCTTTCCTCAAATTGAGAATAAACATGCAGTAACATACACAGATGAACTTAGAACCTGTGCATCAGCCAGAAAGCTTGTAGATCAAACCAGATAGCTGCTTCTGTGAAGGTATGCGAGGTGGAAGACAGCAAGGAGTAAAAGACTACTGTGATGGGTGCAATGGAAGGACAACTGAAGCAATGAGTGAGATAGCTCAAAACCTCAGCCCCCATCATGATTCAAGAGTCATTGTATCATGCTCCTCACGCTGGGGGGAGCAGGAAATAAAAATCCGTTCTGCTCACAAGTTTCTGGCCTCATGTAAAGTTTTACAATTTTCTGCTATTATTCTGAAATGTCAGGCTGACCTCTGTTAATTCAAATGACTTAGAAGTTTTTGTAAGGGTTACTCATTTTACTCACACTGTAGAAATTCCAAGGGCTGATTAGTCAGAGCCCTGCCGTGTTAGCCAGACTACCAATACAAGAACAGACTTAGTCCACGCTCTGAAAAGTCTCCAGTACGAGACTACCAGCAGCAGAATAGGAAAAGAGGATACAAAAAATGTGTCAGAAATACAGCAATGTTAGTTCCCCTCCTAATGTCAGGGAGGGAAGGGGAAGAAGACAATAGAGATGGAACATAATTTTTTTCTGTTTAAATACATGCACAACAGGTGCTCGTAACACCTCCCCATTATATGAACTATTAAGTGATTGCAGCATTAAGGAAGATCTGAACCTTTCAGAATAATAAGAAAGGTGTTTGTTCCTACAGGCTCAAACAGGTATTACCTAACACATAAGGACATGAAAGAAAACTAAACTACCACCGGTGGAGCAGAGAGGGATTGAAAGTAAAGACTAATAGCTTTTCAAAAGGAAACATTAGCCAATTCCCACAGAGGTTTCTTTCTGAAGGAGTCAGGGTCTTATATATTTTTCACACTCTTTTCCAAGAATTACAAGCCTCAATTAAGTTTAGACTTTGTTCACTCTAAATTCAAGTTACCAAACTGTTCTTAGCATGATTACCAGTTTTATTTTGTTTTTAAGCATAAACTGTGTTCCAGTAAACTGCTGCAAGCAATTAAAAAAATAATTTCTAGGTCAGCCAAGCTCATAATATTTGAGAGGCAATCTCTCACTTGTGTGTTGGTACATGAATTAAAGGGCTTCTACCATGAACCAAAGAACTCTCTGCTCCCACAGGAATCAGCAAGCAGAAAGGATGCCCAGAACCACTTGAGATTAATTCTCTTGACAAAGGCGTATCATCAGCAGGTCGTTGCAGGACATTCTTTTTTTCCTTCCTTGTTTTCATCTACCTCTCAAGTCCCTTTCACCAGAAAACAGCAGAGAATCACAGAATGGCTGAAGTTGGAACAGACCTCTGGAGGTCATCTGGTTCAACCACCCTGCCCAAGCAGGGCCATGTGGAGCCAGCTGCAGAGGACTGTGCCCAGACAGCTTTTGACTGTTTCCAAGGATGGACACTCCACAACCTCTCTGGGCAACCTGCACCAGTGATCAGTCACACACACAGTAAAAATGTGTGTCCTAATGTTCAGAAGGATCCTACTGTGTTTCAGTGTGTGTCCCACTGTCTCTGGTACAGATAAAAATCCAGTAAAGAACATCCCAACTCCTACCTCATTGCTATGTGATGAATGGAACATGTCAAGTTTCAGCTTCCTTATTATTATTCACAGATGTGACAGGATCAGCAAAGTAGTAAAAGTTAACTAGCAACTCAGGAACACAAGGCTTGATAAAACATTAAAGCAAAAAAATAATCTTGGGGTTTGTTTCACTAGAAAATCCTAAATCGGCATGGAAGGCAAATGACCTGACTGTCATTAAGAATGTGACTTCTTACAGTATTTAATATTACAACTTAATATTAATTTAAATATTTCTGTTGTATTCATTATTTCAATTAAGACAAAAACAATTCCCCACCTTCGTACAGCTGTGATTTCTGTTACCTGTGTTGTATTTAAAATAGGTAAATCCTCACTCTTCCCCATTCTCTCATTTTCCATTTTGGAATTTCACTTCTGTTTCTGTGGCATTCAGCAGCAGTAATCAAAACTGAATACACTCTCCCATTGTAGACCAATCTAGATAGTGCCTTTATTCTTTTTAATAAAACTATTGCATGGTTCACACCTTTTTCCTCCCATCTCCTTGTTATTAAGTAGTATTTTTAAACCTTCACAGTATCATGACATCTCCTGAAGTTCTTTAATTAAGCAAATAAATGTAAACCAAAAATATAACCCTTTCCAAACACATCAGTGCCAAAGGAAACAAAAATTTGGTGAAATTACTGTGGTCATCATCATCACTCTCTTCTATAACCAGCAGCAGCAGCTTTTCCTGAGCACCAGAAAAAGAATCTTTTCCACATCACAAGCACTGAAACAAGACCACCACAGACCTCATAAGAACAGCACCTTTCATTCTTTATAAAGGAAGGTTTATAAGTAAAGATGTCTTGACTAAAATGGTAAGGTATATTTAACTTCCTCTTTACAATCGTCAAGTAGAAGACACACAATCTTCAAAATATATCTAAGGAAATTAACCGCTTCACATTACTGTAGTCTTGAATAGTTTCACTAAAATGTGTAGTACTTCATCCTACAATTAATGTTTTCCGGTTTAAGGAAGCAGAAACAGTAACACAGAAATTCAAATTCATTACCTTGGCTAGCTCAATCTTTAATTCTTCTTTTTCTTCTTCAGAAATCATATTGGTGAAATCAACATCAGTGACTACATCTTCATCTGCTTCATGCAAAGACTGGGTTTCCAACAGGCCTTAAAGTAAAGAGGTAAAAGGTCAAGACAATCATTATCAATTATTTCAGCTATAATATTGACCTCCCCGAAAATTAAGAAAGATATAATATTCACACACCATGAAAAAAACAAAGTAAACCAAAACTTTTTCCTGCTAAAGACGATTTGGATTCCGCTCCTTTTTGCTTCTGAAAAGCTATTAAAAGTATCAGTTGGTAAAGTCTGCACAGAAGCAATTTCGTATGCGAAAGCACCACTCATTCCCAGAAAGCAATCACCCTGGACCTCATTAGTCCCTGACAAAACATGTCCCTGCTCCTTTGCTCTAAAAGTACCTCTGCAGCAACTTGAGAACCTTACAGATGTACATAGTTTGCAGAAACAAATGCCATACCTACCATTTGAATTTTCTAAATGCTAGAGAGCAGCATACCTTCATCACTTAATCTAAACCTGTGAAGGGTGCACAATTATACCGGACCTCCAGTTACTTTCTTCTTCTGCTTGTCCAAGATCAGGATCGGTATGCATTATAACCAAGATAAGCACATACACAAATGTTTGTGAGACCTGGGCCTTCCTGGTATGATATATACAGAGACAACAAAATACATCCTATCAATAACAGAAAACATTCTCACTCCTTTAGAACTTGTTTTAAAGTTCTCAATCTGTTTCTGTTGGGGAAGAAAATACTTCTCCAGGCTATATCTGGGACAACACTTTTGTCTGGATTTCAGGCAGGGTAACCACCCATCTCAGCTGACTCCTGACATCTGCATAGCGATTAATACAGAAGAGAACAATGTCTTTCCCAGGTCCAGAGAGGCCTGTATTCTCTATTACAAATAGATTAGAATTTAAGTTTTGGTAGTAGGGAATAGAGGTTACAAGCAGCATGTCTGGAGTATTCAACAACTTGAAATTGAATATATTTTCATGCAGAAAGCAAAACTTTCTGTCATTTCTTCTACCTAGAGCCCCCCCAGTGTACCTGGATTTTCTCCATTTCCCAGAACAGAACTGATTTGATTCATACCATCAACTTCACTGCAGAGCACAACATGGTGAACTCAGCCTTGTTAATTACAACCTTCCCTGAGTGAGAAAATAAAGAGCAGCAGCACAGGTGCTGAACCCCTGCCCGGCATCACACACAAGAATAGAGCACCACCTTTAAGCACAAAACCTTTTATAAAAATTGAAAGCCTACAGAATTAGTTGATACCTTAGCTATTACCCAAGAAGCAGCTTGCCAGGAAAACCTAGATTGCTGAAGTCACAACAAAAGAAAAGCACATTTATTCAGTAGGAATACTCCCAAATCACCTTTATTAACACCCCTCCATCTCTAAACACAATTGTTGTTTGGTATTTGTTTGAGGATTAATAGTGTTGCTATGGGAATCAGGCTAAACTTAGTCCTCACAGTCTAGAAAACAGTTTCTTTTTTCATGGATGGAGGAGCAGAAGTACAAGGCAGATGGAAATACTGCGAAGAATCTCAGGGGCAACAGGGTTAGGTCTTAAAGAAAGTCTTGGGGTAATGTGGGATAAGGCTATCTTGAAGCAACTGGTACTTCAGCTAAAAAGAAGACAGACCTGTGCTCAAGGCAGAACATTAGTTTAGGATTATTCGCTAGGCAGAAGTGCTAGACAATGGTCAAATAAAAATGGAAGCCAACACGGGCCCAAATCACCAAAGACAACTGAGTAACACTTAAAAGACCCAATGGTCAAGTTCAAACTTCAGGACTGAACTGTAATTACAAACCATTCCAAAATAGCACATGCATGCCAATCTTCTGCATGATCCTCTGCAACCTCAGTCAGTGTCAGTACCAATTCTCATCTTTGCTTCTTGGCTAAGTCCTCTAAAATCTAGTCTGATCCTCCAGTCTCCACTTTCTTGCTCAAGCCACAGCCAGAGTCACTGGTCACTGTCCCTCTGCAAAGGCTTCACTTCAGTCACATCACAGTTCCAGTTTGAACATCTCTCCACCATACTGCTGGCTGCAGTCATCCTTCAGTCAGTCTCAGTTCTGAAACTTCCTCACATGAGCCCTATCACGAGCAACCTCCTCTCTCACGCTTCCCTTGCTGTTCTCAGCCTCTGTCTTTCTTCCACAACCCTTGTTTTTTCCAGCCACACCTAGTAGCTCTCTGTCCTAGACTTGAGCTTCTGCTGCCATTCTGCTCTGTTGAAGATAGCTTCATCGGTATCCTCTCACCACCACTGACCACTTCAGTCCTGGGCCAGGTCTATCAGCATAGATAGGATGCTTCAGTTCCAGTGCTAAGTCATCTGAACTTCTCAAGTCTCTCTTCCCCATGCAAACAACAGAAACTAATTTCTTGATTCTGACCTGAACCAGTGTCTGGGGCTACCCTCAGTGTCTGGGGCTACCCTCACAGACCACGTCTCTAATTTGCTTTAGTCTTCAGCTCAGAAAAGGGAGGAATAAAAAACTGAATACATTAGGAAGAAGACAGGCTTTTTGACGCAGAAGAGATCTCAACTCTTTCCATCTATTGAAAATGTAAACAAAAAACTGTCCCTGTGATCTATACCCTAAATAATTTACCATCCACAATTTCAAGCAACTGTGCAGCAAAGTATGCAGGCAAAGTTCCCAAGACTTTGTTGTTCTTAGTCTTTTTTTTTTTTTTAATGTGTCTGTCCCCATTTCCCTTCAAACCACCAGAGTTCTCTATTAGATTTCAAACAGAGTAAAAGGTCTCTTAAAACAAGTTTAATGAAAACAGTCAGTTGTTAGAGAAGATTTAAAGTGATTTCATAGACAGAATGCTAGATGAGCTAGCTCATCCTTGTACAAGGTATGAAAGAAACCAAATAGGGAAGAAGAATAATTCAGAAAATCTGTTCTACAACAGGCAAAAAAAGTTCAAGTTCGTCCTTCTGGGTACCAGCGCATCCATTGTACCAAAGCACACCTTCTGGGAGGTTCCCACAGCACCTTACCCAGGAAGAGTTCAGCACAACCTCAGGAGGAACTGTAATATTAACTTGATTCAAGGAAGTCAGCCAACCACAAGACACAAAACCATAAGAAATTAGGCTATCAGCATTTTCCTACTCCTAAGACAACTTGTTAGTTTTGCAGTCTCCAAGGAGAACAGGAACCTGCAGCAAAATTCACTCCAACATACATAAGAATTGGTAACGATTTTGGTAGCAAAACATCTCCTGTTGATAGTATTGCTGACCCCAAAATATTCTCCCACCTTCTACTCCACGCAGGAAGCACTGCCTCCTCCCAACCTTCCCTGTAAGGTCCTTTCAACTAGGCAGCCTGGGAAATGTACCTTTCAGACATTGGTTATATATGCACAAAGTACAGAAGCATAATAGCATACAAGAGCTCAGTGGGATTGTTGGTATGTCTTGAATTAACCACATGAGTAATTCTTTAAGAATCAAGGAACAAGGTAGGATCCTATTTACTGTGTTTAATCTAGCTACACATTTTGTTAAACACACTTGTTGCTAGCTAGGGCCTGGCGGCCGGAAGATCTCGCGCTGTACGGAAACACAGGGCCCCCCTCCAGGTAGCCAACAGCTTTTAGTTTATGATGTGAGCAGACGGAAGTGACATTGTAAACCTAGGCTATATAGTGTCGCGTTGTTCAGCAATAAACACCATTTGCCATCCACCACATTGGTGTCTGTGAGCTAATGGACCGTGCGGCCAGGGGTCGGCCGCCGTGCCGCTCCTGAACCAGGTCACAGCGTGCCCGTGAAGGCAACACACACTTAATGTAATAATTCATGGAAACACACACAATGATAAGTTGACTCAGCTAAATGGTTAGACCCGAGACCTAGAATCTACGTATTTCTCTATATTACACAGAACAGCACCAGATTCAGGCACCTAAAAGGCAGAATTTTACAGTAACACTGCGTTTTTATACTTTACCATGTACATTCAATTCCAACAACTACGTACTTCACCCAGGAAAAAAAGAAACCTGGACTTCAGCAATGCAGACATTCATTTGTGTGCATGTACAGACACACAGTTTATACCTGCAGTTCCTGGAGCTGAGCATGTAACAACAGCTCTTCCTCTTGGTTGCACACTTTCTCCTTTAGGACTGAACGAACTTAACTGGTTTCCCATTCACCTGGAATGAAATGTATCTACATACTATATACCTACATAGATAACTATATATCTACACATGGTCATAATCTACCCATAATTATATAAATAACCTGTAACTTCTGACAGGAACTAAATGTCATTTTGATCAGATGTCCAAGGCAAATCTTTCAATTGGAATATGAGAGCACCTCAGTTTCCACTGGCTCACCTCTAGGCAAACCCCATCTTTTCCTTTAAATATAGGCTATCTTAAATAATAGTATTCAAATAACCATTAGCTGCTCATTAAAATCTGCTTGTTGGGAGGTCACGAATCTGGTCAAGTAACATTTCAAGGCTCTGTTTTCCCAATAGCTTACTGAAAATATAGGGAAGCTATAAAATTAATTTAAACCATTCTTTCTCCTAACTTAGAGAATTAGGGAAAATATTTATTACTTACTAACTCTTAGTTGAGGCTCCTTCTGACAAAATATAGGGAGCATAAAATTTCAACGTGAAACATGTATGGTTTTATACAACCTTATATTCCTACAATGTATTCCACTAAGAATATACTCATGTGTAACTCATTTATCGTCCACAAACAGGCATAGTGATTGTTTGGACACATAATACTTCAAAAGAAAAAACAAAAGCCCCCATAAAGTATGGAAAAGCATATAGGAGGTATAAATTAGTGCAAAGAGCTGTTTGGCTTTTACTTTAAAGAAAGTTTTAGTATAATTAGATAAAATATGCAGGAAACTTTAGAAGTATGGGATTATCAGTAATTTGGAACTGCAAGTCATACACAAGGATCTGACGCAAAACAACTGAGCAGACAATTCTTTGTATTAGGATACTTATACAGAAAAAGTAGGAGGTGGATAGCTGGGGGAACACATTTAACACAATCTTCTGAAACAGTCAAATGACAAGATAATACAACAACTGTACAAAGAGTTACAGTATGCTGAAACACTTCACAGGCATTTTTGATTTTTTTCCCAAAGTTCATGGCTGCGGCTAAGACTAGTAACCCAAATTCTACATTATGTTGTTAAATCTAATTTAAAGCAAGAAACTGTTTCAGCATTGATCTGTACCTGTGCATATGTTTGTTACTGGAATTGTAGCGACAACAAATAAAATAAGCCACTTAGAAACTACAGAATCTGTAACTGTTCCACAAAATCTAAATTAACCAAACAATACAATGATAAAATTCAAGCTGTAATTTCAGACTCATTCAGGTATCTGAAGATCAACTGGATGAAGTTGTTCTAATTAATGTTTTTTATGCATTTCCTCCATATTCATCTCAGAGCCACGTTCTAGTCTTGTATCAGGTTAATTCTTCCATGTTGACCGTGTTAAGAAAAAAAAAAAAACACAAAACAAAAAACCTAACAAAAAAAAAAGCCCACACTATTGGTAGTGATATCTGTTGAATTAACCACAATGACAGCAAAATTAAAGGCAAGAACACAAAATTTCTGCTCATGTACATTTTCTGACATTCATTTCAGGAAAATATGATGATCCTTTATTCTAACAAAACACTGAAGAATTGAAGCTCTTTTACTGCTCTATTTTTTTGTTTTTCAACCAACTAAAAATAGCGTACCTACCTTGTTATCTAGTATTCATATCAAATAGTGAGAAAACATCTCCTAATTATATAACCCTTCCAGTAAGCAAAATGGTATTACAGCTTCTTTTGCCATGTAATTGCAGTGTAGCTAACAGCCATAGCAAGGTATGTAGAACTGTTTCTTATTTAAAACTGGAAAACACTTGTTTACAAATTTAAATTGCAATTAAGTCTTCAAAGGGATGAAATGGTAAGTAGAACAAAGGAACTGTCCAGACACTGCATTAGTGCCTTTGATCTTCTTTATAATGTCCTGATGCCAGATACAGAGATTAAAGAGGACTAGAAGCATGTACAGTAAATAACTAAATGGATCAGAAAAAACTATTAAAAATTGCAAGGATTTCCAGTACCATTTTTTCTGCTCCGAAGTTATTATGGGAGGATCTAAACAAGAAAGTATGCTTTCATTTAATCCACCTAGAAAACAAACTACTTGAAGGAAGATCTTCCCTTCTGTGTTTGGTTCTAACTGGACAACTCAGCTGCTTGAGCCTAGCAATAACCATAGAGCCTGCCTTTCTCCTAGAAGGCTTAGAACTCAGAACAGAAAGAAGGTTGATTTTGAAGCTGTGATGGAAAAATAAAGGCAGAGGCTGGGTTCATCTTGGTTCAGAGCAGGAAGAACTTAAGATGCACAGGTCATGTAGATCAAAAGTGTAAACATTAAACAAAACCGTAGAATCTACTTCCTGCAGCCATGGGGGCTTAATCTTCTTTGAGTACAGTCTTTGGAAGAGAGATAAGGATGGGCAAGTGTCTTTATTTCCTCTCTCCACTGGGCTTTGAGTCAGGCATGGTGTCAAGGAGCGGGAGGGAGTACAGCTTTCGGGTGTTCAAGAGCTCTAGGCATAGCCTACCATCTCAGAGTAAGTGTCCCCAGCCATCCTGGAGCAGCTCATTACAGACTTTACTACAGCTTTCCATTTCATCTCTTAACCCCTGCAAAATCAGGCATTAATAAATCTATGCATAGCTATGAGATAGATTGGCAGGTTTCCAAACAAATGAACACTTTAATTTGAAGCTCCTGGATAAACAGCCAGTTGTAGTATGCCAATTCTTTTCTCTGTTCTAGCAAAATATAAAGAAATTAATCATACATTGAGAATCTCTCTTAGGTTATTTTTCCCCCAGAAGCCATTGACACAGCTGCCAATCTGCCAGTGAAGAGACAATTTACATTCGAATAACTAGCATAAAACTGACTCCACAGCCTGACCCACTGCACTGAGAAGCCATGCACATTGGTAAGTAGTTTGATAATCATCCCACAGAGAGAAGTGCAATGGATAAAAGTGAGAACGGGAATCATGGTAAAAAAAAATAATTTAAAAAAAAAAATCACTTACTAAAAACAGGTACCAAGCTGCAAACTGAGAACTGATCTTCCATATGAAATAACTATCTGAAATGTCCAGAAATGACATTTTGCATTTTATCCAATAGCTAGTTCTAGTTGTATAAAATAATAATCCCGCCTGCCTAGGGAAGACAAGGGCGACATTGCTTTCTAAGCTGTAGCTATGGAAATACAAAGCAATTGTTGTGAAATGTAACAGTTTAAAGACAGCAGATGCTTCTTTCTATTATGTCAATACTGAAAGTAATGACAGTATTGTACCACTTACTGTGCTTTCTATTGATCATTCTGCACAACTTTCTGTGAGGTCAAGAAAAAGATGCCACAAGGGAAAGGGTTATCATTTCTTTTTCTTTCTTTAGGCAGAACAGAAAAAAAGAAAAAAGATGAAGTCACGATGGAATAATAGGGAATGAGAAAGTGGATGACACTGAGTCACAAAAGAGACTTGTTCTCTACAAATAAGGTACTCTAGAAACTGCAGCAGACCGCATAAAACAATGAAGGAATAAAGCATATAAAATCAGACCAGAGAAAAGCAATGTAGGGGTAGATATGAGCTATGATATGGAAATGCTGGAAGTCAGAGGTGGAAGTTGTCAGTCACATTTCTTAAACCCACCCTTTCATACTAAAAATACACAAAGGTACATTTTTCTAATCTCAGAATAGACAGGCACCTTGGGTCTCATCCTCAGCTGGTAGAAGTGACTGTGATTCCATCAATTGTAATTAAGCTCACACATCTGCTTCACTGAATCAAAATCACAGAAACTTAATGGCAGGATTTAATAATCTTTCTCTCCTAAGAAAGGATTGGTTTATTGTACCTTTCTAAAGCCAGGTGCAAAAGAATATCACTAGATAGCAATCTAACTGCAGTATAATTAAACTCACAAGCCTCTTCAATTAAATTCCAACAAAGTATCTGTGCTGCAAGAAATGATAAAATTATAATTTTTTAATTAAAAAATGAATTCTTCAAGTAGCTATAATTTGCATCCTTTAGATCACAAAAAACATAATTAACAATATCTTTATAAGTCTAATTTAAAAACAAGCAAAATCTTGCTGCAGCCAGCAGGTTGCTTGCTTTCCCCACACCCCCATCCAGCTTAGATACTGCAAATTTTCTAGGGAAAATACACGGGAAACAATCATAACTGGGTACATGACAGATTCTTTATTCGCTTCAGGCTCAAATTCATTATTCCCATTCCTTTAATACAAATTAAGTGTCTTGGTATTGTTACATATACTAAAATACACACTTAGTAATGCTGACAGAGAAGGGACATACTATCCTCCCCCTTTACCTGCTCAATCTCTGATATTGGGACAGTAAAGATGACAGTTTTTAAGGACCAGGACTATCTTTTTGCATGCTGCTTGGCACAAAGTTTTATAGGCAGCATCATAATTATAAATTAACAACAATAAATCAATAAGTTTAGATACAGGCACAGTTCCTGTCCCCAGAGTTTTTCTTAAGATTACGTTACACTATGTAAGAGCTCACGGTCTGCAAGAGGCAGTGAATCAACATGCTCCTCAAAGCAGGCATGTCTTACATCCTCCCCCCCCCCCCCCCATTTTTTAAGTACCATCTGCTTCAGTTTCCAATACCCCTTAACCCCTTCGTAATGAAGAACTAGTTACTTTTCATCAGCGCACTCCTAAGCAGGAGCTGGGTGTCCTCTGACAGTGTAGGCTTCCTCCAGGCCTCGCTAAACAAACCTGACCTACTCTTGGATGCATCTACCTGCAACACAATTGCATTCTCATTTAAAACCAACAAAATAGAGCTCATTTATATGAACATTATTTGAAAACAACCCCTTTTACCAGAGACAAAGGTCATGTACTCCCTTGCACAAGCCCTTTAAGACAAAACAAATTATTATTTGTTAAAACAAATACTCCAAATATATTGAAAAGCAACTCTAACCTGTGCCACCTTGCTTCTTGCAAATGCACTACCTCATGGCTAGGCAGTCACTGCGGTGCTGGATTACTCTGATAAACCTGGAATGTGGAGTTGGTCTGACACAAATTCCCTGGCCACAGGCCACATGAAGTACAGCTCAGTCGGAACAGCACCATCTAGCTGGGCCCGCTCAGCTCAAAAGTTGCCTTTGTTTTTCCTCCAGGTTTTCTTTGCCAGCACCATGAACTGTGAAATTAGGTATTTATTATTCTGCTGTCAATGTTAAACTCCATGTTAAGGCCTTCAGAGTTTTTGGCATCATTAATTTTGTGGCTTTGCCCACTCAGTGTTTTGCAGCATGCCATTGCAAAGGAATGTGCTTACTTAGTGAGGCTGTGGGTGGAGACATCTGGGGTTTAGGGCCCTGGGTATCTGTGAAGTTCCCATAGAAACAGGTTTCTTGGCCTTTCCTACTGTTGGGTAGGGTCTGAAGACAAGAGGCATGCCTCTGCAGTTGGCCTGAGTTACACAAATGACCGTACTTCAGGAAGAGAGGCTATTTATCAGACCAGGAGACAGAGACTGGCACTTTAGCCACACTATAGTGTCTCAGTCTTTTGAGGTCCCTCAGTTGCAAGCCAAAACAGCAGTCAGTCACAGAGTGTGGTTTTTTCCTCCTTGATGATCAACAGGGAGGATAAGCCCTGAACCAAAGAGGGTCAGCTTCTCTAACAGCTGCTCTGGACACAGGATAATGGCAGGAAAATGGGTAAGCGAAGGAAGGGGTTTAGCTAAGCACATGGCACAAGTTGGTGCATCCTTGATGTTGCACCAGATCACACTCAGTGGCAAGAACACCACTCAAACCTCTGCCCTAATCCATATAGATCACTCAGCCCATTATCACGCCTACTGTAACTACAGTACCTTAAGAGGGTCTACAAGAGAGCACAAGACAGTCCTTGGCTTCTCTTTGCTCTTCTACTATGGTATGTACGAAGTTTTTTCTGAGAATGTTGTTGCAGAATGGACACACTGCACTTTTCCAAAATAAACCAGTATGCCAATGCTTGCATCTCTGCCAAGAACTTCCATTCACACCTTCATCCCTACTCAGCATAACTGTTGAAATCTTACTCTCTCTTAGCCTTCCCCTGTTATGTTAGACTATGATTTCCGTGTGCTGCATGTAACCATGACCAGAATACTGCTGCTCCCCTTTCAGGATGTCCTCATGCTCCATAGGTCTGTGCGGACCTGGACACAACTGATCAGCCTTCCAATTCCAGAGCTAGGTCTAAACCTAGTTCCCATCTTTGAACCTCTCTCAAATGGGTACGAACTATTATCATTACATACTCTTCTTTATTCCTTGTACTTAATTCAGACTTCATATATATTGCTTATTATCTAGGCTTCTCCATTTTTTGAAGCAATTTAAAACCACAAGGGAAGACATATTTTTTCCTCCACCTGTAGTATTTGACCCAGTTTCCTGACATTATCTGTTATTTAACTCTGCAAAGACCTTATTTAAATCTTCAGAATTGCATTGTGATTCAGTTTGTAAGAATGGCATTATTCAACAGCCCTTTTTTTTGTAATCATCAGGTTATTCAAGTAATCATTCCTTCTTCAGCATCATCTTTTCTTTGCTATCAAAGCTTCTGCACCACCTGACCCACAACATGACTGAAGGATTTACTCTTGCAAGACCACATGGCTTCACTGGTTCTTCAGTATTCTCATATGTACATAACAGTGTACAGCACTGGTTAGATTAATTACAAGGCAAACATCATTCTCCCTGATTATGACTTCAATTCCTTCCACCCACAACAATAAGTTAATAGCTGCCATCTGCCTATTAAAATACTTTGAGCAGAAGATAATCTTCTGTTCCTGGCATAATTGCCCCTCAGACTCTGTAATGTACGTACATTTTACTTGTGTCTAAGGGAAAATCTGGTTGTGTTTAAATACAACTATCTCTGATCACTTTTTAATGAAAATTTAGCACGCAACAACACAGCAGAGAAAGAATAAAAAGCTTGAAGCCTTCAGAAGATATTCTAACTAAACACATTCGCTCCACATCATTCTCTAAAAATACGTCAGCATTTTGTAGCGTGACTTTTGATCTACTCAGTGGAGTTAAGAATATTTTAATTAAAGTGTGAAACCTAGAAGGAGGCATTAGATAAGCACGTAAAATGCCTGAGCCAACATCAGCATGACAAGTTATTACTAAATCCACCTAAAGCACAATGAAAACAATTATTCCATGGAAACTATGCAAAAGTATTTTAAAACTTTAAGTTTATGAGTAAACGTTTTGTAACCACAAACCTACACCACCTTAGTTCCAGCCAGGTGGCAAGGCGATATCCTGGTGAGGAAACTGGTGAAAGAAAAACACACGAACCAACAGGTGAACACAGAAAAATCTACTCCTTACTGAAGAAGCAAACATGGAAAGCATCACCTCCCTTCAGCCACCATTTATAAATATTTACAGAATATAAATCATACAGCCTTTCAAATCCATACAGTTTTTAATTATGGTTCCCATATTTTACTTAAAATTTATAAATTAGTAACTTTAATTATTAGGCAATTTTTAAATACAACTTTAAAATGTGGCACAGGTACTAAAGAGAGACAACTTAAGTATCTGGATAGCTAAAGAGGGTGTTTCACAAATTAAAGCACAACTCAGACAGAAATCAGACTGTATAAATGGAAAGAAAAAAACAGAAAGAATGGTTCTTAAAAGACAAAGAAATAGTTTGGGCAGGATCTGGTCCTAGCAACTTCACTGATCAGCAAACAAAGGTAGCCCTTTCAGCAAGAAAGCACATGAAAATAAATTGCACTGCCTGCTACAAAAACATTTTATGCAATTACTTTTTACGGGGGAAACCAACACCACATCTATAGGCACTTTATGCTTGCATGAATATAAAAATGTTTTCAGAGTGTAATTTTATCTCTCACACTGCCAAAAGCACCACTAGAGCCCTAGTTTCTGTGTTTTATTAAATGCTAACCTTGAGTCTGCATTTTGAGGAATCTGTTGTTGTTAAAAGTACTTTAAATTCTATTATCTTACAAAAACATTGCAAGTCTAACTTTGCCTTTAGAACAGGAAAGCTGAAAAGTGACTGCTTTCCATTACATATTTTAAGTACTTTCATTTAAAACATTTCACTGACTAGGTTCTTGGTCAACAGCAAGGATTACTGCATGCTAAGGTAAATTAGTGGTGATAGCATGACATCTTTACAAAAACCAAACCCCAGAAGACCAACAGAAGAACCCAGAAGCAAGCATTTTTCCTGACAGACCCCTTGCTTCAGAAGGAACCGACTGCACAAGGCATAGTGTTACCTTCCTTCTTCTGGAAGTGACACAGAGTGTTAGACCTTCTGAGCTTTATAGCCACTAGTTGTTTCTCTGAGCTCCCTGGACTCCCCTTCAGTGACTAGAAATGCAAAGATGTAAAAACTGCCCAAGAACTAGATCCCTGACTACATAGTTCTTAAGCATCTGAAAGCCTGTTAGTTGGACAAGAGTCTACGTGAGAGAAGCTGATGCATCTGGCCACATGAAAAACACACATGTAACCATGACTCTTCCTTATTTCCATAAACCTGTCTTTATAAATTTTACTGCCGTATTATCCTTACCTGGTTGTTGTAAAAGCCCTGGCTTTCAGCTACTAAAATTAGATGCCTTTCAGCAATCAGCCTTATATAAGAAAACTTCATGACAGATAGTGTGGAGAGAATACAGAGATTCCTAGTATTTTTATGTGACTACTCACAGCGGGAACTTTCTTGTCTGCTAAGGGATCCAATAGTGGATCCTTCACTTAACCATGCCACTAACCCCCGTCATTAATATAAACACAATATCTTTTTACTGGAATAAGTGAAAAAGAATCAAAAAGTTCAAGAAATCTTGTACAGAAGTAACTAATAAAAACAGCCTTTTAGAAGCCCTTTTTATTATTCAGAGAGTTTGTAAGTTCTACAAGCACAGAAAAGGTAAAATGTGCTAAGCAGGAGAGAAAAAATGGAATACTCTGCATTAAGACCTTTATCATCATAGTAAGATGGTACTTGAGGCAGTATCATTCCATGCGTGTTGCATTCTTGCACTGATTTTGCACTTTCAGATAAGAAAATCTGCAGAAGGATCTTTACTGCTGATATTCTACTTCCTTTTACACAGTGAAAAAGAGCAGGAATGCCAGACAGCATAAGAGAAAGAAAAGGAGATTTAGTGCTAAAGTGCAATACAAACACTTGCTAAATGACTGTCTTTTACAGTTACTCACCTGCAACACTTAAATGCCACAGATGTAGAAACGTAATGAGGATAGCCTAGCTAACTATTATAACATGATTTTGATCCATGATCTCAAAGACAGCTAAGCAGCATTACATCTGTCCTACAGAATCAAACAAAATCTGCTAGTATGCCCAAGGTTTTGGAGAAGATCAGTGTGACATCTGATACTGGAATCCAGACTCGTCATTCCCCTCTCACAATTTCTCGCACATGACAGGTTTAGAGAATGCAACAGTTAAAATGCCCAGTTTAGAGAGCAGCAGACTACATTTCTAAAATTTGGCATTGCAACTGTGCATTTTTATGAGATACAAATAAAACCAGATAACATCAGCCTGTCCAGGTCTTGTATTTATATATTATCCCAAGAGGTACTTTCTGACTAGTAAGAAAGATTTTACCCTTAAAACACTTTCTGAAACGACAAACTCCAGGATTATGCTAAAACTAGCTAATAAACAATATCTACAATTCTAAATATGGCCACATAGAACATCCTTTAACCCCTCTGCAATCTTCTGCCAAGCTTGTGCCACATCCTGGACCTTCAAGCAGCATATGCCCTAAGCAAAGCAGCTCAGAAGTTCCACACATTTCTGTACTGTACTGCACAAGTCAGCAAGGCACCATCAGCATCAGCCGACTCATTTTTCCACTAGTGCACTTGAGAACACTGACAGAGAGCATGGTCAGACTGTACTTGCACTGCCTCACAGCAGGACTCATACTAGCAGTCCTGTGAACATAAGAAAGTACAGGAGAAAAAATAGAGCAAGAATTTAAAAATATGTTTTAGGATTCGAAGTGTTTGGTTTTGCATGTTCTGCATTTTATATCTTCACAGTTGTAAAACTGGCAAAGTTACAATACCTTGTAAGACTGGCTCTAGATTTTAGAGGTGGTATTTCTTTTATACCTCTTTTCCAAATCTCACTGTATTCTGTTCTCAGTTTTCATGTATAACATGAAACCACTCAAATTTTCTCAGTCTCAGCAAACTGAATTGTGCTGAAAGCTGTACCGGCTCAAAAGGGTAAAACAGAAGCACTGGATTTGATTTCAGACATTTATTTGCTTAAAATCTGATATATCAAATTCATTCCATGCATGTATTTTCCCTCCCTTTAGTATAAAAGGGATGAAAGAGCAATTATGTCAAGCTCTGCACACTCATGTTAAATATTTAAGAATCCTATTATTAATTACAACCCTACCACTTTCACTTGACCTCATCTTCATGTGATCTTATTAACATGGCAGGTGAGGCTTCCATCATACAGCCAGATGTGCAGGTTTATCACTGGCAGCTTTGATTACCCCAATACTCTCTGACCCTTTGCGAAGTTCTCTCTCCTGCTTTCCACAGCAGGGCAATAGTGAGCTCCAAGGGGTACCAAGGAGACAGCACAAACCCCTGGTTAACCTGAGTGAATCTTGAATCCTCAGAAGCAGGTATGGCCAGGCACTTTCCTTGCAAAGACTGGTGGGGAGTGTAAATGCACTTCTCACAATGGAAGGAACCAGCAGCTGCTGCTAGGCAAGAAAACTAAGGTTCCCCTTGCCTCATCCTTCCCATTTTCTCATGTGTATCAACACCAACCAAAACTGTGTGCTAATGGACTTACTCAACCACAACCATTTTCTCCTCATACAATTTCACTAAATCAGCTCCAAGCCACTAGCTTTACTCTGCCCTTAGGGGAAAGGTGAAACAGTCAGCGCTCCTGGGTAAAGCCACAAACCTCAAGCACGAGGCTAGCGGAGATGCTGCCCTCTCTATGACGACCACAGCACTGCTGCTTGCAGTAAAGTAACATCTCTGTGTGTTCCTTATCCACATCTTCCCACTGTGAGACTGACTCTTTATTCAGATTCATACTGGTACGAGTAACCCCATGAGCTGCTAGTGAGGAGAAAGAGGGAGAGAGAATGCCAACCAAGCTGCCAATGCCATGTTTTGGGCAGTCTTGTACACCGTATCACAGGCAAGACAAGACCTGCTGCCTCCCACCATGGGAGACCGCAGCCCATCTGACTGCGAGGTAACAGGTGCCACTCCGGCAGGGAGAGGGCCACTGTGCTAATGTTGTGACCTCTAACAATTTTCTTCTGATCAAAGGCTCCAGCCAAATGGCACATGCCCAGGTGTTGCCTCTCTGCTCTGTAACCTCACATGCCAGATGCAACTGGCCTGAGGATTAGAGATGGAATGTGCCAGCCTCACACAGCAGAGGAAAGCAGCGCCGTGCTGCAGGCCTGCGAGACACAGGCCTCCAGAAGACACCGTCTAACATCTGGGCTAACCACAGCTCCCACCACAATACTTCACAGGTGCACGCATAGCCACAGCAAGGTATTATGGCTAAAATGCACAAGTAGAAAAGGATGCAGAACATTTGTCAAGAACAGCTCTGAGAAGAATTGCTAGTACAGGGAGATGCCTCAAAAACCCTTTCAGAGGCTAGAAGTGCAAGAAGCTGGTTGAGCTGCTTGGGTAGGTAAAAGGGCAAAGAGCAGAAAGCTGCACACCAAAGCTTTACCAGGGTAAGAATCAAGAGAGGATACAACAGAGAAAGGAGGATGTACAATTACAGCTGGATACAAGAAAAAGGGAGAATTAAAAGGGGAGAGATGTATTAAGAGCCAAGCTCCAGTCTTAAAAGTGAGCTTCTCAGGTGAGACAGATGAAGACATCCGTGGAACTGGCATTATTAGAAGACATTCACAGTTTTAAACTAGAAAGCAGGACTATGCAGGATAGTCAGTTAATCTGGACCTGGAATAGAATGAGTATGATGAGAGGCAAATACACAGTTCTGATCTTCCCATCTTCCAGAGAGAAATATTGTTCTTCAGACTTCCAAACTTTTAACTTTAAAAATAACTGAGAGCCACAGGAAGAAAAACAAATATGCTTTTATGCTAGGTGCTAAAAAGTCCTAAGTACAGCTGGTATGTTCCCAGAATCAGCTAGCTCTGGGACCACTAAGAGGAAGAAGTGATGAAAGAAAAAAGCACCCAGAGGTTTAAAGATACAATTTCTGTAAAGTACAATTTATGATTTTAACTACACATACAAATTTGTTTACATGGAACATCTGCTTATTTCTTTAGAAAATAATTTTAACATTAATTACTATTACTCTGTCTGGTAGACTGTCTCATCTAGTTAGCATGAATGCTGCAAGACATGTTCAATATACTTAAGCATAATAGTAATTCTGTTTCAGTCCATGAACTCCCTCTACTGCTTTAAGATAAATATCAGAGCATTTAACTTTCAGAGTCTTTGCGGCAGGGGCATATACTGTGCCTTGAACTACACAAATTCCTGATGTTAGCTGTGACCTCTATGGAGTTACACATAACAATACTTGTTTTTAGTCCACAGTTGCATTTATTTGTAAGGTCGATGCACGCTGCTACATGAAAAAAAGCTGACAAAAATTATTTTCCTGCCCTGAAGAAATCTACATTTTATACTTGCGCGTGTGTATTTCTTGAACATGAAATTGATCTACTAAGGCATAGCCTCCCTTCAGGACAACATAAAATAGCACAAAGAACACAATTATGTGAAGTCTTTTTGAAGAAAATTTTTAAAGTGTTGAATATAAGAAATTTGACGGTGCTTTCAAATTTATAGTTTTTACTTTGTATTTTCAATTAGAATGCAATCCCCCAGCAGAGCACACTGGAACAAAACATTCAGGATTCATTTCTCCATGGGCATCCAAAGGTCCTTAGAAGCAATGCATAAGCTCATTAAAACATATACACGTTTCTCCTGCTGCTTAAGTGGATACTTGAAGTGAGGGGTTTTTCCAGGCAAATTGCTACTGTTTTCTTAGTAACCTCCTATAACCATGCTCTGCAAATTGCATAGTGGGATAAAAAAATTCAGATTTCTAGCCAGTACTTAGATGTACTTAACTGAATTCAACTGCAGTAGACACACACAAGTTAAATTCTTTCTGCCAGCCACGCTCCATAACTGCAGTAGCACGCACTGAATTAAGTCTAGAAGGAAAGAGGGACATTTTGGAACAAAGGTTCGCTGGCATGCACAAAAATCTTAGCTTGTACTGCTAGTATATCGAAGAAAGATGTTTTTAGGTAATGGAAGACTGTTCTGAAAAACTGGAGAAATAAAACACACAGGTGAGAAATAGAAGAGTGACTTAAGAACTGAGTATAGTCTTGAAAAGTCTCACATTTGTCTGTCAACTAAGATTACCAAAAAAAGCTGCTGAGCTCCTGCACTGCATGCAGAAAACTGAAGGGCTAAGAATTCCTTACCAAATAAAACTAAGCAATACAAAATGCTTTTATATTCTCTCACTAGCCAATAGACATTCATCCAAAGACAACTTTAATAAAGACCTATGGCAGTAACAGAGTTGCTGACAAAAACATACATTAGCAAAACATTTATTGGCTTGAATTTTAGCATGCACTAAGAACATGTTTACTGATCTTACTAGTCAAGGAAGCTAAAAAATTCACATGGACATGTACTAATATCTGGCTAACTGGAATCAGATACTGTTTTCCATTGGTTCTACAAAATAAGAAATTATCAAATACTTTACCATATGAAGTTCCTGTTTAAAGAATGCAAGCTCCCACTGTAGTATCTGTACAGATGTATTCAGAAAATTAAATAAGTCTTATACTATAATCTTAATACTAACTTTTGAAAACTCCAGGAACTGAACCGCAGATCTATTTATTTTGCCAATCAATTTCAGCTATGTATCCATTAGGACAGCACATACACTACACTTTTGCCCGAAAAGCTTTCTCCTTCGCAAGTATCATGACCTCAAATTTCCCATTGTATTCCTTTACATGCAACGAACATTTGCTTCTTTTACATGTATTTGTTTAAGATGGTTTTTAACTACTCCAGAAGGCTATTTTGTCAGTTAATTTCCATAAGCATGTCTCCCCCTTATTTCATCTCCCTATTTTGTAGATGACATAAAATGGGTTCTAAACATTCTGCTTTTGCAGAAATATTTGTACCACCTGCTTAGTACTGCTGACTTACAGACATGCGTGGTGAAGTAGTAAGGTTCTTCAGAAAACAGAAGCAAGACCACACAGGTGAGCAAGAGCTGTGTATGCTAAATACCTTAGGTTGACTCAGACATCACCTCAACTTTGCATGAAAAGTTTATTCTGTTCTTTGAAGGCCAATTAACTCGACCCGGAGAAAGATATGAATGGCTAACTTCATTATAACGGTTGCAATCGGAAAGGAAAATGCTCACTTTAATGAACGCCGTGTTTGCAAAAGTGTAGAAATGCTTTAGCACGTCCAGTTTGAGGCTGGTGTCGGTGCGGAGCTCCGCTGGAAGCGCAGCCGCAGGGCCCCGTTCCCGCGGGCCGGCCGCCGCCCGGGGCTCGAGCTGCGATGCCGGCGGTGCACGCACCCTGCGCTCCCCGGGCGGCGCCGGGGCGATGGCGGGGGGGGCCGGCAGCCACGCCGCCCTCGGGCAGCCGGGCAGGGCACGCAGGCACCCGGAGCTGCTCGCACAGCCCGCGGAACCCCCAGCCCCTCACCGCGCTTAACTTCACGCGAAGTCGTAGCCCGGCTACTCGGCCTTGAAACGTTTGGAACCGGCAGCAGGAGCGAAGGGCCGTCACCATGCCCACCGCGCGGTGAGCGAGGGACGCCGAAGGGAGCCCGGGCCGGGATGGAGGACGGGGCGCACGGCCAAGACGCTGCGCGGGCCGGGCCATGCCGAGCTCCCCGGCGGAGCCCGGGGCCGCGACCGCCAGCGGGGTGCCGGGAGCCTCCCGCGGGTCTCTCGCTCCGCTCCCCTCACCGGCCCCTGCCCCGAGGTCGCCCTCCGGCTCTCCCGGCCGCGGGGCGCCTCCCGCGCTGTCCCCCGCGGGCTCGCCCCCCCCCCCAGGGGCAAGCGGCAACCCCGGCGGCGGAAGGGACGGGACCCCCGCACCGCGCCGCCCCGGAGGGCTCTGCCCCGACGCGACTCACCCTGCGCCTGCGGCTCCATGGCGAGGGGGCTCCGCCGTCCGCCGAAGCCGCCCCGCGCGGCCGGACCCACGGCTCTTGCAGCGCTGACAGCCGGCGCCAGGCGGCCGCTGCCGCTCCCCTCCCCCGCGGCGGCCGGGCGGAGCTGGCGGCGCCATCTGCCGGCCAGGCGCGGGCAGCGCAGCGCCGCTCACCTAGGGCCGCCCCCGCCCCTTGCCTCAGCGGCGGAGCCGGCCCTGCTGAGGGGCAGCGGGCGGCGCGACCCCCGCGGTAACGAGCTCTGGCGGGGCGGGGCGGGGGGGTGACCGCGGAGAAGAGCCCTTGGGGGTGCAGAGCCCCGGCTGACTTGCTGCGCTTCCACCCTCGGGGTGGCAGTCCCCCCGGGCGGGCTGGGAGCGGTCCCTTTGGTGCCTGCGCGCCCCGCCGGGTGGGGGTCGCACCTCAGCGACGCAGCAGGAGGAACGTGCCCCCAGGGAGTGCGGGCAAGGGGCGCCCCTCTTCAGCGCCCTTCCCCTGCCGGCTGGCTGACCGTACGGTTTCCTGCTTCTTTTAATATCAAAGTCTGATCTTAAATACGGGACTCGGAGGCAAGCGTACAAGCAAAGCCGCCAGCTTAAGGATCAAAAGCAGCAAGGGCCAGAGACCACCTCCCTTCAGAAACCTGTGGTGTCCCAAGGACCAAACCTTGTGTCTGCGCCTGGGCCAACCCCTCAGCTCCGAAGCTGCCCTGGCCAGCACGCAGCTTTCCCTCGCCGCAGTTGTTCTTCACCAGCTCCCCTTTGTCCCCGCTGAGGGGGCGCCTGGGGCCTCTCGCCAGGGAAAGCATGGATGCTCAGGGCCTGGCTTACCGGGGGGCACAGCAGCACCCTGAAGTACTCGGGTGCCTGATCTGAATATTTGACTTACTTGAGTACCTGAGGGTTTCAAGTACTACCTCCTATGTCAGAATCATGGGAATGCATTCAAAGGAATACTGACAGAGCCTACGCTGTCATGTATATTTAGCAGTTTAGGTAAAAATTATTTTTTTTCCCAGTACATTAGCCTGTATCCTACTATTCACTGGAAGCTGGGGTGACAATACGTAGTTCACAGTGCCGTGCGGATTTACTCTAGGTTTTGCTCATGCCAACGCAACTTCTACACTTCATTACCAGTCTGTGTTAGCTCAACTTGTGGAAGGGTCCAGAGTATTTGCTTTAGCAATGCTGCATTCACCATGGCTGATTATCCATGTATTTGTCAGTCAGACACCCTAATTTGTGCATATACTACTGAACGCCTTCTGTGACACAGTAAGGATGGGCAGGTTCTCAAGGCCTGTTAATATTAAAAATAACAAAGCAAGAGAGTAAAGGCAGGTGAAGGAAGTATTGGACAGTGTTGTTTGTGAAGTTACACAAACAGGTAATACTTTAGCTGAAAAAAACCAAATCCAAAACAGAATGATTATGCAGTTTGGTTAAAGAAAAAAAAGAACAGTTATAGGTAGAAAATAAATTCTTCTCCTTAAAATATTGTAGGACATAGAAAAGTGTCAAATTTACTTATTTTTCAGCTTTATTTTTCTAACAAATTAGAAAATTAAGGCCAAGGCAGCTTTGATTTGTATACATCTAATGACATTTTGCTTTAATATGCACATGCTGGTGGTTTTGAATTTGAATTACTGTAAAACATGAATTATCATTATTTTTTCTAGGCAAGCCTCTCTTCATTGTGATTTGACATGTCCTTGGGCTGGAATTTACCACTTACAAAAGCAGAAGAGAGGTTGTCAGGATAAGGAATTCCTGTACTCATATCATTTCAAATAAAGAGACATCCTACCATGACAAGATTTGAGCTCAGAAATGCTATCAACTTCTACAGGGAAAAAAACCCCAAATCCAAGTCCAGCCAAAAATGCATGAAACAGCTGAGAAATTTCTCACATCAGTGTTGTTAGAACATGTACTTTCCTGCAAATGTATGCAGAGGTTTTTAAAGCAGCCTAAGCAGTTTCTATGAAGTCTAATGAAGACCGAGCATCCAATTTACTTACAGGGATATAACAATATTAACAACACTGTTTATGTAGAAGCATAATTAAAAATCTTACAGAGGCATATGCTGTTCAAATTACTGAACAATAAAAATTTTACCAAATTTTTAGGTGCTGTATTTGTATTTCTGAGGAGCTACAGGCCTGTCATCCTGACCTCAGCGCCAGGGAAGGTCACAGAGCAGATCATCCTGAGAGCCATCATGCACATGCAGGACAGCTGGCGGATCAGGCCCAGCCAGCGTGGGGTTATGAAAGGCAGGCCCTGCTTGGCTAACCTGACCTCCTTCTCTGACAAGATGGCTTGCCTAGTGAATGAAGGAGAGGCTGTGGATGTTGTCCACCTAGACTTCAGTAAAGCCTTCGATACCGTCTCCCACAGCATTCTCCTAGAAAAACTGGTTGCTCATGGCTTGGATGGGTGCACTCTATGCTGGGTATGAAGCTGCCTGGCTGGCCAAGCCCAAAGAGTGGTGGTGAATGGAGTTACATCCAGCTGGTGACTGATCACAAGAGGTGTTCCCCAGGGCTCAGTATCTGGACCAGCTCTGTTTAATATCTTTACTGGCAATCTGGATGAGAGGATTGGTCAAGTGCACCCTCAGTAAATTTGCAGATAACACCAAGTTGGGGGGTGGGGGCAGGCAGTGCTGATCTGTCTGAGTGCAGGAAAACTCTGCAGAGGGATCTGGACAGGCTGGGCCAAGGCCAATTGTACAAGGTTCAACAAGGCTGACTGGCAGGTCCTGCACTTGCATCACAACCCCATGTAACGCTACAGGCTTGGGGAAAAGTGGCTAGAAAGCTGCCCTGTGGAAAAGGACCTGGGGATGCTGGTTGACATCTGGCTGAGTGTGAGCCAGCAGCGTGCCCATAGCCAGAAGGCCAATAGCATTTTGGCTTGTATCCAAAACAGCGTGGCCAGCAGGACCAGGGCAGTGATCATTGCCCTGTACTCAGCACTGCTGAGGCCACTTCTCAAATACTGTGTTTTTTGTTTTGAGGTGCTGGAGCATCTCCAGAGAAGGGCAGCAAAGCTGGCGAAAGGTCTGGAGTACAAGTCTTATGAGGAGCAGCTGAGGGAACTGGGGTTGTTTAGCCTGGAGAAAAGAAGGCTCAGGTGGGACCTTATTGCTCTCTACAACTACCTGAAAGGAGGCTGTAGACAGGTGGAAGTAGGTTTCATCTCCCAGGTAACAAGCAATAGGGGAAGAGGAAATGGCCTCAAGTTACACCAGGGGAGGCTTAGATCAGATATTAGGAAAAATTTCTTCACTGAAGGGGTGGTCAAGCACTGGAACAGGGTGCCCATGGAGGTGCTGGAGTCACCATATCTGGAAACATTTAAAGAAACACAAGGATGTGGTGCTTAGGGACATGGTTTAGTGGGGACTTGGCGGTCCTGGGTTAACAATTGGACTTGATGATCTTAAAGGTCTTTTCCAACCTAACCGATTCTATGATTTGATTTATTCTTTACATTCCTATATATTACATATTTTTCCACAGCAGAAATGTACTCTTCTGTAAAGGAAGTCCAAGCAGTGTTTTACCTAACAAATATTAGCAAACAACAAAACTAGTTCTACATTTAAAAGACCCATAAATATCTTCAGGGAAACAAACCTATAATCTTTATGAGATCCATAGTAACATGCACATCTCATGGCATGTTACACAGGAAAAGAAGTCAGTCCTTTACAAGTTAATATCCTCCTGTAACATAGTTAGGAAATCAGCATTTTAAAGGTGATTGATTACAATTAAATGACATCATTTCAGTGGGATATTAATTTTCTAAAGTAGACAATTGGTTTTCTACCTACAGTACAGCAGGATCCATTTTCATATTGCTCCACATATATCACTGATTTGGTGAGATTTCTTATCTCATTTGCCTTGTGAGGGATTTTGTTCCACTTTTCTATCTGAAGAGGCTGACATTACTCAGACTTCGGTTTCTGTCTTGGAAGGTCTCGATGAAGTTGTTGCAGCTTAGCTGTTGCCTGAGAAAGGTCATTATCTCTCCCATCATGCTGAGATTAAAGACATTGGGTTTTTTTGGTTTGTTGTTTTTGGTTTGTTTTTTTTTTTTAAGAGGTCAGACTAAAACAAAACCCAAATTATTCTATTTTTAAAATACTTGTGTTACTGTAGACTTCCTATTACACAATTTTCACAATACAACAGTAAAAGGCATCAGATTATGTTTATGGCATTACACCAACTTTTTTGTTCTCCAACACAAGAGTGACACCATTCAATCTAGCATCAGACTTCAGTGGATCTCTCCGTGCATGTACGGAGTAACTACATGCATTCTGTAGACAGAGATTAAAGCAGGATTCTGCATGATGCTGAGTATCCTAGTCTTAAATTTCCATGGAAAATGAGGAAAAAGTGTGCTGAAGAATTCACGTAAGTGCAAACAGTCTCAGAACTGTGAATTACCCGTGGAAATTGTTGGTCCTTCAGGCTGAATGATTGTTTAGAAAGATAAACTGCAACGTGTGCATACATGGGTTTCATAAGAAAAATAGCAGGTCTTAGTGAGCACAGCATTCTAGTTGCGATAAAAAGTTAGATCCCCCAGCAATGGGCAGGTTAAAGCTTTCTGGTAATACACCATGGATGGAAAAGCTAAGGATATGCTCTGTTTCTTTTGTTTCTTTAAAAGGTTGGAAAACCACACTGATGTGTTCAGACCAGACATTCCAATTTATTTCCTTCCATTCAGAAGTCCTTGAGTTTTATGCTAAATGTTCAATTCTCAGCATATTGCAGGTTCCAATTTTTGAATGAAATATTGCAAATTAAAATAGTATGCACTCATTTCAGAGTAGTTTTCTTTAGCCTTTCATAAGTTCTTTTGATTTTCATCTCTTATTCTATGTGTATTTAATGTTTAAGGCAATCTTGCAATTTAAAGCTACAAAGTGTGAAATGTCAGTGTTACTACAGCATACAACAGTGAGAAGACGTTACTTGCATTTTAAAAGTTTTATGGACAAGGACGTCAGCTTAGTCTGCTGTTTCATACAGTGGGGTTCTGGTTCTATGGATCAAAAGGTACTAGAATATGAAACCAGCTGCAGTCCCTCAGGGGCACCCCTGCCCCAGCATGGGTCACCCATGGCTGCAGTCCCTTAGAGCCCTATCTCCTCCAGCATGGAGCATCTCCTTCCAAGAGTGTGGCTCTAGCAATGCTCCCTTCCACAAGCCCCCTCCACAAGTCTCTTGCCCCTAATGACTACCACCCTTACATGCCATTGAACAGAGTCACCATGGGCTCCTCTGACAGCTTGATATTCTGGCTTGTGGTGGGGGTGTTTCCATCAGTGCCAACCCAGCATAGTAACTAAGTACTAACTCATAGAACCATAGAACAGCCCAGGCTGGAAGGGACTTCAAAAGATCATCTCATCCAACCTTTTGTGGGGAAGGGAGCCTAGATGAGATTATCTAGCACCCTGTCCAATTGTGTCTTGAAAACCTTCGGTTATGGGGACTCTACCGCATTCCTGGGGAGGTTGTTCCAGTGATTTATCATGATGATCTCATTGTAAAAATATTCTTATATCAAGATGAAACCTCTCTGGAAACCTATTCTGAAACCTCTCTCCTGTTCCTTCTTCAGCAAAGAGGGGAATCTTGTGTACCAGAAGACAGGGCTGGGCTGAAGGTGGCAGAAATAGGAAGCATTACACCAATTTTCTCACACTGGTGTGTCTATCTTGGGACAACATTTTCCTTTACACATGTATCCAATTCATAAGGTTCTATTAAAAGATCCAAATTTTGCAAAACAGGATTTTCTTACTGGTCTAGCAGATGTTCTTAAGGTTTCTTATAGGCTCTGAGGATACATAGGATGTACTGGGAACATGCAAAATCATATGGAATGCATTCCAAGTATGTATTTATTTTACCTTCATGTAAGCCATAGTACCTGGAACTAGATATCATGCCAGGCCTGCAGCAGAAGGCAACAATTCTGTCCAATAAAAAGGCCTGAAGAGGTTGCTCTTCAGTGATTTAATCTGACTTAAAAATGTAAATGTAACATTTCAATCAGCACATTTTCTTGTTTGTTCTAATGCTTCTGAAACTACTTTCCAAATTATCTTAATGGTCTATGATAATGTATTTGACTAGTTTCTTTTTTTCCACCCATGAAGCGTTTTTTCTCCGGTGGTAACAGAATGTAAGAACAGAGGTACAAACCTTGTGTGGTTTTTGAAGTTATGTTTCAATGCTTAGCACTGTATGAAACATGCTTTGTGATGGAATTAGGTACATTAAATTATTCTTATTAATATGAATTTAAAATGTCTGCCTGATTTTTTCCACAGCTCTGTTTTCCTTCAAGCATCCTCACTTTCTCGTAATAGGGATCTGTGGAACTGAACTTCATGTCAGCTATCCAGCATTGATCGCTATGCTCCTAATCTCAAAAGAAATTTAGCAGCTGCTCACAACTGTAAATGCTGCATAGGGAATCTAGATCAAGATCTTTGTCTGGTGCCAGCTCACATCTCTGTTATAACCAATACAATTCTCATTAGCCACTGTGGCAGCCTTTGATAAATATGTAATGTGACAGTCAGTGCAGTATTGTCATAACGCAATGTTGTAATCACAGACAGCACTTAGAATATTATTGAGACATGAAATAAATACTTTTTCCCATTGATCAGATTTCTGACTGTTCTATCAATGGAAAGCGTCTCTTCCCCTCCCTCACAAACTTCCCAGTTTAGCTGCGATAAAAAGGGATAATGTAAGGTGAACAACGGAGGCTCAGCAAGTGGGAAGGCATATCACACAGTTCACCAGAACCAGATAAAATAAAGCATACGAAGGCTGGATCATACTAGAATTTACAGATTAAGCGATTTCATAGAAGTAAATAAATAGTGATCTTCATTTGTCATTTTGGGCCAGGAAACTGAAACGTTTATTATGATATATTGCTGAAATACTGGGGGGCTACACCAGAAGCTTGGAAGATGACCTAGGACTTACAAAAGCTAACTGTCATTTTCAGCAGCAAGTACCAAAGTACCTACGATGCATTAGAAAATAGATGCTCAGGAATCTTCTAGGGCTGTGGAAAATTGTATTAAAAATGTTTATACTGATATGAATGGAGAGCAAATGTGAACGCATGAGAGCAAAATACCGGCAGGAGAAGGGCTATTAAAATGGCATGTGTTGCTGACACATACAGGTGTCAGATCTGACATGGAAAACACGACTACATCCTGGGGACTCACAGAAGTTGGACAAGATAGACAGATAAGTCACAGTCATTTCCTGAAGGGTATGATAAGACACCCCCCAAATCGGCGTGCTCCTCAAAGGACCTAGGAAGTGTGGGGAGGGGCTCCAAGCCTGCTGCCCCCCATCCCCCATACCACTGCAAGCAATCCTGACAGGCTGCCTGGACATAATGCCTCAGTACCCAAATGCTCAGCAGACTGCTTACACGCATCCCAGCATTTAGAGATATCATGGTGTGAGTGCGATGGACTGAAATTGGTCTACTTCCTGTGAGGTGTTGTTATGTTGTTGCTACAGCATTGAGACTATTTCCCACAGGGCAATTCTGTTATTATGCTTTTAAGGACTTTCTTAAAAGTATATATACCACAATAAGCAATTCAACATTCATTTATATAATTATAACTTATGCAATTAAATACCATTTGTCAAAATAAAGGGTCATCTCTCATGTTAAAGTACAAAACAAACCCAGCATTCCTAGGCATGGGTTCATGCCATCCCCACACAGCGCTCTAGAGTGGTTCAGATGACCTGCAAGTGCAAGAGCTCAGAGTTGAATCCCTCATGGTATCTTTCAACACCAGATGGCATACGACTAAACTTAGCTGTCTAAACATAGGAAGGAGTTGCTATTTGAGTTAAGATGAACAACAAATATTGCAATACACTCATATCAATTAGTCCTCAACAGCTCACCTCTCACAGTGTCTGTTATGGGTCACAGGTTCTCCTGCTTGCCTCAGCTATGTTGGGCACCAGTTGCTGTAGTCTGAGTCCAACTCAGTCTCACATGGGGCACCAATTGTTGCAGCACAAACAAACTAGTAGGCTGCAACAAGGCTTTTACCATCAGTCAGATTCTACTGTCCATGCTGTTCCTCCTTCCTCCAGAGGCCAGGCCAGGCCACACTACCCCTTCTCCATCCAACTCCCTCTCCCCCAATACTCGGGGCTATTTAACTACTTAGCAGGAACGAGCTACAGCTGCACATCATCCACGTCAATCAACGCACTGCCTTCAAGGCAAGGCCACAGCTGCATATTATCAATGCTAATCAACCCACTGCCTTCATTCCTCTACAGGAAGGCAATTAAAATGTCTAAAAATACATATGTAGAACAATTTGAGGTGTTCCAGGAGACCTGAGATACCCACATGAGCTGGCAAGTATGATACAGGGCCTGTAGGAGATCTGTGAAATGGCATGTTGGGACAGGCGGGATGCCATAGGATATCTAAAATACTACTAGACATTTAACTTTAAGCACTTTAATTATTCTGTATGGAGAACATTCAGTTACCTACAGACAAATATCCAGTGTCATTTGGGAGTTCCTGTGGAGTCTGAGACATGTTGCTAGAACAGAGAGGTGTAGCACCACCCTGATGTCAAGCCTGTGCTGCTCTGGAGCAGCAGCTCTGGGCCAAGACTCCTTGTGATATCTGAACTAACATGATAGAGTCTGTTTTCAGACAGCTGAATCCCGCTCTGTGTAGCTAGATGTAAGCTAAATGTCTGCAGATAGAGTCGCTGTTAAGATGTACTTAATGCTGTGTTGTGTTTGGAGAACTGTTGCACGTTTATCAAGTCTGCATGCCATTGTGCATCCATCTCTGCTACAATCACCTCCTTTCTTTTAAAGGGCATTCTTGCTACCTTGTGTAAACTGAAAGTGTCCTGGTTGGTAAGTCAGATTGCCATTAGGCTGTTGTTCAGACCAGCAATTAACCTTTTAGTAGCTTCAAAAAGTTGCATTATACCCCCAAAACTTTCCACTTCCCCAAGAGCACAGCAAATAGCTTTCCTCAGAAGCAGTGGCATAGACATGTCTACTGACACATTGCTGCTACACACATAAGAAGTGAAACACTGGCCAATCAATTTAATTTGGGCAGACAAAAACTTTGTACAAGGACATTGGCTCAAGGCTAAGGAAACACGTATCACCCCAGCCTGCACCCCGTAGCAGGGCAGGGGGAGGTCCCCCCACCAGCTACCCTCTGTGAAATTGAAAAGTGTATTTTCTGATTCACAGGCCCATCAGCTGGTTCTTGTGGTTCACGTGGTCTGTTTTTGGAACCCCTTTGGAGCTCCTCTGTATTGTCCCCATGCACATGTTCTTCATTGGCATTTTGTTCAGGTTTTCCATTATTGCAGACAGCATTGCCTGTGGCCCACAGCACCATGCAAAGCCCAGAGGTTGCCCCGCTAATACTGCAAGCATCAGGTATTTATACCCAGTGATAAAGCCTTCCTAGCCTCTGGGCTGAATAGTCCCAGACTTCTCAGACTTTCCTCAAATAACAATTCCTCAGTCACCTTCATGGCCCATTGCTGGGCTTGCTCCAGGATGTCCATGTTCACCCAGAACTGGACCCAGCGCTCCACGTGTGGCCTCCTCACCAGTGTTGAGCAGAGGGGAACGATCACCCGCCTTGACCTGCTGGCACCACTCTGCTTTGTGCAGCCCCGTGCACCGCGAGTAACTGGCCTCCAGCTGGGCTTCGGGCTGCTCATCACAGCTCCTTGGGCCCAGTAGTTCAGCCAGTTTTCAGTCCACCTCTTTGTCCATTTATCTAGTTATGTGCCAATCCTGCTGTGCAATAAACTTCCCATTTTGACAAATACTGCAAAATGATGCCTTATTAAGAAAGCCAACTTGGTGAATCTGTATTATGACAATTAAAATTTTAATGGGTCAAAACAACCTCTGATAAATATAATGGTAAAATCTGGTAAAATAATCATGACAGATCCAATGCACTTTAATTTTAACTCAGCAGAAGTGATGCAGTTACTTGTGTCTTCTCATAGTGTTTTCTTCATATCTTTATATCCAAAGATCTTTATATATCAAAATATCTATATATTTTGGATATCTTTATATCCAAAACGTAAGAAGCTATCCTAAAAGGAAGGATAGAATTTATATTTCACATGTAGATTAGAAGTGGAATTCTTGACTGGGACTAGTTTAGACTCTTCATTGGATTAGAAAGCATTTATCTATGTAAGTTTGCACTGGGAAGGTGGTACACGGGCTATCACTGAGGAGCATTTAATTCAGCCTTTAAAGGAGTTTTTACTTTGAAGTGCTTTTGACACTGATGTAAAGCCTGGCACATTTAATTATTGCTGTGCTGCTGGGTGTAATGCCCATTTCTGGGACTCAAATCTTACATATCCAGACTGAAGTAGAAGTGCATCCTGCCACGTGGCTGGAGTGACTGAAACAACCTAACATTCCTGTCTATTTCTTTTCTAGATTGCCAAAAGAAAAAAGAAATTATTTAAAAAATAACTTTGACCAACAAGAAATGGATTTATATATGTAAAAACTATTTTATGTCCTTACATGTGCATTCATTTAGCATCATGATGCAGAGATACAAATCACACTTCACTGAAAGATTAGATTTTCTAAGATTTTCCAGTTTATGCAAAACACTTGAGATTGATTCTTCTAAAAAATGGAAAAATTAAGATTTCTTTAAAGGGGTTCACAGCAGAAAGGATGCCTCTGTAGAATCAACTGTAGAATCACCAAACATCAGAATAAAGTTTCATTATTTTTTCTCTTTAAAGAAAAGTGATTAAGGAAGAACTGTCAGCAATCCATCACAATGAGCAGAGTGCATTCAGAGAACTGGATGCCCAGTTAGAGTGACCAGCCTCCCTAAGGACATGACCTATGACTGAAAATAGAATGGGTCTAGAATTAAATCCCATGCCCTCAAAATCCCAACTACTATAAACCAAATCGCTTGATACCGCAGGTTATCTACTCTTGTACTACCACTATTTTAAAAAAGTATTTCCTCTTCCATGTCAGGCACAGACAGCTATTTGCAATTTCAGAGCCTCTCTTCTCTTTCTAGAAAGTGGCTGCTCTATGGGTGTTTGTTGTGCTGTACATTGCTTTAGCATAGCGTAGCTGGCTGGGCATCAGTCAGTGGTTGTGAGCAACTGTATTGTGCCACACTTGTTTTCTTTCCTCCCTTCCCTGTGGGTTTCATTCCTCCCTCCCCTCCCTCCTTTTCATTACAACTGTTATTGTTGTTATTATTATTATTATTATTATTATTATTATTATTATTATTATTGTGCTTTCATTTTTATTTGATTCCAATTATTAAATTGCTCTTATCTCAGCCATTGAGTTTTACATTCCTTTCCGATTCTCCTCCTCATCCCTCTGGGGGAGGGGTGAGTGAGCGAGCGGCTGCGTGGCACTTAGTTACCAGCTGGGGTTAAACCATGACAGGTACACATACAAGGAGGCAAAATAACATCACCATGATAATTCAATTTTTGGTTAACTGACAGCTTACCTGTAAAATGTACCACTAATTTGGGATGTCAGTACTCCGGGATAAGAGGTAGCTTGCTTATTGAAACCCTGCCACATGTTCTATTTAATCCTTTGCTTAATAATAAGCAGTTAGAAAGAGAGCAAGTCTCTAATGGTTCCTCATTTTTCACCTGATTTCTAAATACAATTAAATCACAGGCTATATATTCCTTTCTGACCTGTCTGTGTACTTTTGTGGCTTTTTTTTAAAGCAAGTTCCACTTGTTAAGCCATGGTTTTATCTATGTGATAAAGTGACATCCCTGCACACTCCTTTGGTGTGGCAGTTTCTAAATTCAGGGAGAGTCAAGATGAGATGAGGATCAAGCTGAAGGAGTGTGATCTATAGAGCAGACTCCTTTCAGAGGTGTGAAATGAAACCGTCCATTACTCAGAGCATGCCCACAAAAGCTTTCAGGGGCAGACATGAAAAGCAGTTTGCCTTTCAGAGCAGTCCGCCTGCGCTCCAGCGCAGAGGGACACAAGAGCACCAGCCAGAAGGCTGAGCTGAGGGCAAAGCGTGTTAGCTTGGATTCAGAGCTGTGTTAACGTGGGGACACATGGCTTCCATTTCACAGCTGGCCTTGGGTGGAGCTGCGACACCTCTGCCCGCAGAGCACCGTGCTGCCGTTCCCCAGATCATCTTCCCCTGCTGACAACAAAGCCTGCAGCAACCCCTCCTCTTCCCTGCTAAGTGCTGCGTTTCGGAGGATGACAGCAGACTGCTGCCATCAATCATGCTCTTGTGATGAGTGGCTGAGGTCTACACAAGGGAATTACACAAAAGAATTGTAGGCTTCATAAAACTCAGCCCAGCTCCCTTGTCTCTGCCCCCAATGTTCTCTGAAAGGTGTCTGTCTTTCTTTCTTTATGATGCTTTAACAGAGGCACCCATATCTATTTTGGTGTTGATTAATCGTTAAGGAGTGCCATTTTATTGAGTACCACATTTCTTTGCATTTGTATTTGGGATTCTAGCATCTAACACTAGGACAAACCGGGAGAGGGGTTTTGTGCACTTCTGCCTGTTGCTGGAATCACCAGCCCTTTTCTCTCTGAGCATTCTCCTTCCCTGATGCTGGACAAGCTACTGCAGTCAAGTGTATTCAGTACTTAAAAAGATAATTTGGAGGATTTTTTCTGCATGTAACTTCCTAAAATTTGGTCGAGATCTCACAAAAGGCCCTTCAAATTTCCCTGCCTCTTTCTGGAAGTCCAGGACATATATGAAAGGCATAACGTTACAAGCTATGGATGCAGGAAGATGCTGAGCATCCCGACTTTCAAGGAGCCTACCAGAGTCTGCAAATGCTCTCTACTTCCCATTGTCAGAATACTAGACTCAATTAACACTGACTTCAAACAAACAGTAGAGAATTAAGTCTTCATCTGTCACTAAAATATTGTGCTTATGTGACTGAAAAGTAGATTCAAAGAAAAGCATTTAAATGGTAACAGTAATAATTCCTTTTCTGACAAGCTGAATTCTATCTTCTGTATCCACAGCAAAATGGAGAAATATTTTCTGCATCAGACATTTCTCATCAGATGAACATGAGGAGTCAATCCAAATAAATGCTTTGAGTTATTCAGTGATATCAGGAAAAATACCTTTGACTGTAAGAGAAAGATTTTCGATTTTCTGTTCACTGTTATTCAGGTTGGTTTCCTGCTCTTTTAGTTCCTGCTTGGCACAAATTATCTCCATTTCCTCCTCAGAGATCAGCTCATCTGTCTCTCTTCTTTCTCTTCAGTTGTATGATCTCATCCACTAGAGTCTGCTTCTCATTAAAATAAATTTTTAAATAACAAAAAAGGTTATTTTAATGGGAGCAAGGTTTTGTTGGGTTGGGGGGGGGTGTTCTTTTTTTAGTAGAACAAAAAGGCCTTTTTTTTAATCCTTATTTGATAAGCATACACTGACAAAGTTACAAACATTTATGTAACAATCAACCATTATTAAATTATAATTACAGATCATTTTACCCCACAGGTAGGTCAATTATTTCTTTAATCAAGTTATGCATATATTGTGTTATCTGTACCAAGGCTGATACTAATTGCAAAGACGCATGATTACTGCATAATTTAAAATCTCTTCAGATTGCAGAATTGGGTTTGGCCTGCGAAGGACTTTGTTGTTATTATTCTTTTAGAGCCAAATTAATTGTGCTCTTTTGAATTCTGTATTTCATTTCTACTCATTATGTCTGCCTACAGTGGTCTCCTTTACAGACTGCCTTTACCAGTGCCTGGGCCTATTCAAGCCCATTCAATGGCCAGCGAGGAAAAGTTAAGCAAACCTGGTAACACAATGCAGGTTACTAGTTCTGCTCCCATTCTATGGAACTAACATTTTTAAGGCATCAGAAAGAAAGGACAGTAACAGAAAATTCGATACCAGCTTTCATCCTAAAATGAATATTATTTCCATGTTGATCACCTGTAAATAAATGCAACCTCATTATTTTAGACTGTAGAATACCAACATTGATTACTATGATATATTGAAGCTGAAACAGTTGTTGATCTAAGTTAGATTTTCTGGAAAGACAAATGTATAAATCCAGTACTTTTCCTGAGAAAATCTTGGGACTTTTTTCAAATAACCTCCGTAAAATGTGTTCAAAAATTTCTTTAGGCTACTTTCTAATGTACAACTATAGAATTGTCCCCTTCTTTATTATCGAGGCTGCTGTCAAAAAGCAGTACACCGTTTTACCGCTTGATGGTGCCAAATGTTTTACACACTAAACTAAAGCCAAAACCACTTTAAAACTAGGTCACCTTTTGAAATACGGTTTAGGTTGAAGCTTGAATCCTACTTTATTTTCATAGGAAACATGCATTTATTATTTGATATCATCGATATTTGAAGATTAGGCGTTACTGTTACGTGCTGTAACTTCAGCACTGAAAACTCTTCTCAATATGTTTATCTGCCAGTGATTCAACTGGCCTCCCCCTTTCAGATGCCCCCCCACTTGGGGTTTACACCCTGTAGGTAAGGAGAACTAGGCATGTACAGGTCTCAAATGTGCTCCTTTTGCCCATGCACATCCCTGTCAGTGTGAATGTGTGCCCCACAGTCATCTCCTTCCCCAAATCAGTGTCATGGCCTCACCATTTGCAAGACTCATTTATATTTGAGCCCAGGATAAAATCAGCTGATCATATCAGGTTGGCTCAGCAGTGGAATAAGACTGACTCTTAGCCCTTGGCTGAGCATCACCATGAGCAGAGCTGGGTGAGAGCAAGTGCAAGATTTTTCAAGGGGGCTCTTAGCTTAGGTTAGCACAGTGCAATCGGTAGGTTCGATTCGATACGGACGGTGAGCAATACTGGGGCTTAGGGGTGATTCAGCATTAGAAAAGGAACAGTCTTGGCAATTAGCAAGGATGTGGGTGGGGATCCCTGCTTGGTTCTTAGGACACCTGGGTGTGGTGAAAGACAGCAAAGAGGAGGTGAGAGAAGGTGCTTGTACGTACTTGTGTTAAGGAGGCTGGAGGCAGAATCTGCAGGCAAGCTGTAGTGTGGCTACTCTGGAGAAGTTACAGGAAGGAGACCCACCCAGGTGCTGCTACTCCTAACCCTTTGCACATTGCGCTTTTTAGGCCTCAGAAAAAAGGTCTCCACCAGCTTGCTCTGCTTCGGGATGGACATGAACAACATCCTGTGCCTTTACAAACTCCTACTGAATACTCATCACAATCTCCCTAAGAGTTGTTATGACAGCTGCAGTAGGCATCCTGTGCAGACCTTCTTTTAAGCCCACAGAGAGTCTGTAGGCTATATACTTAACAAAGTCTGTAGACACCTTCTGAGAGCATGGAATAATTCCCCACAGACCTGGTGAATCTAACTGCAAGAATTTTTATCATTAATCTTTTTGTTTCAGCATGCATGGGGCTCTTGCGCCTCAGAAACACCACTGGGTTCATGCCCTGCCAGTGGAATCCATTCCTGCTCTCTGGAACATGTGTCCAACCTTCACTGAGGCTCCCAAGGCATCGCTGGTGTTTGGTGTTTCTAGCCAAGGGAGGAGACCTGCACGCTCCTGATTTGTAACAAAAGAAGTTGAGCAACTGCATGCACAGAATGACTGTTTTGTCAGCCTCCAATACAGAGCCAGGCGGGATGACATACAGGATGCATGGGAACACCAGAGCTGGAGAAGCAAAAGAGAACGCAGCTTGACGCCTTCTCGGATCAGGCAGTGTCATGACCCTTCTGCCACAGCACCAAGGGAACAACCCAATGGAGAACGATTTCGTCCTTTGCACAGCAGCACATGTGCCCTTATGGGCTGTACTTTCTCTTTGGAGGCAGGGAGAAAAATGCATATCAAAGTAGATTCGTAAAGGGAAACTGTGAAAGTTATGCTAAGTGCAGAAGGAAAACAATGTAAGGAGGGAAGGTGCAGAAGGCACCTGTCTTGAGGATACCTTGAAGATGTTAGGAAGCTGTCTAGCTGCAAGACTTACACTGAGGTGCAGGCCTAGGCGTTGAGCATCCACCATTCTGTGCACATGGGAAATTATCTACCAGTCCTCTGAATGATGCCTTGTGACTTCCTGCAATTTGGGAAAGGGTTTCTGACATCTGCGCTACGGTAGAAGTATCTCAGCCATGTGTCTGCAATCATCTTTAGTTCTGATTAATTTCTGATCAGGGTGGAATGTCTGGATCGGAAGCCATGTTCAAAAAATGCCTATTACTTACATAACTTTTGGAGTATTTGCGAAGTATTGTGTTGGCACAATAAACTCACCACTATTATGCACAGTGTCTATCTGCTACTTTTGTATTTTTAAACTGCTTCGCAGATGTCTACTTGACTCATATTAAACAGTGCCTGTCCTCAGCCACTGCCCCTACCCAAGGGCTTGAAGATACAAGCCTGTCAGAGCACAATTAGAATCAAACCTCAAAATCACACGGCTCCCTCCCCAGTTCCAACATGCACACAAAGCACTTTTCAAGGCAGGTTTTTCCTGGAACAGTTCTTGCTTCCAGCTGCTCAGTTAGCTCCAATTTTTCATCTGCTGTGCTGAAAACAGCACGTAGTAATGAAAAGCTCAACTTCTGAGGCTTTGCTACCCTGCCCTTTGAAAGAACTTTGCTGTTTGTTCTGTGGAAGACCTCAGCAGTTACTGCTTTCCTACCCAATTCTCCCTTTTAGCACCCACCTGCTTATCTGGGTTGGGATCCTTGCTTCAGGCTAGCACTTCCAGCGGGCTCTTCCGTTCTCGGCTAATAAATAGAGCTGCCCTAATCTTAGGTCACCTATGATGAGAAGGATTTGTTAGCATACGTGCCTCATCATAGTTGCACGTACAGTTCAATACAGCATTGCTGCCGGTGCTGCTGCTTAGAAGTGTGTGAAAATTAATGTAATGGACTGCAAGAATTAACGTATGAACCTAGTGCAATCAGATGAAAAGGACTAAAAAAAAGTTCAGCGCTTAACAGGATTCAAATTACATGTACATGTATAATATGTACACCGTAACATATACTTTAATATAATAATGGATACTGCAACATGTAATAATGCATATATATATAAACTAGTTGGAAAAATAATCTGCATATAAGAATAGACTATTTCATTATTCTACTATTTTACATAACCATCAAAGCAAAACAAATCACTCAGTCTAAGAGTCTGGCTATACATTTATGTCCACAATGTCAATAAGCAGGCTGAAAGTTTTTCCGATGAGTTAACTTCCTACTGTGGGTGGAGAAAATTACAAGCAGGGAATTTTCCTTCTGGAAAAAAATCTGTCCTTTAGTTCTCAGGCTGCATAAGAAGTTGGTGGATAGGTGAAAGGGGAACATTTTGAATCATTTAACAAAACATTGGTTATCTCTGTAAGTAAGATACAAGTTGGTTTTGAAAACTGGTTGACTATACAAGAATACCAGAACTATGAAAACAGACTGGGAAGGACCCAGGCCCTTTCCCATCAGGGCATATATCAGTATTTTACTTATTGGTATTTAGAAGGAAGATTTTTTTTCTCTTGCCAGATTAGTTAGCATCTGCCCAGTACATAGTTTCTTGCAGTTGTTTTGGAAGAAAAAATCAAGAAGGGTCTTCACTGCTGGAAATGGAATTCTGACATAGAAAGAGTAACTGCTATAATCCACTAGTGCTATTCTTCAGGTCATAATATTGAGGAGACAGGACATATATATAAGCTTATAAGGTGAAAAAAAAAATCTACATTTGAGGAAACATGGAGTGACAAATAATCTAAAAAAATGGTGTCAGAACAAATTTTCTTTTTTCCATAAGGAAGAAAAAAGTTTATCGAGAAGGAAATTAAAACAACCTTCTATCACTGGTGTCTCTTCCCTGTGTTAAGCAACCTGCCCAGATCTCAATCTAGTACAGATTAACTAGGATTCAGGACTGAGACCTTGGTGTTACAGCAGATGTTGTCAAAGAACTTTCACTTCCTTACTCATTAGCAGTAAAAAAAAGCCAATCATACATAAAGCCATTATACAATTCCATATTTTCCCATATATTCAGGACCATGTGCATGTATCATCTACCTTCTGTACTGTACCACCCATCTCAAAAAAGACCTGACAGAACTGAAAAAAGGAACAGAGAATAGCAATAAGGAAGGTCAAAGTATTGGAAGAATTTCTGCTGTGTGAGCACCTTGCAGGCTAGGGCTTCTCTGTTTGGAAAAGACATGCTGCGCAAGGGAGAATGGGGGGAATATACATACAACATAGACAGCAGGGACACACAAGCCTCATGAGTGACATGGAGGCAGTGAGCAGGGGCTGACAGCTCACTGTCTGTTCCCATACAGCACATATTGGTATCTACTGTTAATTCAAAATTCCAAGCCATCATGAGGACACGCTGGTTCTAGTGGTGCTAAGCTGTGCATCTGGGATCTTGTGATTAATGAAAATCTGCTTTTGAAATTTTGAAAATTGTTCAAAATTGTTGGGAAATTTCATTTTAAAATACCTGTAAGGCCAACAAAATAAGAAAATACCACTTCTCCTCCAGAAGACCCTGCAGAGACTCCAAGAGCGCTTAACAAGTTCTTACACTACTCCAGTCATATGTTACCAGACTGTCTATTCCAGCACAGCTGTTCATACAAGCTCCCAAGTACAGAAGTTACTGATTCAGGAAGACTGTTGTGAGTGAGCAAGCAAGCTATTCCTCAGCTGAACACAACAGCCCCTGGAGGATCAGAAATCTGCCTCAGAGTGGCCATTCCGACTCTGTTCCGCCTGTGCTGTTCTAATGTCCAGAGTCTGGTGTAAAATATTGGTCACTTCCAACTGAGAGCTAGAAAGGGACTGAAAATCTGTTAGAAAAATGACAAGTGAGTGACCAAGGACTGCACGCAAATCCATTGCCTTCTGGTAGCAAAGAAGAGGCTATTTATGATCAGTGGAGAGATCAGTTTACAAAAATCTTAAGTGGTCCATCAAATGAAGGGGGGGGGGGGGGGGCAGGGGACAGGGGACAGGTAATGTAAAAATGCATTTGCTGAGATTGAAAAAAAATAATTATAATTTACAATCTGATTAATAACTCCTACTCTTTCTTTCTGCAGTATATTTAAACCACTTCCTTTTTGCGTCACTGCCAAGAAAAGGTCACCAACCATAGATCGTAATGCCCAGAAAAAAATATTTAGGCTATTTTATGGGGAAGTTTCATTCATCTCTTTAACTGATGTTTCCATGCAAGCAGTCAGTTGAGGAGACTGACGACACGGACTCCTGAGTGCTGATCAGAAGACCCTTTATTAGTCCAAAACCTGCGCTTATGTATCCTCATTCGCTGTTCACGCGCACCACACTAACATACCATTGATTAATCAATACTGTTCATGTGCTTCTTAGCTACATGTCATTGGTGAATTGCTAAGCTAAAAACACACTGAACGTTTTGCTCAAGATACTGTTTTTAAGCCAAAATTCCTTTTTCTCTTCTGGGCATTCAGCCAACCTTATCTTACTTTCTTCTTCTTCAGCCTTCAAGGTCCTTTAAAAGCCCCAGCCCGCACCATAAAGCTCTCTACAGTCAGTCATCTGCCATATTGCCTCTCAGGTCAAACGAATAAATCTTTAAAAAAAACCCAACACCATATTAAAAAAATGCATTCAGATAGAAGTTTGCATGCTTAGCATTCCAGAGTCAACATCAAGATGCTGTCACCTTCTTGCTGAAAGCTGTATGTTCAGACACGCTAAAACTTTCAGTTATGAATATATAACATTGCTCTCAGCCTCTGTACTACCTGCAGTGATGTTTCAACTAAAGCAGTTCTAAGTGACACACAAGGATTGCTATTTATGAGTTGTATCTGTTATCTAAAAATACAGTTTTAGACATAGTATCTGAACACATCAGTCTAAAAAATACTGGCTACCAAGGCAATTTCTAGAATAAATAATGGAGTGATAAGTCATTTTCTTCCTCACACTTAAAGAATGCTGGGCCATTTTCATCTGGCCTCAACTCACGTTTATTCCCAGCTGCTGCTACACAGCTTACAGCTAAGAGCCCTTCCTGGCTGCTACGAGTTGCTCTAGGAAGATCCTGATTCTTCAGGGTGAGTTGGAATGGGACTCGTTTAGATTTCAAACCACTTGAACGCATCTGCCTGTGGCTCATCACAACTTGCATGTGGAGTAGCTTTTGTTCGTACACACCATACCAAACTACATCAATGGATACCCGAGGCTTCTCAAGATGCAGTATTTGTGCTCTGGGTCTCTGGCTTAGAAATGTGTTCAGAGGCCAGAAGTGAAGCAGGCAAAAATTTCTGTTTGTGATGCACTAGGTAAAGTCTGCAGAGACCCAGAACCTGTGTATGGAGGCAGTGACGCATTAAGGACCATGAGAGACACGGTATGTTGCCTCTGATAAAACTCAGAAGGATCATGTGGTGGGTGAATAAATCTTTCTTGTGCAGTTACACACAAAAAAGGGAGGTAATTCTAACTTCAACTGCCTTTGAACTCATGCACAATAAAATGCAGAGTATGCATCAGGCTAAAATCTATTTCAAAAACATAATTATAGTCCATTATCTTGCAAAAATCTTTCAAAGATGTATGCTTTTACCACCCACTTTTCAAGCAGTTCCTGCCCTTTTCTAATATGAATTTGGGCAGCATTCTTCCAACAGATGATGTTGCGGTGGGCTCCCAAGTACATGGCACCTCTTCAAAAATACTTTGCATCCATCAGATCCACTAAGGTTGGTCATATAGTGACCCTATCCCATTTCAATGCATTTCTGAACAGTACTGGTTAGGTCTACTCCAATTTAATTTTCTGTTCATGAGCAAAGAGTACAGTATTCTTATCCAGTGAAATAGCTGCATTTTTTTCTTTTCATGGCATGCAGAATGTCTCATAAAAATGCTTTAATTTGATTTATAATAATGAATATGCTCAATGTGCTGTTCTTCTACTGGGTTGTTTTTAACTTTTGTTAACTCCTGCACAGATTCATTAAGTGCCTGGTTACAGAAGAGCATGTCGTGCAATATTACTTAAACATGATGTAAACCACTAACACACAATAAATCTAATATCACATCTCTTAACCCACTTGATCATTTCCTTTTTCTGGCATGGTGGGCTGTCAACAAAATAAGTGGGCATGGACATCAAGATTTAACAAAATGAAGTGCTTTGTCTCCTAAGGCTTCACATCTTTGCCAACATAACCAGACTGAATAAGAAAGTTTTTCCCACACATAGTTACATTGCACTATACCAGGGCTTTTGAAAGTGAACTCTTTAGCTTACTGGTTTTAGCCTCCATCTGAGTAAAGAGACAGACTCTGGTGGACTGTGTAGCCCCTGCTGAGCCAAAATTTTGTGGATACTTCTCTACTAGGCCGAAACGACAGGCAAGGTTATAGTCAATCTGTAATTCCACTATTGCCAGGCAGGAAAAGAATGTGTGGGTGAACATTTGCTTCTACACTTGTATTCCGAAAAAGCAAATACAGGGGTTTTTCCAAGGCAAAGCAACTTTACTCCAGAGCAGAATGGTTGTAAGAAGCACTTACACTGGCATAGCTATCACAGCATAACTTCCGTTTTCGCTGTGCTGGTCTACTGCTTTTTTCTCAGTATCTTAAGTCCCTAGTTACTGTCTCTGGCTAGTTCTTTTAATTAGAGCAAGGCCTTAACTGAACATGGTCAGGTGAGATAGCTGAAAACTGTCTCTTTCCCCAGTGTAGGAAAATCTTGGAGGGGAAACTGTTATGATGGTAGAAAAATAATTTTAAGAACATACATTGAAAAATACATATTGATAAGATTATTTGTAGCATTTAAGTTTACAACCACAGAAATACTCCAGTGGAAAAAATGGTGAAGGCAGGCCCCTTAATGCATTTGACATCACTTTTTGTATAGTCTTTACATGCATATTTATTACATGTAGACAATAGCTGTACACAGATGTTTACACAGCACAACATCACAGATAGCCCAGCTGCTTAGGTATCTTTGCAGACCAAAGCCTTATGAATCCAAAAATCCCTGCTTCTGACCTAAATAAAATGATACACTGAATGATAAAAACACACAATTAAGCTTAGTAGAAAAGCCGTAACTTGAAACTATTCTAACAGGTTCTTAGAATTTGACAGCATCCTTTTAAAGCAGTTTTCTAGAAAAAAACAAAACCAACACAACTCTGAATTATATAAGGCTAGAAGATTTACAGAATAAACCTAACCTACAGATTTATTTTCAAGGAATAAATACAAATGCCTGAGAAAAAGTTTTCTGGAGATTTTGAAACATTTGTGCAGTTTCAGCAATGAACCATGGCTGAAGATCCATGGTTTTTTAGTCGGTGCAACAGTGATAATGGAAGTTAAGTTTGTTAAGTAATTCCTTGTTTGCTATATAAATGTCACATTTTTTTTTTAATTTTAAAGCTAAAGAAAATCAGGTTCATTTAATACAAATTGGAAAGCAACCCAATTTACTTGTACTAGTCATTTTTCTTTTCTATCCTTCTGTAGCAATTGTTTGGCTGGTGACACACACAGCACTGCAAAGGGATTAAAAAATTCCAGTTCCAGGAAATTTTTGCTGGAGATTCTTGATATATTCAGACTCGATGCTTGAAGAAATACTCTCCATAGCCAGCAAAGATCAGGTCAAAACTATCAGTACCTTCTAATTCCTATTCCTAGCTCCAGAATTTATTCTGTGTTTGTCTATGTACCTCTTCCCCTCATCTTTATACATTTTCATAACTCTGCTAGTAGTGGTATCCAGCATATAGCTGGCACACTTTCAATCGTCTAATTACCATTGCTGTGCTTGAACACTAATGTTCAAAAAATGAAATTTCAACTGAAGTTAACAGGAGAAACTTGTATATGCACATGTGAAAATCTGCACTTTATCCAGGGATTCTAAAGAAATGAAGCTTAGAACACCACACTGTGGTGGGCTAGAATAAGCGTCAGCTCAGAGATGTCAAAATCCTGTATGATTTTTGACAATCAGTATCTGGGCAGGAGTGACTGAAGTAGGAGTGCTTCATTCGGGAAAAAGAGTGAAGCACCAGGTCACTGTTCCCTGGTGGAAGGCCAGCCAGCCTGCCTGCCAGCTCCTGAAAATTGGCCGGGCAACCACCAAAGCTCTAGTAGATGTTCAGTTGACACCTACATACTTCAGAAAAAGGTAGAACATGTTCTACTTGTTGCTCATCTAGAGAGGGGGAGAAGGCATCGGGTGAGAATTTAGGGAACACAAGGCAGAACTAGAAATATTTAATGGGGAGGATTGAGTTCATATAGGGTGTATGAGGTGCAGACAGGTTATGGTGGAGTGGCACAGAAAATAAATCCACAAGAAACCACAGTTTGTTAATTTTTGTGTTCATGGGACAACTAATTTTACATATTGTATGCCTAACAAGCACAGGAACCCAATGACTGGACTCTGCTTTTCATCAGTGAGTTGTATTAAAGTTTTCAGGTCCATCAGTCTAATGTGGTCAGTGTCTAACCTAAACAACGTACGATTCTCATCCTATATGCCTTCACAACAGTCGTTTTCCTTCCCTGGTGATTCTACGTTACATTATCTTTACAACGTCAAAGCCTTTTCTTGTTTCTTGTTTCACTTTTCAATACACACAAATTCACATTCACAACAACCTTCCAGTTCCTTGTTCTTATCTTAAAGGCGGTGGATAATAATTATATAAAAAGGCAATTACCAAAGCAAAGAAATACATTTCCACATTGGAATGTAGATAATTCAGTGCCGAAGAATGCTACCGAGATAAGCAAATGAGCTAAATAATAATAAAACCCTAGAAGGGTAGATGGACAAGAAAACAGGCAGGAGTTAAACTATTTCACTGCAATTCTTTTTCTGTAACATGACAAACCAGCAAAAAATGAATAATGCTATTGGTTTGCTGTTGTTATGTATCTATATATGAATACATAGATAATTATATATATTATTGCATTATGACATATATTGTCACACATATCTTTAAAAAAACATGAGAGAGCAAAAGTTTTCACACCACAGTAATATGACACTGCATATACACCATAAACTGAATCACATGAACGCGTTCTTCTAAAATCTATATGTCTTAGCTTAGGAAATATTTGTTAGCTGGAGAAACTTTATGCTGAAGGATGCACTTTTTTTCCTGTCTAGATAGTGCTCTGAGAAGACAACAGTCCAAAATATGATACTGAATAATGTTACCTTTTTTACTCACATTGACAGGACTGGGTTCCACACCTTCTTCCAACAGCAAGACCGGGACGCGCAAAGCTCTGTGGTGACTTGAGTGGACCCACCGCTCAGGGCAAGCAGGCACCCTACTCACAGCGAGCCCAGGGTGCTGGGACCTGCTGGAGTTCCCATGCACATACCCCACACTTACCCCTCAGGTAGCTGGGGAAAATGGCAGCTCAGGACAGGTTGCCACAACCAAAGCAATTAATTACCGCAGCTCACACTCAGCTACCTTTTTTGGAGCACTCCCCATCTGCCAGGCTGCCAGCTGAATGAACAGCTCTGGCAGGGACAGCTGCTCCCTTTATCCCCAATCAGGCTGACAAGGGGTCCCCACAAAGGTGTTTTTTTCTGAAGTACAATTCTGACAATCGTGTTTAGTCCTTGAATGCTCATTTGTAGGAGAGGAAAAGCCAGCCTTTCTCTAGCTTGTCTCCTTTTATTGCTACAGGAAAGATAACTTCACTATGTTTGTTTCTTTGGTCCAAAACTGAAAAATAGCTAACTTAAGATTACAGTGAATGCATGAACGAATGATAGTTAAATGGAGGCTGAATGTTGCCTGTAACGTAAGTAACTTGATTTTTAAAAACAACGTTGTAAGGAGAGCGATGACATAGAGTGCTTGTCATAAAGGAATTTGAGAAATAGGCAACAGCAGACACTGAAGGTCTGAAACACTGAGGGTGTTATTGGAAAGCTCTGCTGAATTAATGTTTGTTTGATGTGGCAAAGGTTGGCCACTAGCATTTTACTATCAGCTTTGACTTGTCCATCACTTCATAAAGGTCAGATGAAATGAAAATTAAGCCATGTTTTTGAAAGTTATTTTTAATACATAATAAACACATGGTCAAAGCAAGGGTTGAAACAGGCATTATTTGAAAACAGAAAGGTTGCCATCAAGGTGGCCTGTGGACAGCCCCTGTGAGAACCTGGAGCCCGTGGCGCTGCGGGCGGGCGCTGCCACACTGCCAGCACAGGACGGCCACCCCACTGTCCCCGCTCCCTGCTCAGCACTGTGTGCTCCGCGAAGTGTTCTAGTGAGATGCCCCAAAGACTTGACCCCACCATTACTTTTATTTGACAAGATCTGAGTTAAAAGAAGATAACCTGCATCGGGGTGGCCCAGGACAATCACCTCCATCATGTGCGGAGCCCAGGACAGAAGGCATCAGCCTGGTTGGCTCCTCTGCGGCCAAGGCCACTGTGCAACACCAGGCGCCGGTGGGGGTCTGCCTTGGCCTGGGACCATGCTGTGTCCATCATGCCGAGGCAACGTGCTGCTGTTCAGCTGCAGGACGGGCCAAGCCCCCCTCAGCAGCAGGAACACTGCAGGCGGCCACCTGGCCCCACCGCCCTGAGGGACCATTTCATGGTACGGCCCACTGGGTGCCACAGTATGCAGCCTGGCACACAGGTGGGCAGCAGCAGGCCCCTGCCCTCCCTGCCAAAGCGGGGGGGCCAGGCAGCAGTGCCTCCCCATGCCTGCCCCAGGAAGAAGTGGGGCTTGGCCCCTGCTGGGAGCCAGGCAGGCTGGGACCCAGGGAACTGCGCTGTGCCACTGGCCAGCCCCAGTGGCCATCTCTGCTGGCAGGTCCCAGGCCAATCCTGCCCTCTGCAGCTGCTGCTAGAACGGGCCGCGTTCCTGCCCCAGCAGGCAAAGGCCGTGGTGCCTTGGATGCCAGGTGTAGGTGCTGAAACGGTTCTTTTTTCGTTAGATTGAGCTTTTGGGACCGTAACTCAGGAAGCTGCGCATCACGACTGCCATCGCTAAAGCCCACCCGCAGCAGGGCTTCACGCTCCACGCCACCCCTCACTAACCAACAGCTTCATATGGAGTCTTCAAAAAAACAACACCCCTAAACCACCAACTACTACCACCACCACCACCACCGCCAACCCAAGCCACAAAAAACAAACCCAAAGCAAAAAACCCCACCCAAAACAAGCATGCAGGTAATTCTTTACATGCATCATACACATGCTAAAAAAATACAAGTAAAAAACACAAAATGAGGAGTGCACAATTAGCAACAGGGGGATCTGTAACAGTCCTATTTACTCACACAAGTCTGCTTCTCAGGCTTAACTAGCTTTATAATTTTGTTTTACTGCAGCTTTATAATTTTATTTTTATTTATTGCACTTTTCCTCCTGTCTGCTAGGAGATTTGGGAGACTGTCCAGCTTTTTCTTTTGGCATGAAAGAGAACAAAACATAAACCATCATTTACAAAATAAAATGGGATCGATGAGATGGAAGGCAGACAGAAGTGGGCAATAGGCATCTAAAAATGGAGCTGTCTGACTTAGAAATGTTTCTAGAAGAACAGTATTATTTATTTATGTCCAAGTTGATCAAGGAGAAGTCTGGCTCAGCACAGGACATGGACTTGGATGCATCCATCACTCTTATAGGGTCATGAAAACAAAGCTTAGCTTCAGCTCATTTCAGTATTCCAGTAGGGTAAGTGTTAAGTAAGAGGAAAAACAAACAGCCTGGAAGAGGGAAAACAGCCTGGAAGAGGGAAAACAGCCTGGAAGAGGGAAAACAGCCTGGAAGAGGGAAAACAGCCTGGAAGAGGGAAAACAGCCTGGAAGAGGCCGAGGTGACTGTGAGTGCATTGGAAAGAGAGTAAGTGAACAAGCTAGGTGGAAATTAGGTTGAGGCAAGAACATTGCTCAGATGAGGTGGCACAAAATTAGGTGATGGCAAGAATAATGCGCTAGAAAACAAACAGGATTTGCATCACTTCTCAACTTTGCCTATCAGTATCTTACCTATCAACGTCTCCACCCGAGAAGTGTTTTTCCCAGTCAAATAATATGGGAGAAGCCATCTCCCCACCACCCCCAGTGGATCACTGCTGGGATCTACCATGACATTCTCCCTACCTAGGGACCTTCAATATAAGAATTAAAAGAGGATGACCTAGAAATACTGGGACAGAAGAACGCTTCAGGGAGCCCAGTATCTTCTCTCTGACAGTAAGCAAAACCTGATGTCTGGGGAAGATGCAAGATACAGCAAACAACTACTACTATCTACTACCGTCTAGGTCTCCAGGCATCTTTGATACAAGGACTTCCCCAGGCAAACAAAGATTCTATACTCTTTGCAACTTGCCACAAATTTCTCTCCTATAGACTGCTTCAAGTTTCCACTTCAACCCTCGGCCTCTACAATATCCTTCACCAGGAGAGTCCACTAGTCTTTTACTGTTTGCTTCAAGATTCCCCTATTTTGTTACAGCTCCCACTGTCACTATTTTGTCTTCCCTGCATCACTCAAATACTGAGACCTTTGTTACAAACGTGGTAACTATTACATATCAGTTGTGTCATTCCCATGCTGAAGAGCCTGCCTCTATTTTGTTGTCCAAAAACCATTAATCGTTGTTACTAGCTCTTGACTTTACTGTCCTGGGTAACCCTCCATCATCATCATCATTTGTTATGCCATCACTTACATTTTCTTCACATCATTTGTAAATATGTTCAAGAACAAAGTCCAAGCACAGACCTTTGCAGAGGTCAACTGGCATTCTCCCTTCATGACAAAAAGCCATTTACTCCAACTGTTTTCTATCTTCTGACCATACAATATCCACATTGTCCATGCGAGACCCTCTTTCTTAGACCATATCTACTTGGTTTCACTTGATGCTATTGCAAGGAATTCCATCAAACTTTTTTAGATCTTGCTGACCTGCTAAATAAACTTTGTGATCGGCAAGGCATGACTCCTTCATAAAAGCCATGTGACTTTTCCACAGTATGACAATTTTACCCACATGGCTGCTAATTCTAGTTCTGTTCTCATTAGCTGGTATTTCAGGTATCCCACATTCCAATACACTGGTACCTCATTTGCCTGCTGAAGCCAAACTACGAAGCAAATGCATGAGAAATTAAAATGTTAATTCAAATTTTGTTGAATGTTAATTTAATTATTAATGGTTAAATGTAATTTCTTATAAGCAGGCACAAGTTTGTTGATGATTTAGGGAAAACACCTATATTTCCTATAATCACTACTTCAGGTACCCACAAAACTGCATCAGTCATCTGAAGGGAAGCATCTAAAAATTACAGTTGCATAAGTGTAATCACTGTGGAGCACATTAGTCCTATTTACTTAGGGAAATACCATGTTTATAAACAAAGTCAACTTTTCTGTCAAATAGTTTGAGATTGTAGTGAGAAGTTAGCCCTTAACTTCAGTTTCAGCTCTAGGCATATCAATTTCTTTGACCTGACCATCCTTCCATTGCTGCAGACTGTATGCTAGAATTCCTGCAGATAAGCAACCTCTGGTATGATGCCCTTGACATTTGGTTGCACATCTTGACTGTTTTGGAGGGTGCTGGGGAGAGGGCAGAAAGGCCTGTCCTTGGCCAGAGGCACCTAGCATAGGCCTCAAGATTTTTGCTGCAGTGAATTGTTTTTTGGCTTTATTTCCTACAGAAAAACTAGAGGCAAGTGTGCTACCTTCTCTGCCAGTGCATGAACATGCAAACACAATTTCATAATTAGGCAGTGTTAAACCCCCCCAACACATCAGACAAAACATTCCACCAATACTGTCAGTTCATGAAGTGTGGAAACTGAAAAGAGCTCCTCTCCAGAGAAAGGGCACCCAGTTCAATTAATGGATTACGTATTTCAAGTTTACAGCTGCAGACTGCCTTCTCCAAGAACTACCTTATGCAGCTTTAAGATGTAGTCCTAACAAGGGAATGGAAAAACTGGATTCCAATACATTTTATATTGGGTTATTTTAAGCTAAAATTTTAACATTTCATGAGAAGGTAAAATTGTGTTGCATATTAAGATGCTTTTAAAAGTAAGCAGTAGCCTAGAAATGACACCACATAGTAGGAAGTATTTTACATTCAAATATTCATCATAGTAATAGTACACTGCCTTTATACCTCTGGTTTCATTTTCAGCGTTAAAGCAGTTCAAAGACTGAAGTGACTAATACAGTGTTTGTGAACACAAAGATTCTGAAGTTGAAATAATCTGGTGGGATTTTTTTAGGATTATATAAGAATCATAAAAAATACAGATTTAAGCAAGACTCATTGGAGCTGGTCAACTATGATTCAAACATATAATTAAAAGAGTTAGACAAGTTTTCTTTTTCAAAACTTTATTAGGTAGACGTTACTAGATGACATTGCAAAATCCCTTGTGTGCAAGTGAATGAACTCTACAATATACATCTTCCCACAATTCATTAAATCCGTCACCCCCACCCCCCAATTTCTGAATATTGATTCTAAGACAGGTGGAGTGCATTCAAATGCTACTTTACATTCTTCCATTTCATCACGGGGAAGCACTTTTTCATTTTGTTGCTAACAGGGACTTGGGATATCAGTATAAGTGAAAGGAATGACTTTAAAGGGAATGAAGTACTGTAAATTTTGACTTACGAACTTCAGTCTCAATACAGACACCTGATTCATCACAGAGTCTTTTACATTAAATTGCCTACCATGATCGTGATTGTATTTAGCAAAGTGAAGCAGTACAGAGACATATCTACTACTGAATACTAGTGAGGTAACATTTTGAAAATAAAACTGTTAAAAAATTCACTTAACTTTCAAAAGGTCCTGTCCAGCAGGACCAACATTGGCAGAACACCTTCCCTTGTATCCATGCATGTACATGTGCATATATACAACCTGTGTCTACTACAGCTTTTATAAGAACAGGATTTTAGTTATACATTCATCAGAACAAGTTTAAAAATCAGACATTACTATGGTAGATTAAACAGAAGACTTCCGTAAATCATTTCTAGACCTCCTAAATTAAAAGGCACTCTGAAGAGGGTAGCAAGAAATAATCCTTACAAAACATTGACACAAACTAAAGCAGCCACAAAGGTAGCACACTCAACAGTGATAACTGGTATACATTTCAAATACCAACTTGAAGATGGATTATTTGTAAAACATTGCCCAAGACTACAGACTAGTATTGTCAAGTTATTACAGCATGAAGACCATTGTTGCAATACTATGCAACAAAAAATATAGTTATCAGCTAAATGCAAGATAATGGAAAAACCTTATCAGCGTTTTGGTTGCGTGCCTGCTGGTTGTAAAAGTGAATAATTTCGTTTAAGGAAATAACTTTTAAAAATAAACAGTAACTCGTAAGACCGAAGAAGTATTTTGATACCTGGTGCCTCCTATTCAGCAGATTATAGAATTAATTAATGCCTAAAAATTGGAGATAATACTGAAAGAAAAGTTAGGATATCTGTAAGCGTGGTAATTCACCTACTAATTTTATTGCAGTATGGCTCTAAATCAAATTCTCTATAATCAAAACCTTCAGATAAGCAAGCTCAATTCTGATTAAACACTTGGGTGTGATGCTTCATGAAGAAATAACACTGCAAGTGACAGCTCTATTACCAATTAAAAACTCTGGGGGGAAAAAAGTGCCTGTCCTACAGTTCTGATAAAACTCTGAAATTTCAAGAGAAGAGGAGGTTCAAAGAGATACTCTTCTCATCTTCATTTCTCCCTCTTCTTCCTTCCTTCCCAACTTCTTAGTGGAGGAAATGGAACATAGTAAAACCATTTTATCATCATGAATCTACAACAGACCTTCTAAGCATTATTTTTTCTTCTTATTGCCCCCTCCCCCCAACAACTCTATTTCCTTCTGATAAATACCTTTTTATAACTTCAGTATTTTTTAAAAGATAATTTTTACCATAAGTTCATATAATTCAAGACAAATTTAGAAAAGTAGCTTATTCTTGGCATCTGACTTCCAACAGATGGACAAAAGTGGGAGCAATGTTAGTAAGAAAAACCAAGTCCTTTAGAAAACCTAGATCATGAAAGGTAAAATTCCACTATCTTCTGTGAAAGGAAGTAATCCCAGAAGAAGGCATAAAGCCTAGAGTATCCATTTTGAAGCGATCCGAAGATGGTAAAATGAATAATACTTTTAAATATCATACCTCCCACCACACACTGAAGGGCTGAACAGAGGTCCCAGAGCTGCTCCACCAAGGTTGTTTGACGGTTTAGTCCATCAAGATACCCACCTCAGAGGAATTACCAACTTACATTAACAGGATATGTTAGTTCAAGTTGGATACCACTAAATGCTGTCAAAACGCTTCAAGTCCCAACCTAGCCACCATGCACCTCTGTGTACCACACTCAGTGCTTCCATCTTCATGAATTGCTACAAACAGGGCCCATTTGAGCCCTGGACTTTGAAGGTACAAATACCACAGGTTGTCTAACTTAACTTCAGATGAATTGTCTTCTTCAGGAAGTTGCATTTCTTTAAATGGTCGAAAACTCCTAGCTGGTTTTGCTGGAAAACCAAACTCATGCTGACAACAACGTAAGATGCATTTCTGCAGAAGTGTGAAGGGAGATGGGGTGTGTGTGTGTGCGTGTGTGAACAGCAAGTTAAAAAACTCAGAAATGAGATCAGAGTTAAAATAGGCATGCCGGATTTGTAAAAAGATAACTTCTTCACTAACATAACATTTTTCAGCTTTATGAGCAAACTAGTGTTGGTTACTTTGGCTTAACATGCCTGTCTGTAGAGTCCATGGAACAGAAATTCCCATATTGCTCTATGGAGGGGAACAAACAACTTTCCTTTGTTACAAGCAATAAGGCACTTACATGTTTAAAATTCCTCATTATACAAAACACCGAATACTGAAATTCAAGCATCGATTATATGAGTATTGCCTACCTCCAGTTCTTACGACTTCTTAGTCATCAAATAAATATACTACAGAAAGTTCTAATCACTGGTGCATCTAGTTTTTATATAGCGCAAACATGGAGTGAGAAATTGCTTTCTTAATGAATCCACAGCATTTTGGCCAGCGCTCTAGTCGTGCCAGAAGCCTGTACACTTAAAAAAGGATGCGATCTGTCATCTCACTACCCTTACCTCCTGCCATTCAAATTAACCCTATATTAAAGGGAATTCTTCACCTTAAGATGTATAAAAGAAAAAAGATGGGGGCAGGGGAAGATCTCTCATTGAATTGTCATGGAATTAAGATAAAAGTTCAGCTTGGACAACCTCCTCAGAGATCATGTTTTCTTTTTTCCAGCACCTATTATTCTTGTCACTACCACAGTCACAAGAATTAACAAATACCTTAAAAAGTTACTTGGACTCAGATGGTTAGTTACATAACAAAGACCGCTGTGCTGTTTAACTGCATTTTAAAAAAAAATATGCAAAATTAAAAGCCCTGAAGAAAATATAAAATGCTGAAATCTGTGTTAAGTAATTTAAATACAAAAGAATTAATTTTTGCTGGTATAGCTCAGCAAAGCATTACTGAAACAACTTCTTATGAGATCACATTTTCCAGTCCAAATTCACCTTCAGTCATTTTTGCAACTCAAGTTTCAAATTATGAAATTTGGAAGGAAAAAGGAGAGCATTTATAAATAAAAATGTATAACAAATGGAAATATGGTAAACATTTTATTATGAGATGGTAAACAGTGAAATGTAAATCTACCCCTTTCCTTGCAATTTCTGGACATACAACAGCAGACCGTAAATTGGACTGAAGAACTCTTAAGAGCACATTTTTAATGCAAAAAGATAGTCCATGACTAAAGACTGAAACCATCTGCTTACCCAGAGCTTGCATAACGCATGAAAATGTTTCTTGACTGCATCAGCACTTTAACAGGACAGGTTTAAAATATCTGAACAGCTTGTTAGGATTCTGTAAGCAGATTTTCCTTCTAAAAATGAGGTAAACGTGGCATCCTGTTAGTAACATCATGCTCAGTGACAGCAGTATAAAATTTCAACAATACTGGTTTTAGTCTGACAAGTTTTCAACAAGGTGAACACTGAATGGGGTTAGCATGCAACTGTGTTTAAGCAGGTATGTGCAAAATCCATCTTTATGCTAAAAATAAACAATTCAAATATTTTTACGCAATAAATTTCTCCTCTTCTTTTATCCATCCAGAACACCTCAGATTAATTTTTCAAGTTTTGATAAACCAAATAAGCTCCAAAAGTTTTTCTTTTGCACAATATGCATTTTTTAATAAACTAATTGCTATTATAATGACTTTTTTAAAAAACCCATATATTTAGAAATAAACAGCTGCAATTATGCTTAGAAATGTATTTTTTTTTTTACTAGGGAGTAAGTAATTAAAGCTTATAAGACATTTTTACCTTTGAAATCAGAGCATGCACTCTAAGATCAATTTTCATTTTCCTACCTTATGGTACTTCACTGTCAGGCTAAGAGTGATTAATTGCCTAATAAGAGCACGCCATTCCTTAGTGGACAGAGAACATATAGATCCTGAGCCCATATGCACAGAAAAATAAGAATCAGCCAGGAAGCTGCAGTCCTATGCAACTGCAACAAGTTGCATTTGTTAGTTTTATTAAGACAGAAGTTTGAGTGTGGTGTTGTGTTATAGCTTGAGCAGTACTTAAGTGAAAACACTGCTAGTCTTGCAGCTGAATCAAGGCTCAGCTCGTTTTTCATGTAACAGTAGCAGGAGGCTATCAAATATATCAGCAATATAACTTTTTAAATGTTGTGTGCCCTATTCTTCAAGTTTATGTGTTAAGCCTGAAAAATAATGAACAGCTGTAATTCCAAATCTTACACTGTGCTACTTACTATCTGTTACAACGAAGAAAGCAGAATTCTAAGAGATTTTAGTCAACACTGTCTATGGATGTTGTTTCTAACTTTATTAGTGACTCAAAGCATTAAGAAGTCTCTTTATTATATTAAAAAACTAGTATTCCTTCCCCTGATAATTTGCTTTAATAAAAACATCATTTTGAAATTCTCCCCTACTCCCTGCCCTCTCCTGCATGTACTAAACAGCACTAGCTTCACTGGGCAAGTGAGAGGACTGGCTCCATAGTGTTTTGCACTTCTTCAAAGTGAACCAGATTTTCAAGTTGCTACCCAATGGCTACCAACACACTTCCAGATATTTTTATCTAAATATTTGTGACCAAATTCCATACTGGCATCAAAATGCATACAACTTCTCTGATTTGATGGGGCTATGACCGGTATCAGGAATAAAACTGACCCACCGCAACTATAAGGCTGCAACGTTACAAGAAACTAAGAAATTATCTCTCTAGTAAGTTTCCTCAGGAAGGATTCTTTCCATCAGCAAAATCAGAGATCTAATGTAGATTGTAACAGTAATCCATGGTTCTTATCCACAGCTTGGACCTACACAATTTTCACATGAAGAATTATGAACGGTGCAAGGGTTGCTTAAGAGACAAACCACCACAACTAATTAAAAAAAAAAAAATCTCAGTCTGTATGGCAAACTATTTGGCCACTGAATATTAAGCAGCTTCTCAGATCTAACTAGCAGGAGAAACCATTCCACCACTGACGAATTTGTATCCTCTGACAGAATTACTGCCCTATCTTACACACCACTTAACACCACACAAGCAAAGGCAGTCTTTGGAAGAGCAGAAAGCCCTTTGGCTGAAAAGAATACCCGACGGTGATCCAAAATGCCTTCTAGTTAAATTGGCAATAGTCCCTGCAAATTAATATTTTTAATGAAATGAAACTTCATGTTGATCAAACTTTCCGAACCAATAAATAGACATAAATTAAAAAATCCCTAACATACCACTAAGAGTTATGAAGTCAGAATTAGTTACATCAAAACCTAACACAAAATCCTCCCTTACTTACACATCTGCGCTGCCCCAAAGATAACAGATCACTCAGTGCACTGTATTTTAATCGACATTTAAAAGATATAAATATACACAGGTGGGGAGAACTGAAAACTAACAGACTTCGATGTACAGAACTAAAACTGATGGGTCACAGCAACAGCACAAGGCTACTCTGAACTGCACTTCTGCCTCTTGCTTTTATTCCTACTCAGCTTCTTGTTCTCCCTGGCTAACAGACTGACACAAGGAAAAGCACAATTATTCTCCAGTCACCAGCTCCTGGATAAGCTCTGCAAATACAGCTAACTATGCTCTGAGATGCCGCAGCAATCAGAATCATCCTGCCCCTGACATGGTTGAGCAGCCCTGAAACTTGACCCAATTAATGAAACACAACAAAATACTCTTTGTGAATAAAGTAGAGAAAGGAAAAGCCACCCCCTCCGGACTGGCCCATCCATCCAGCCCTCCCCAGCAGAAGCAGGATGGGGCACACACAGCAGGGCACCGCAGGGAGGGCGACAGCTGCACGCCTGCCCCGAGGCCCGAGGGCATGGGCAAATCTGTTTCCAGGCAAGCCTGCAAAAGGCAGCTAGCGTAGAATGGATTTAAGCATTTCCTAGTCTGAATATAGGTATCTGTGAGTAACAACTTTGCACGAGGATAAATATTCTTAAATATTAAATATGGTGAAAGCAAACCTGATGATCAACTATGATCAGCATATAATAGCGTGAAATCTGCCTTAGCAGGTTAATTCAGCTGCCTCATGAAGTTTTCTGCTAATAAAGATGGAGTAGGACAGTCTGACAGTTTCTTTAGAGTACAGTTACAAAACCCAAAACACGTTTACATAGTAAAAACATCTCTGAATCTCCTTAACAAAGTTCATTCCATTTCTTTCACACTGATAAATTACTGCTTGTAAAACAAATTACATGACTTTGATGTAAGATTTCCTGTGATATGAGAGGAGTAGTTTAAAAGCTAACATTTTATTGAATTAAGTTTGGTACTAAACTACTTAATTTTTCAGTTGGTTATATTGCATATTGATGAAAAATTGTATTTTTGTACTATTAAAGGGAGAATATTTTTATATGGATGGAAAAAGACTTCCATATCCCTACTCTGCCTGGCTCCTGAAATCTCCTGTTTTACAGAAAAACAAAACCAAACATTACTGTCATTCTTTTTTTCCAACAGAGAAAGCAAGATTAGAGTCTCTCATCTTTACAAGTTCAAAGATGCCTCTTTTTGCTAAGTGTAGAAAGCGAAGAACCATTTCCCTTTGATTTAATCTGTTCTGATAAAATCAAAATGGCCTAGATGAAGTGACAATGTAGGAGCTATGTGTTCCTTTCCTCCACCCACAATGACATGCTTTCTGAATATAAATAAGTGCAGATATATTATCTTCCCTTTTATGCTCTTTATCTACCATCTTAATTCCACATCTTACTGAACTCCCATCAGAAACTGAAAATGGCAAACAGCAGAGTGAAAACAACTACAAAGACTGTAAGAATACCTCACACATTTATAAAGAACCAGGAGAAAAAAGGAAATTAATCCACTGTAGAGTTAATTACAGATAATCTCAAGTACTAAAATATTCTCAAGTGGAATAGTTTGACACCATATTACAGACTGCATTGCAAACCCAAATCTATCTATCCATATATATCTCGCTCTCTGAGGTCTGAAGGTTTTTCTAAATAATACAAAAATATCTTCATTATTTGACATTTAAAGAGAGGAATAAAAATCCCTGAGTAAGCCAAAGACAACTGATATGTATAGCCTCAGAAAACACACTCAAAACCAAGCCCAATTTTAAGGCAGCTTCCAACCTCAGACAGAACAAAATAGAAAACTGCTGTGTCACAGAAAAAGAAATCTAATTAACAGGTGGATTTGCATTGACAATAGGCTTTGAACTTTACTTCTACATGCCACTGCTTCCCCACTTAATTTGCAAATCGTAGAAAGGTACTATTTCTACCATTAGGACAACTGGGTCAACATGCCCTTGAATTTAAATGGAAATATTAAGTACTTGTTGACTACTATGGTGTGCTTGTACACAGTTTCAACAAGAGAAAAAAAAAACCAACAAAAACCCAAACCCAGAAGCTGACACAAAACAAGCATGCTAGCCAGCTATGGTAAGCTGACACCTGTGTTGCCAGGTAAAGAAAATTCATCAGTTTCTTCCACAAGAAATCAGTCGTCTTGAAGTCAAAGTGAGTATCTTACAACAGTATTATGTTGGTGGGGCAGAATACTATTTACTTAAAAATTACAACTAAATTCAGATGTAATAATTTTCAAAGAAAGCGGTGCAAAGTACATACTCTCAAATGCTATGATATCTGGGGGCCGACATTTTGAAGTCTGTAGACTCTTTAGGACATTACTCATCTCCCTGCTTTCCCGTCTCCTCATATATATACAAACATATATATATATATCTATCTATCTTCAAACACACACACTGAAAAAAAAGTACCTTCACAGTATAAATCCAATCTTCTTAAGATCAGCTTGTATTTTTAAAGTATATATATATTTCTCTTATTCAGTTCCTTTATGGTTTCAGTGTTCTACTTACACATTTGTTTTATTCATATTTTTCTTTTAAATTATATTTGTACAATAAATTTGGATTATAACTGAAAATGAAAACACGCTGTAGCCAATTCCTAATGCTGAATTACATTGCTCTTGTGGCAACGTGCTGAGAAAGACGTCCGGTAGCAAACAGTGGTACTCTGAAGTTAGGAAAAAAAGAGCAAGGATAGCTATTCTCTTCAGATCTGTAATGCAGCAGGAAGAGAAACACTAGAAGCAGAGAGTAAGAATGAAATGGTCTCCTAAGAATTCATGACCCCTCCCCTTACCCAAAATTCAGAGATTTTCCTCCCGAGACATCAGTAGATGCTCTCAGCCTTATGTAGCCTACTTAAAAAAAACCTGTGCTATTTAGGTTGGAAAAATTTTATCAAGTCAATCTTCACACAACTAGAGTGTAGCATGTGTATTATAGGCCAAGTCAGAATAGAAGAGCAGGTTTCCAGCTTCCCTGTAAATATACTTCAGGGGTATCTTGGAACAGAACAGGCCACTGACACTTTTTGTTATCTAAACCCTTTAAATTTCTTCTGTACTGGGAGAATTTAAAAACGCAGTACTCTTCCAACAAATCTGTCAAACACCCCACCCCAATCAATATTAATACACTCATAAATTAAATAGCGAAGTGAAACCAATCAGTATATTTATAAGTGTCATGGAGCTTCAATACTAAGATTTCCCTCTGAGGCACTACAGTTTGGCAGTGGCAATCTACGCTCTTGCCCACTCGCAGGAGGACTCTGAAGATAACCAGCTGTCGTGCTCTGGCTCATGATGGGGTTTTGGTATGCTGAACAGAATGCTGTGTGATGGAAGTTATTTACAGAAGTAGTTTTTAATACCAAAAGTAGTATGCTCAGTACACAGTAAGACTCCAAACACTTCTAAGCATTTCCCCCTTAAAGGCCAACACTGAAGTTAAATGGAGCACATGTTAGCAGTTAAATGCTTTCTTCACAGGCCAAATCGGTAGTAGAGTTGTGGCTACAATACAGACTTTGATTGTCTAGTTCTGAAACTCAAGACTCAAAAAAAATCCTCCAAAGTAATAATTAAAAAAAAAACAAACCCCAAAACATTTAAAAAGCAGCAGTCAGGGGGCCCATCTTGTTCAGAGTGCACCAGAGCAAAGAGGCTTTCTGGTCTGCAGTAGTGTTTTCAGCTGAGGGAAGATGGCAGGCAATCCCCCATTTTTCTTCCAGGGCGGTGGCTTTGATGCTGTTACCAGCACTGTATTGCTCTGTTGCACAAAGTGGGTATAGCCCTTGCAGGACCAGCTCAGTCCACGTGAGTAAAGGTCCATCCTTACCAGGGCATACCTGTCCGTGACCTTTTCCTCTGCTTTTTACAAAGGCAATAGATAGGAAACACAAATAAACCTGCCAAAAGAAAAATAAGAATGAAACCATAATTAAATCCAATCGTTTGAGCATGCATTATGCTCTTTCAGTGTATGCAGAGTATTCAGATGCAGCTTTCTATGTTTCAAGAGAATTTAGAGGCATTTGCACAAGCAGAAAAAACAGTAGCCTGCAACAGTTTCTTTAGTAATGAGTTAAGCTATGTTTCCCATTTACAACAAGTTCCTGCTAACTCTACTCCCATCTCTGACAAATTAATCCCTGAACCGTGGTGTTTTGTATAAGAAACAAGCTTAAAACTTCTAAAACCACTTGGGCAATCCTTAGGTGTAAACCCAAGACTGATTTAACTCATTTTCAACCAGTTTCACATGCAACAGAAGCAGCATGTTATTATTTTTTTTTTTTTTTAAAGTATTTATTTTTACAAACATCCTAATCATTGCAAAGTAATACCAAATGTTTACCCTTGCCTGGGTAGAGAACTATTTATTCTTAAAAGTCTTTTGAGAGAAAGGAAACTGTAAAAGGAAAAATACATGAATCAGATTTATTCAAGTGACAAACAGTTTGTCATAAGGTACTCTTTCAAAACTAAGCGAGAAGCATCTCCCCTGTCTCTTGCCACTAGCTGAAATGGTGAAAGATTTCCTTTTCAGACACCACTACAGTAACAAAATGTAACAAAAGACTACTAGAGTAGTGGTCACCAGGGTCCCTGCTTTGCTCAATAGCCTTTTAAAAGGTGTAAAATGGTTCTCAGCGAAAATCCTGAGACTACTTTAAAATTTGTGTTGTCAGTAAATTGCTGTAATTACCTCAAAACCAAAACTTTGAAACTGTTGGTTTTTCTTTTTTGTCCCCTTATCTGGCCATACCTAGGATGGGACATCAATGGAATAGTGGGTATTACTGCAATTATTGCTACTGTACTATTGCAAAGCCCTCTTTATTTTTAATATAAGCAAAAGAGTGGGTTTTTTCCCAGCATAGATTACACCAGATTGCTGAACAAAATAAAACTTTACTGGCATTAAGGAATCTTTACTGCCTATATTTTTGGCATAAAAATGCCACTAAAAAGAATAAATTTTTAAGATGGATAACTAAATATAGACATCTATCTTCAGTGAATCCAACTCAGAATACTGATCTTGTTAATGTAACTGTGCTGTTATATTTCAGCTTTATTATATAAAAATAAAGGTGCCACATTCCAACAAGCCTCAGGGCTGGGCACACACTGCAAGTTTTCAATCCACTAAGTAGATCGGTGAAGAGTTGTGAAGAGCATGATCCCCAGCTGACATACTACTGCCAACATAAATAGTGGATATGCACTTACATGAGCAAAATCATACATTTCTTTATTATGGCTTATTTCATTTCTGCAGGAGAATTAAACTGAGCCAGGCAAAGAGCAGATTTTCTAGTATAACGACATCCCCGTTAACACAACTGTGTTAACAGAGCTTTGATACTATATGAAATGAGTTCACAGAACTGTTTTTTGTGATGTAATTCAATCTGGCAGCCTATGCACTGAATAAGATTGAGACTGACTCATCACAATTTGCTGCTTTTTTGTTGCTGTTGCATCTTCAAGCTGGAAGGCTTTTGGGACTATGCCTAGTGCCTCAAAAATCTTACCATGCACATGGGCCAAGATCTTAAAATTGTGATCCGTGCTTAACGGGTGGGCCCAAGTCAGCCAGGCCCCAAGACTATGTTTAAATTACTTGGGCCTTTTTACTAGTTTAACTATGTTAGTTGAAGTTTTTTGGTTCAGAAAACCAAATAATTGGGGGAAAAACTAATTAATAAGCATAAAATGCAAGTAGGAGAAAAAAAAAGATTCTAAAGACAATTTTTTTTAAAAAAAGTCACATGCTTCATACTAAAACACTATCTATGAAAACTGCACTCTGTGTCCACTTCTCTGCAATGAAAATACTGAGATGTCACAAAGAAAGTCACTGCAACATCAGTATAAGACTCATCCACATATGTAAGTCTTACCTATTACAACAGCTATGGCTCCCAGTGCCAGTCCCAGAACCAGTATTAGGGGTGTAATGAGTAGTTTTCCAGCTGAAATGCAAAATTCATTAAATCAAAGTGAGCACTTTATTTTTCCCTTTCCAACCATCTATAAATATCCCGATACCAGACTCCGAAAAACTGGTACATTTTTTTTAAACTTTACCAGGATTCCTATTTGTACATTCATCCTACAAACCCAGCTAGGAGCTATCGCCACTCAGCCAGCTCTTGCACTCATTTCTCTCTGCCCTCTTCACCCACCACAAATCTCCAAGCACAGCTCATTTTATACATTAACAGTTAGCCTGCATTTACTTCTGTTTCCATTCTGAAATCCATCAGGCATCGACAGGAACACGATAGCTATAAAGCTACTATCATTTGGCTTCTCTGGAATCCTACTGCACAGCAACGACCTTGGAAAGGTGCCAGGCAAACCAGCATCTTGAAGAGTTTTAGGTCAGCTCAAGGTGATGAGACCATCTCCTCTAAATATGCTTCTGCTTGCTTTAAAAGGCAAAGGTGAAGTCCTCATGTACAGCTGCGATTTAGGTCTAAATCAAACCACAGCCAAGTCTATTTTGGATCAACATTTAAAAGGATATGTTGCCACTCTTATGTGAGCAAAGTAGTGAGGTGGTACCAGCTAGAGCATAAAACTAAGAACAAATGAAGTGTGCTCATATTCTTTACTTGCGATGAGTTCATGATCTGAGGAAATGCATGGAGGGAAGGCAGAGCTCCTTCTGAAACACTGAAGTGGAAATCTGCACTTTCAATCCAAGTTATCTTTCTTGTGTTGCATGCTTTCAACTGAACAGCAGAATCTCCCTGGCTGTGTTGGCTCAGTGGTTGGCTCAGAGATGTCACTTGTCTTAACTGTTTGAAAATGCAGCAGGGCAGGCATTTTTACTGGTACACCAGTAGTCTGATCAGGGATTTGAAATAAAGCAATTGCCTAAGCTAAGCAAGTGTTTGAAAGATCACCTCTAGAAAGGGAAGAAAAGAGAGTTTGTTACCTCTCTCTTCCCTGCTTTTCCCTCTCTCAAGTCACTTGCATCAGATTTCAGTAAATGCATTACTTCATTCAGTAATGATGCAAACCTCTCCATAACCTGAGCCACTAATTTGGGCAGTGTGAAGGAAAAATGAGATATTTTGGAAATATTTACAGCAGTTAAATGAATTGGTCCTTTTCATGCTGTTTTGATAGCTTTTACATTTCATAGGAGTGTTGTGGGTAGGAAACATTAATTCCTAGAAGAAAAAAACTAGCAAAATTATTGGTATTACTGTAGTTGTTAGGCATCCTAATGGCAGACCTTCTTACGACTCCACTGTGCTGCATTCTATAGGCACAGACGTTGTCAAATAAATTATTCAAGTGTAGACAGGAGAAGGAATGTAGCATTGGAAAACCTCAAGAAAACTCTGAAAATGAGCAATTAAAAACATGTAAAAAAAATTACCAGAGCCTTTAACCATTTCAAAGTAAACCTTATAACAGGTTGTTTTAAAGTATGAACTATCTTTATTAATAGCTAATTAAAATGCTAGAAAATTATGACATTTTGTACCAAAATTATTAGAAACAAACCACTGAACTGGTGACTAAGTACACAGAAACAGAGTCTGCAGAAAGGGCTAAGATAGCTTTTGACTGGAATAGTTTCTTTGCAGCCACAAAGAATGGTTCCTAAGTTAAATCAGTTCAAGAATTTGTTTACTTGCATTTGACAAACTACTCAGAGCTGAAATAAAGCCTGAGTGTCTTTTTCCTTTCACCTTTGAGTATACAGTTATGAGTATTGTGTAGTTCCAAGATCTTACAGGATAACATGACCTTTCATCGTCATAGGACGGTATCTTCTTTTGGTTATCAGTGCATTCTTTCTAAAGATTAAACTTTAAAAAACAAAACAAAATACTTTTTCTCCTTATATATCTACCATATTTAAATCCTTTATCTTTTTTTTACCTCTGTAAACTGAAATTAAGGAACAAGTTAATACAAGGTGAACAAGAGCTGCACAAGTTACCATCAGTAAGAGTACAAACAGCAGCGATCACTGCAAAGCAGCGGATACGTACCTTTTACTCCAATCATTTTTATCAGCATTGTATGAAACAAATTATAAAATGCTCCATTTTACACATCTGAATTGAACATTACTTTCTATCAGATTCCAGTTTGACACACACAGTTTGTTATAGTGTGAAGGATTATGAGGCTCTTAATCCTAGAGGGAACTGTGACAACAAGAAATGCTGCTGAGATTAAGGATGTTTATTGCAGGCACTAAACTTCCCAACCCACCATCCTATGTCAGCTAACTCCAAGACTACTAGCAGAGAGAGCAAATGTAAAACATGCCTCAGAGCTGAATAAAATCTTGGATCATTAGTATATGTGGTGAACTCAGCAGTAGGTTGAGGGTCAGTTTGATAATGTTCAAAGCTAGCTTTTAAGGACAAATTAAAAAGAAATGGTTGTAAATAGAACAAGCCTCAAAAGGGAACCTTTTCACACACAGTTCTACTCAAATTAATGGTAAACAATTTCTCTACTGGATTACTCAACATGAAGTGGTAATGCGATAACTGTATTTGTAGGTGTCTCGGAGGGGTTGCATTACCTGTGACACACAGAATGATTTTTTCCTGCAAAATGAGAAAATATTTAGGGAAATACAAGGGAATATTTTTCCCTTGCATAACTGGGTTTGTTGCAGGTTTTAGGGTAATATACACAAACCCGCTTAAATCCTTAGAGAATTCTTTGCCATGTAAAAAATTAACATATGAGTTTCAAATTTGATCACTAGCATGAGAGAAATAAAGTTCTGTCTTCTAAGTCTAAATGTCATTCTAATGTTTAAACAACAGAGCCACTAGAAGTATCTACTTACAAATCAAAACAGTTATATCTATGCAGAGTCAAGTTCTAATATAAATTTGCATCCATTTTACAAGTGTCTTATCAAGTACGTGTAGGTGACTTCTCACAAGTCACAACAGACTTAATAAAGTTGCTAATGAAGGCTGGATCCTAGAAATGCAAGCTTCCTCCTGTGGTGCTCAAAGCCATGCACACAGAGTGAATCTTGCTCTCTGTCTTGGGACAGAAGTACAGGTCAGTCAGATCCGAAACATGCTGCTTTCAGAATCCTATTTGAAATGCTGTCGACCATGCAAAAAATTTCATTTGTTTTAATAGCATCATTACACGTTGTGTTCTGTTACATACCCATGAAGTACATAGCAACTGATTTTGAATATAATTCACCCAACTGACTTCAAGTGGTACTTAAGCAGCACCTTAAGTACATTTAAGACAGTTCAACACATTTTTCCTTTCTGTACAATTCATCACTAACTCCAGTTATAACCAAACATTCTGCCTTCAACAACTTGGCCAATTGCCAATTCAACAACAAGCTTCATGGAGACTTAAAACCAAGTACATGGGAACTGAGTTTCTGTGGCTTAAATTCCTTCATTCTGATTTTCTGATTTTTCAGATAGCCGTGAATGTGGCACTCTGGACACAGAGGAACATGAGTACAGCACTCTGGCTATAGTATAAACATTCACCTCTCAACTGTTGTGTTGTAAATACTTGAGGCGCAGTTTTGTTGCATGTTTATTATACTTATACTCAGGCTTCACGGGGTTAAAACGTATCTTTCGGTTTGGTAAACTGCCAACTAGTATAATGGCTTTGGAAGTAAAATTGCATGAAATTACTATGAGAATGAAATCTCTAAGTCTGCTGGGACTGAAGGATAAAAGCAATTTCACCTTTACTGTACTGGCCACAGTACAAAGTTTCTCTAAAAAATATGCTGGCTAAAGAAGGAAAAGAATTGTCAAATTCACAGACCACTTCTATTCCCAGGTTATCTTCTCCTCCCTGTGATTTCTTACTTTTACAAAACCACTGGTTTATGAAGAAGTGTGTTTAAATTTATGCTCCCATAAATGCTTTTCCCTTATATTTATTACAGAACAGCGTGTGATTATAGGCACAAACACTTGCTTCTCAACAGAAACCAGGACAGCATGCCAGCTTGCCATGAAGCGCTTGTTCCTTTCTACACACCACACCCACCCAGATTTGGTAGAAACAAGCCAAGAAAACTTTCACTGCACAAGACTATAAAATCACATTTACTTAAATGTATTTCTTCTCCATAGCAAGAAAGTAAAGTAACAGAAGAAAACGTACCTAGCATCACCTCACTAGGCTCCCACTGACAGCCAAGATAATGTTCTCTTAATTTCCATGATTTAGCTAACTGGACAGGCAATTCACTACAGGAAACCCAACGTTTATTTCTTGCTACATTTTACTAAAATTTAGAGGCTATGCTTACTATGCTTTTAACAGTCTATGTCTCTGCTGCCATCTCCTCTTTCTAATGTCTTCTGCTGACTCTCAGAACGAACTTTATTTTCTAGGCTTGTACAGTAACACCTACTGATGATAATGCTCCCCTTCTACCTGATAAAGCTGTAATATATTTACATTTACAGTCCTACATACTAGGTATGATCCCTAACTAGAATTAAACATTTCTGGGTTTTCAGTTTGGTCTTAAATGATTAAGACTAGGAAACTTTAGTTCCAAACAAAACAGGAACAAAACCCAACCAACTAAAATCAAATATCATGACAAAGAAGAATGTGATGGAGGGTCAAAAAAAAGATATGCGAAGGTAAGCAAGCTATTATTACTTACTCTATTTCATGATAACAGAAGTAACCAATGAAACTATCAGGAATCAATAAAAAAAAAGCACCAGAGGAATGGAAGTACTTTCTCCACACAACACGTAGTGAAATCCTACAGTCCCTATCAGAGATGTTGTGGAAGCTAAAACTGTATGAATTGGTGAAGTACAGATACATCTATTGATAGTTATTAAGCAAAGGTTCAGATACAAACCTTAACTAAGGAAGTGTCTAAAAGAATGTTTACTAGCAGTAGGGAGTGAGATTGTATTTCTAATTGACCACTGTTGGAGATGAACTCACTAGAGGCAGACCTTTACACTCACCAAATTAACAGGCACAGATAATTCTGCTGAAGTTTTACAAAGATAGCTGATCTTGCCAAATTTCCACTATTGCAGATGGCAGAATCCACAAACCGGACTGACACTGTATCACAGGGATTATATCATCTTGAAAGAAAAGTGTCAGGCGATATAATCCTATAACAACACAATGTCTTCTTAAAAAGCACTTGTTCACACACACGTGCTCTTGTGGGGCAAAAAGTACAAAAATCTAGACTGGGTCACATATGCCAGTCATAGTCAAAATCTAATCCAATAGAGGAAGAGCAGTGAGCTGAATTCCTGAATTCTAATCTGATGTAAATTGTTGAAACTTTTATTTTTTGGTTTTCATGCTGTTAGAGCTCTGGAGTGTTTTGGTAGTTATTCATAAAGCGTATTAGGATCAATATTAAAATTTAGAGCTCTAAAGATGACAGGTATTTAAGGTCATGAGTAACAACGCAGAATTCTTTGAATCGTTGTCAACCTGAGTGTTAACAAGCTATTGTAAAAACAAGGGCATCTGTTACATGTGCTGGCAGGTTCAGCTACCTCTGTCTCTATTCAAGTGATGACCATTCCTGTGAGAAATAGCACCATATGACAGAGGTAGTCCTGGAAAGAAATTTTTAACAGAAAACCTTATGAGAAATATAAGCTTTTGAGCATTGCTAGTCTTTCTTAGTTTACTAATCAATGCAAATCACGAGGAAATGAAAGCAAAATGTCTTATACCTTCTCTATCTGTGTTTTTATAAATACGAGCATCCACATCTTCACCACTAAACTTTAACTCATATGCACTTCCACATTTCTTTACTGCCTCCAAGTCACTGTTTGCAAATAAACTGAATTTCTTTCCTACTAGTAAAAGCTGTTTCTTTTTAAAAGGTAAAGGCTGTGTATTATTGTTTCCTAAAACAACAAAGAGGGAAAATATAAAATAATTTTCATAGTAATTATGTACATGCACCTGTATTTTATGTGGCATTAAAACATGCCAACTGCATATTTAGTTACCTTACATGTAAACTATTGCCAAAAAAAGGACAATAATAATAATAATGTCATTTTTGCAGATCTGCAATCAGGTTCTGTGAGATCTCAGATCTTGCAGATCTATGAAAAGACTGATATGAGTTTTGTGATAAAACCCTCTTACTTTATATCTGTATCTCCATCATACACAGAAGGTTTAATCTTGGAATACGGTTCACCCGTGATTCTGCATGTGAGCAGCACAGGCTTGGCAATGTCTCTCAGCACAGACTCTAGTATCTGTAATTGCAAATTCCATCATAGGTAACAAGATCCATTTTAAAACAGCTTATATTGTTTCCCATCATGGCTTTTACGAAAAGCTCTTCTGAAACCCAAGTGCTTTGAAACTGTTCTTGAATTTCAAACCTAAGTTTATTCATGAACTGTTTATACCCACGTGCTGTAGTACCAGCACTGTCTAATCTACACTAGATCTCCCCGTGCGATGGAATTTATTTCTACAAAATACATCAGAGTAGGCAAATCCAGTCATTTTGACTTTTCATTCAGTTTCCTATTTATTTCTGTATCTTTAATTCACCTCTCAAATTTTCTTCTAAAGCCTTGCAAGTTCCTGAAATTAAACTAATGAGCCTCAACGACTTACTGTCACTTGTTAAACAAGCATTCCAGGTTTGTGAGTCTCTCAACTTTACAGAGCAGCAAGATCAGCATTCTTATTACCAGGCCTATGAGTTTGTGTGCCAACTCCTGTGTGTTACTCTAAAATGGAAATCACCTAGTTTTCTTACTGGAACACACTTGACTCGGGAGTATTGTTTTCACCAAAGGTCTGCTGACTTCTATTTTCACACGTTCAATCTCTTTACCTCCACCTCTACATTCAACATCACCATTTAATAAACTCAAGAGTTATTTCTTCATCCTAGGTGAATTCCAAGTCACCTCCAATTCTATGCCTTAATACAAAGCACAAGAAGTCCTATTTTCCTTAATAGGTCCCCAGGTTTTAACAGTTAAAACAACCGTTTCCTATAATGTTACAGATAGCTTTAAATGGTGTAAACTCACTACAATGATTGAACTTAATGTATATGTAAGATACCACATATGGTAATAATCTAACGTGTTATTGATTTTTCCTGTGCTTCTATAGGTTGAGACAGATACTCATCTGGTTCAAAAGCAAATTAAGAGTGGTGGGTTTTTTTAAATAAAAAAAAAAAATCCAGCTTTTGGCATCATATTTCTGTGAGAGGAATTAATACACATTGTTGTATTTTGGTTTAAGCTGGATTTTATCTGAACCAAAGCTAAGAGTTAAAAGACAATTGTCTTCCTATTTAAAAAGGCAAACCTGCACAATCTGGTTTTTCAAACCCAGGTCGGGTTCAAATCCAAACAACGTATTATCCAAATGGATCTTTGCCACAGAGGTTCATTTAAAAAAAGGTTCCTGCTCTGATCTATTTCTCCCTATACGCTTTCGGAGTAAAATCACTGCCAGCAACATGCATATTGACAGTATTTTTCCAGTTTGTTTACATATTATTTAAAAATGTTAGGAAACAATCTATCAGAAGAGTATGCAATACTTATTCATACACAGTCCACTGAAAAAGGGAGTGAAAATGCTATATATTTAGATATATTTAATACACCACCATTTACATAACTGAACAGGCTGCCCATCCGATACTTTAAACTATTAGTTTTAATTTAACTGTTATTGAACACCACCCCATCACCTCATTGTGCAGCTCTCCACAAGGAACATGTATGCACTCACCACAGACAGAGCCTCGCACTAATCTCCTTAAATGTGGTCTCTCGGGGAGGTAGCGGTATTTGCATCCAAAGATACTGAGGTTTGAGGTGTGATCTCCGAAGAACCGGAGCTGGCGGTATCTTTCCCCACAACGGTAACAGAAATTAGTGTTACACTGTGAACAGGTCATGTGGTCACACCCTTCTGTTCTCTGGATGTGGATCTGTATGAGTGGGAAAAAAAAAAGAAAATACTATTTTTTTCCCCTTCCCTAAGCACAGGAGAGAGTAGACACTACCTGGTGCAGTCCACGCACTGGATGAGAAGCCACCACAAGCAACTCCCTGTTTAACTCAGTACTTGCATCAGTTAATACTGCAGCTGTCCTAAGGCAATAATGGTTTTCTAAGGGATGTTTCAGAGCATCAATGATGAGTTGTTTCCAGATTTCCATACATACTTTTCTTCTTCATTTAAACACTCTTTGTATCAGATGAAAATCTGAGTGATCCCTGCCCTCACTGAAGATTTGTTTTTATTACTGAAGTAGACACATTAGCACCAAACTTTATTAAAAATAAAAGCCGCACAGTAAATATAGTTATGAACTCTGTTTGACCCCTTCACAGATGGCTTTCCCTCTTATGCCACCTGTGGCCCCACTCCCTATCCCATCACCATCACAAATTGATTTGGCATTTTGCAATAAACACCAGAAAGACTCTGCTGTTGGAGTGAGTGATTTTTAAAGTATGGGTTGTTGGTTTTTTTTTTAAAAAGAAAGATTCCACAAACCATACAAAAGAATTACACCAAGCTTTCATGCCCGTAATACAGCATGAAGCTGGGCTGCCTAGGTTGTACATCCCTCTTTCTGCCCATTGCCTGCATAAATAGCTCCATTCATGTACCTCCATGCACTTACTCTTCTGCAAAACTAGTACATTTACCTACTTCGCACAGATTTTGTAAGGCTTCATTTTCAGTTAATAGTTCTTAAAGTCTTAGGAGAGAGGGTAGTCCTGGGGTTGAGTATTTCACTAGATCAACTACATTTACACAGCTACTTCTAAATATTGCCAACTAATAATACAGCTAATGGGATGGTAAACACATTTTTCCTAGCTCAAAGAACTGCTGAAGACCACTCCCCCTGTCCTGACACCACGCTTCACAGTGAAATGGTAGATAAAATTACCTAATAACTGAGGTTGGAAGTGACCTACGAAGGTCATCTATTTTAACCCCTAGCTCCAAGCTGGGCTAACTTCAAAGTCAGATCAGATTGCTCCAGGTCTCATCCCACCAGATTTTAAAAATTTCCAAGTACGGGTATATCACAGTCTCTTTGAGCAACATGTCCCATGCTTCACCACCCTCCCTGGGAATATTTTTTTTTCCCTTACGTCCAATTAGAATTGTTTCTGTTGAAACTTACAACAGATGAATGAATGCCTCCTGAAATTCTTACCCATATCTACATGTATTTATTTTTCAGGTAGGTACAGGTAAAGACAAGGCATCACCACTCAATGGCCCTGCAAGCACCAGAGATGCTGAAAGCTCAGGTACAGCTGAAGCCTCTCACCTTAAGAGAGGCTTGTGACTCCTGGGGTATCTGACATTCCTGACAGGGTCAAAGTGTGCTTGTTCTCTGGTGCTGATCAGGGTTCATCTGGGATCTGAGAAATCTTGCTCACCCAAACAGTTACTGAAACTGGCACACAACAAAATTATGTTTTCCACCAGCAATACTTCTGGTAAAAGATTCTAGGGCTGATAAAGTTAAAAATAGTTTCAGGTACACAGGGTGCCGACATCCCTGTGCCTACAATAGTGATCTCAGAACTCATATTTCTATGCTTTCAAACGCTTCTTCTACGCATAAGAGGGGGAAGACATTCACAAAAGAGAGGATCAGCTATAGGGCTATGAAACATTACTTTTAGTAGACAGGTATTCCAGTGGACTTGCATTCAGCCCATAGAAGGGATGCAAACAGACTGATCAAGCAGTTACCCCCCTCTACCTCGAGGAAGCCTGCTGTATCAAAGGTGCCCTGTTTTCCAAAAGTACCTGAAAAAACACCATTGCTGATGAGCTTTATAAGCCACTTGATCTCAAAACTTTTACATTTAAGCACTGACTGCAATCACAGTCAGAAGAAAAGTCTATCCAATACTGTACCAACTTAAGTATGACTTCTGAAATTATACACTATTTTCTTCTAAAAGGCGTATTGTCAGTTTGACTTTTCCTTTTCAGGTTCTATATGAAAAAAATGTTGACCCTACTCATGGAGCCATAGTTTATTCAACTCTTATGAGATCAACTTAATTGAAATTAAGGAACTTCAACAGTGAAGTGACTTAATAAAATTAACTTTAAAATTTAATTCCAAATAGTGTTTCAGGGGACTGAAATTCAGACAACAACTATACAGAATACTGTACTTTTAGAGGTACCTTTCCTTATCTGCTGCTTCAATGACCTGTCTCCATCTTAAAAAACTAAATGACTGTCGTAAGATCTAATTCCCTAACTGGTTGTTTTCTTTTCTTTTTGAATCAAGACTGTTGAATTCTCCTTTCTCTTCTCCAACTTAGCAACCTAATCTATTAAGTTACCATCCATCCTAACTGCCAATATTGGAGCCTATAAAAACCCTAGATGCAAACCAAAACTACTTAGTATTTAAAAAGTAAGTTTATTTTCTTTGGTAACCAGAACTTCAAGGAGTTGCTGGTAATAGCTTTATGCATTCTACCATCAAGACCTTTTAGAAATATCCACCTCTTGTGACTTGAGACTGCCTGTCACCCTTCCACCCAGACTTTCCTAAAAGCACCCCAGCTCCTGTTAGCCAGGCACCACTCATAAATAATTTCTGAATCTACTTGTTTCTGCACTAAATCCTCCAGGCACACTGTCCTCTTAAAGCATAAAGAAATTGATGTGAGTTTTATTTCCTTATGGACATATATCACATTATCTTTGCTTCTTGAAGAAGTAAAGCATTAAAAAACTTCCATTGAATACTTAGCTGCACATATATAACCGTCTTCAAAAGTTGGAGATTTGGAACAACTGGCTGTACACGTCTACATTTTTTGTTACAAAAAACTTTCTTTCTTTTAGTGAGGAGAGAGACTCCATTTAAAAAAAAAAAAAAGAAAACAACCACTGCAGAAGCTGGGCTTGGACTCCCTAGCATACAAACACAGACTGACAGTGCCAGATGGAACTTTGTATGATTCGGTCAGGCTGCTTTCAAGCCTAAAACATGACAACTCACGAGATCAACTTCAGCTCTGGTTCACATGGACATACCTCTCTCCCCTCAGGATAATCCACTGACATAGATGGATTACAAATCTATAGGTTGGGAAAGCGGTCACTGATGGGTCAGATATCACACAAGTGTTCCTGCCCCACTGGCAATACCGCGGCACGCAGCAGGCAGCCAGGGGAACGCACGGGGCCGGGAATGCAGCTATAGTTAGCTGTGTCTGCGCAGGGTTGGCTGCCTTGTAACTGCAGGCTCCCCAACAGCACATGAGGGTGGAGAAGGCAAGGTGGGAGCACCATGATGGCGAGCCCAGTTCCTGCCTCCAAGCATTCAGTAAGTGATACTGGCTCCATCCCGCACCTAGAGCGTGATCAAACCCCAAGATGTACCCTCACCTCGCGGGAAAAGGTTTAGTTGTTCAGAAACCCAAGAATGGCTCCCAGAACAAGAGGGGTGAAAATTACACATCAGTGGCAAAAGCACACAGAGCTCTGAGCTTAAGTAAACAACTGAAGTAGCGCAGTGGCTCTTTCAGACCCTCACTTTATCCCCTCTGCATGTTAATGCCCTCTCACAGAAATTTTCCAGGGAAATCGCTTCCAAGAGATCTGCGGATGAGAGCGGCCATTTCTTCTCCACTTGTTCTGAAGAAAACCTGGTGTATAGCTTCATCCCTTCATATACAAGCAAAGACTCTCCTCCCTCCAAAGGATAAGAAAATTTGCAGAGCACCTTCGAAAACTATGCCCCGAGTAATTTCATAATGCTCATATTAATCAGAACAGTGAATCCACAGACAAGATGTACATACTCCTTGATTTGCATTGACATCCTTGTTTACTTAAAACTCTGCTGCTGTTTGAAGCTTTCTAAGCTAGAGCCAGTTTGGTGATTCCTCAGACAGTGTTGTTTTTGAAATCTGTGGTAAGATAACACCAACATGAAGCACCTCCTTGGTTTGCTGTCTGTAAAAATACTTGTGGAAAAAAGGTACTTTGCTGCAAACATGTTATCAAAAGAAACTGTAAAAAATAAAGCCCTAAAACAGTAGTGGGGAAAGACAAATCAGGCTTTAGATTTGATGAAAAGGCATCAAATAATATGTAGCTAATTTGCACCCATTAGCCAGTTCCTTGAACAAGACCAGCATTTTTTGGACAAGGCATGTTGAGAAAAATTATTTAGACTGAGTTTCTCAAAATGGCATAAAATAAATTTGGAAAAGGCTCTATTAAAAAATATGTCAAAATTAATTTAAGATATAGTTTTAGAAAAGTAGCATTTTGTAGTATTTCCATACTGACATACAGTCACAACACGACTCTACAATTAAGTATTTTGATAGCGTAACATTTTTATTTGCTTATGTAAGTGTATCTTAGAGATACCAGGTAAATATAAGCTATTACTATTAGAAACACTAAAGCTGTGTTCACCTACAGGAAAAAATCAAGTTTAAGCTTACTAAACAGTGCCCGCTAGTAGTCACATCACAAAGGATTATGTTCTTTCAAAGCACTTACCAAAACCACTGAAAAACTTGCGAATACTTGCCTAAGGATCTCCCTATACACACACAGTAAGAGCATACCCATTTTATCATCTGCATGTCCAGACAAGATAATTGTGCATTCCACTTCTCCATGGTACAACCTCTTAAAAGAGAGAGTCTGTGCATATATGTGTTTGTCTGTTTAAATAATTATCTGAAGATGATCTCTCTAAAATATCGTCACAGTTTACACTGTAATCAATATCACACTTTGGAAGTTACCAGTAATTTTACAAGGTATCTCAGTAAAGGAATTCTACCACTGCTGAAGTTTCTACCTTTAATTTCCATTAGCTTCAGTTTCAGCACAAAGATTGAATACTAATATCTTGACACTTACAATTTAATCTTGACTTTTCGTCAATCTGTTTGTCAGTTTTGGCTGCTGCAAATTTTTGAAGAACCTCTTTCATGTTTTGGTTAAGTAGAACACATGCACATCTCAATATAAAATACGCCGACACCTGAAACATTGCCTATGTGGATCTATAACAAGCATAAATCAAATGGTATGTTACCGACTCTGCTTTCCCTGTCATGATTTTATTTGGAAATAGAATAGTCACCCAGTTCAATGTTATATCATAAAGAGCTTTTGGAGGGGGTGGCTGGAGAGAGAAGAAAACAAAGTATTAGCTCCAGTCCTTGACTCCGAACTGTTAACTGTTGGTACGTTTATCCCCACGTGCCCAGATATCTATTAATGGTTTGATGAAGAATGCTGCATAACACGTGTTTTTCATAACTACTCAGTAACTGATTAAGGAAGAAAAAAAGAACAGTACAACTAACCACAGGGTAAGTGGTTCTTTTGAATACTTGCCAGTTATAGATTTGATTTAAAAACAAACAATGTGTTGATATAAATATTTTGGAGGTTGTAGGCAGGACAGATTATTTTTTTTTGCCCCCGAATAAAAACATCAGGAGTGGAGGTAGCAATACAGTTTATGAAAAGGTTGAACTCCCTCTTCAATATTCACTTATACCACATTATCAGAAACGACTTGCTAAGAAAGGTTCTTTTTCTGTGCTAGTTTCATAACTTTCCATACTGCCTCCCACCATACAGGAGGGTTTATTTGCTTTGGATTAAAAAACCTAATTTTTTTTTTAAATGAATAGCCAAAGTCATGTGACTTCAGGCTTCAAAATTAGTGACTTAACCTGTGTAAGTTTCAACTGTCCAGCTTTCCTTTTCAAGACAGTGAAAACAGTTGTACATTGGGCGTTTTAGATTTAAGTCATACAATGATAAACACATTAGGGTTAGCAGTTTTAGTTCCTTTCTTTTTCCAGCTAGCAGCCCTCTTCCCCTGCTTTCCATATTCATACTTTTTTGCTTGGTAAGTTTTCTTCTTTTTTTCAGACAACTTATTTGTTACATCATTTGTATTATCATAAAGTCTGAATCAAAGACACAGGTCAAAGAATTAAAAAGGAAACACACACTTCTGAACCCCCTACTCTGAAAGGAACAAAGTTTGTAAAAGTATTTTACTGTAAGACTTTCCAGAAAGTGAGCATTTTTAGAACTGGCTCAAACCTATCAACTCTTACCAAACAGCAAGCTGTTAAAACTCTGCTAAAATGTCATGTGTGCAGGAGGAAGGTAAACAACTGATTGCTGATTTCAGAGCTTTCCAAATTTTTCTTAAGTGTTTTGAAATATTTCAAGCTATGGCATCACAGGCATTTCTTTCCCCAAGACCAAAATAAGATACTTAGTAAACTGATAAACATTCTCTGATTTGCACAGGGTAAGGCTCAAAGTATGACAAAAGTGTAATTCAGACATTTAGAAGTAAATCCTTCCATTCAGTATTTATTTCCTAACAAATGTTCCAGTTTCGTTACTTTGTCCTCTCCATGAAGTACATGAAGAGCAAGTTAGGTTAAAATTAGGTACTCTCTTTCACACAAACAAAAAATCACAAAGAAAAGAAAAAAAAATCACCATGGTGCTCACAAGGTTTCGACTTCCTATACTGTCAGTAGCTGGAGATAAGTGCTGTGAAAAAAAAAAGTGAACAAACATAATGGTCACTTTCACTAAGGGCAGCCAGGGCAGGGGTGTAGGGGGCTGTTGCATCTCATTTGAGTAGTGGGAAGTATTTCCTATCCTACTAGAGATTAACGACATTTTTTAGTGTTTAAAAATAAACTAATTCATGAGAAAGGCTTGTGAAGAACTGATATTTAATCCTAAAAAACGGGTTTTGAGAAATTTTAAAGTTTCCCTTACGTAACTGGTGGACAGAGTACTTTCTGCCTTCAAAATTTAATTCACCCAAGCCCTTTGGAAAGCCTGACAGAAGGGCACCATGTTTCTCTAAAGCTTTCGATTTCTTTAAAGCTTTATTTTAGAAATAATTTATTCTATAACACACATTCATTATAAGCATATATCAAGGCCCTCCTCTTACGATTTCCATGTTTCTTTTACATGCAGAGATTCTGCAGAATCAGTGCAGCAATAAGCAAGTAAAACATCAGACCTGTTTTCCCCCCGACAGGTCATTCACAAGAACCCACACACCAAGCATGAATTTCATTTCCAACACCGAGAAGCTACAAATATTTACTTTAAATACATATCTAAATGGTTTGATTCCACTAGCTAAAAGCCAAGGGAGAGCAGCTCACCTTGCATTTTGGACACTTCTGGGCATTCCTCTGTCCATGTTCGATTTCATTGGCCCAGTGACGCAACAGCTTGTCTCCCTTCTTGTATTCTTTGCAGTTAACGCCTTCATGCCAGGGAGAGTGGCACTTGAAACACCAGACAAATTGGCAAGATGGACACTGGATCTGTACAAATGAGAAAACACCACAGGTTTGCAAGCTGGGTGCTGACCCAACTGGAAAGCCTGTTTTAAAACCTCTGCTCTTCAATTAAGAGAGTAATAGCTGGCCAGCAAAGACTTAGCATTTTTTGAGGGTCTGTTTTAAAAATGCAAGTAGTTGTGGAAGCTAATTTGTTCTTTTAAAAGACAGAAAATACAGAACTAATTGCTAAAGCCAGGAAAGGCCTCAATCAAACTAAGCACAAGTAGCTCTGTTTAAGCATAGGAACCCGCTTCCTAAATTCAACACGTCTCAAATGTGAAAAGGCAAAATCCAGGAAGCTTATTCAGTTGCCTCCAATGCACGAGTGCCATCACCCAAGAACCAGCAGCCGGTTTTCAGTGCAGTGGATCTCAGTCTTCTCAACTTCACTGCCAAGGCTATTACCAGGGAGTAGCTGATCTTCTCAAGGGGCTCCACAGATCCCAGAATGGGTTATGAAGCTTGTATTAGACATGGTCCTGGGAAAAGGGGCCAAGAGCAAGGCTCTCAACCAAGGGCCACAACTACCACCTGGAAGTTGGGCACTTCCTTTTGATTGTGTAAGGGTGAGCTGAGGCTGTGCCACACAGCCTGCTTCCTACAGACCACACCTAACAGCAAAACCCACAACCCAAACTCCTTAAATTGAGAAAGGATCTATTTTTCCCATACCATTCTCTGGGTTTTAAATCATTGCATCAAACAGGTACCATCATCATCATGTCTTCCTCCCGAGTCTGGCTTTTTTAATTAATTTATTTATTTATTTATTTTAAAAAAGCTATGGCAGCTGCCGTCTTTGTAGAAGAAATAAACAGAAGCATGTTGCAGGTGCTTATATGATGAAAGACAGGCCTCCTACCTGGATCGTGAGTAGGGAAAGAACAAACTTGACGCCACATTAGACTGGCATTTCTAGGCGCCTGCAAAATCTTCATTTCTACTGTGTTTGGCAACAAAATGCCTCAGCCTGAAAGACTGGAAGGCACATCTCCCAAGCGATTGCTGTGCCCTGTCCACCAGCTCCAGTTGCAGCCCATGCCTGGCACTGCCCTGGCATTGTACCAGTTAATGGACAAGCCCGAGGAATCCAACCAGCCAAAAAAGGGCTTTTTGGTTTTACCTGTGTCCAGACCTGGTTCACCACCAAACCACGGATGTGTACTGGCCATGCATGGTGTAGGGGTGCTGCTCAGGAAACTACATCCTAGGGTGTAGTCATGTGTGAAGCCCCCAGAACACATTTCTAAAGTCTTCACCCCCACCAGTTGCTGTGACCTCTGCTCACACATGCCAGCTGGTGGTGTGCTGCCTTGGCTCCAGTCAAGAGTCCAAAGTAGGTGCTCTGAACTCCCTTAAGTATTTTTCTGGGAGGCAGCCAAAATGATTATTTGTAGGTGCAATTCCTACATCCGTCACTACCAGCATGCTAATACAAAGCTGATCTGATCTCTGATGCATGACTGAGAAATGAAGCCGTCTGCTACCCTTAATGCTGTTCCCCAAGTTCTATACACAGAGACAGCATTTAGGGTTTTGCCTTTAATGTTTCACATTAAAACCATAATCGACACAATGGCTCAAGCTGAGCATTTTTATGCCCCTAGCTGACCCATAAAGTGCTTGTCTTTAACTTCAGCTGTAGAGCGCAAGAGGTTTTTTGCCTTTTTTTTTTTTTTTTACACTGCAGCAGTGTGTAACAGTCATAGCTTAATTTGTATAAAGTGATGCATCTCTGTCTGTGTCTCTGTCTGTGTAGCACTGTTTACCTGTATGATGTGCTGGTCAATGTATCACTTCAGCTTACCTCTTTATGTCAATCCACATTTACAGATCAGCAAGTGCAAGAATGGGAGTTAATGGTGAAGAGAATAATTTTCTCACTACTCATAAACCAGCACTTCCCCCTCCAGGATCCTTTGCCTGGGCATAAGACTAAAGCACAAGGAAGGGAAGCAGCATCAAGAAACTGACAGATTTTCTTCTTATTACACCACATTAACATTTTAGTCAGTCACCATCTAGTAGTCATTATCTTTGTAAAAAAAAAAAAAAAAGTATGTGCATTTAAGTGTTAGAATACATACATTTCCTCCATATCAAGCAGACTCAAGGAAAGCATAATATTAAAATGGATGAAATTCAGAAATACTGTACCTGGTGCAAGTATGACTTACGGCGTTCTATAGCTACAAGATGGTATTTTTTGCTAGAGCATGCAGTAAGACACCTCACACAGAAGAAAACTGCACTTATTTTATTGACAGGAAGCATGCGATAAGTTACTGAAGACACAGATAGGCAGCAAAAAAACCAGGAAAGGACAAAGAATAAAGCATGCTACAGGGGAACACCACATTAAAGCTGCAACATGTGGATTAGAAACATTATTATTTTTTGCATGAAAACACAGTAATATCTAAGGCCAAGATAAAGTATAAAATAAAAGCAATACAAACTATAACCAGTGCCACTTCTCCAATTTGTTGGTTTACTGGCTCAGATGCTAAACCAAAGAAAACATGCTATCCTACATCTCTGCTTCCCCAATGAATTCTTATAATAAAAAGTTTAAACAGGTAAAAGGAAAATTCCCACTCTGAAGAACCTAAAGAATAGCAGATTCGTTGCTAACGAAACTAATGCAGAGCACTGATCTATGTTTCCACAATACTTCAGAAAACAATGCAAACAAGATAGGTTAGGTTACTAGCTGCTATTCTGCCCAATATCTCTGTATCTTTTTTTTTCCCCTTTAAGCTTTGAATTTACATTTTTCAGTAACACATGTCACAGCGACCTACTGCTGGGAAGACAGATTATAGCCAGCATTGCATTGTATTACTCAGTATTTGTTATGCCTCAGCCAAAGTCGGGAGTCTGTAGCCATAATTAAGTGTTCTGCAACCTGAAACCTTGTATCAGTTGCAGAATCCAGACATTTGAGATAGAACACGAAAGTTAAAAAATACAAACCCAAACCAAGAGATCTGGGAAGCTGCAATTTGAAGTTTCTTTCTTAAACAAAATTCCAACAGAAGATGTAAGTTTTGTGAGTTTGTTTTTTTGGGGTGTGGGTAGGTTTTGTTCTTGTTCTTGGTTTTGGTTTTGTTTTTGGTTTTTTTTTGAGAGAGAGAGGGGGTAGGGGATGAAAACCTGACACAAACTCATTGCAGGCTCTCTTTCTACTGCAGCATGTCTATAACTGCAAGAAATACAGCAACCACCAGGACATATAATTACTCTTACACACACTATGGCATCAGATGCTTCCAAATATGTTACTTAGAAAGCACTGACATACAAGATGAAGCTATAACCACATGAACTCCGAATAACACTTGTTCCTATGAATGGCCCTGACTAACTGAAGTAAACTAGTGGGAACCAGTTGTTGGAGTTCCTAGTTCCCTCTTCTGCTTGCCACCCCTGACAGATGCTTTCTCAAAACCAAACTGCTAAGTAGTTTTTACACTTTGAATGGGCCACTTGACTTCTCTGTTGTTCAATACTGTCTGAACATACATTAAACAGGCAAAGAAAACTGTATTTTTAAGTACTTATGAACCTTATTTTTCTTGGAACTAGTGGTTGCAAAACACAACCCTAAATCTATTCAAACTTGGATGCAGCGTGACACCAGTGTGCTTAAGAAACAGGAACACAACAGGGCAATTATATCAGTCTTTAAGATTCTTATTCCATTCTTCCTCTGCTTTTCTGAAAGAAAGAAGTCAAATATGATTTTCTTTATGCTTCAGTATTAGTGCATGAATTATCATAACAAGGACACTGAAATGCTATCTACATATAATTTAAACCAGTAAAATATATTATAGTCCAGCAAAGCAGACAAACTATATCTGAAAAAAAAACAACCACAGAACATTAATCTAGGTTTTTATCAAGTATGTTTTTCCTCACACAAACATTTTTCCATTTATTTTATGCCTTCCATTTCAGTTGATCAGAATGAAGAGGACAGATATATACGCAGACTTCTATGCCATCTGGAGGTCAGCCTCCCTTGCAATAGAAAAGATGACAACTTCTCATGCTAACCTTTTTGGTTCTCAGCTTTCTGAAACATTGATCTTTGAGGCTAACATTTTCCATTTTCTTAGCTAGCCCTTTTACTACAAACTATTCTATCATTTTCCTCACCTACGAGGAAAAGACCCTTCAAAATTGGTAGGTAACTTCAACACAAAATACTGCTTGATGTGACATCATGATAGCAAAACTGACTACACATTAAAAAATCTTCTTGAGAGCCCTGAATCTGCGGAAAGCTTTGTGGGATTTTTCTGCTCCTCGGGAATGCCAGATATATAACAAGATAGCCAAATTAATCATGCAACTAACTGATTACATTAATTACAATCTCTAGCTACAGCTACACAGTCACTTTATTCCAAAATAAATATGGGCTCCTGCCAAAACAGCTGCCTCCTTGTCATCACCAACTTGTCCCCTCACTTGTACCAGCTGAAAATAAGCAACAACAAAACAAACAGATCTTGTATCCCACTGGAGCTGATCTTTGATCCAGCTCCCAGTCTGACACCAAAACATCAACATGTGCAAAAGCAACCTGGCAGAAATGAACAGCTGAGAGCAAACAGGGAGAGCATGGCAAAATCACATCTGCAGCAGTTCAGGCTCAAGGCAGATTGAAGTGACATGTAGTCATGAAGGTACGTGCTACTCAAGGTTAAAATCTGATCCCAAAAGGGGGGAACTAATTGATACGAACTACACAGGTCTGCTCTATCACAGCACCTTTGCAGGTATAAATTCCTACTATTCCAGAGCAACCAGCTTCAGAAACTCAAGCAGTCCAAACTAAAGATAGTTCATGCAACAACTGCACTGAAAAAACACATTTCCAAAGCCAAGCACTCAAGCCCTTCTTTTATGTGATGTGTACCTCTTGACAGAAGCGCACAAGAAAACTACATTACGAACCTCACAGGCTGACAATGCAGAAATACAGTCCAAGAATTGCTTCTTCATGGCAGATGGCTGGTCAAGGAACTAACATTAGAACAACAGATGAAATCCAGGCCTTAAGGGAACACAACCCTCTCAGCCCCTCATAGAACAAGCCAACATACTCACTGTTGCGCAACCCATATCTGCTCCATGCATAAAAAAAGAACTATCAATTTTTCAATTTTTGCCCACATTCTTTGCACTTTGGTATACCAGCTTTGACCAAAGGTTTATTAGGATCTTGTCTACAAAAAAGTTTTAACACTCCCAAGTTAGGTCATAAGAGAGGGGGCAGGGATATTTCCTTTCTTAGAGTTGGATCCATTTATGATACAAATATTTGATATAGTCACATTAATTAGTCACACTGCTGTACCATGCTGTCATAAGTGGCATTAATGGGAGAAGAAAGGTTTGCGTAGCAAATTTCCCCTTTCTTCCCCTCCTTCTCCTCCAACATACATGTACCAGCCAACCTTTGAGGCTTAGCACACCAAGACTTTCATCTCAAAAATGAAAAACAGCACCAGCAAACTGAACTGCTGGGCTTAGGTCAGTTTAGCTGACACAGAACAGCTATAGTAAGAAAAACTAATTTACCTAATAACTTTACTACTTCTTTAAAATTAGGTATTATTTATAATTTTAAGCAGCGTATCAAATTTTAGGAATGCCATCAATAACATTTTTAAAGTATCTGTTCAAAAGGGTTTTACAGTGTTTTCCTGTTGCAGTGTATAGGACAGCAAGAGCACTGGCTCTGAGGCCCCGTGCGCAATGATCTAGTAGGCTTACACATAGACTTTCCCCACACATGACTCAGTTCTTCTGAAGGCAGCACTTCCAGTGCTGGCACAGAATTCATCTGGTGCAAGTGCTGTTATTATTGCTTGCATGTGAATACGTGAGCCTTCCAGTCTCCAGTCAGATGTCTCCTACGCTATATGCAGAAGAAAATGAGTCTTTACCTCTGAAGAGCCTGTAATTCAAGGCACAGACAAGATGCAAGCAATCACACGAGAATCTAAGAACACTAAGATAACAATGGTTCACAGCTACATGTGTATGTAATCACTCACATATGCAGAATCTCATATACAGTTTTCTTTTTAAACCTTAGCCCTGCAGCAAAACATTTCCTTGTGCTAAGCTTAAAGTCAGTCACTAGGATTGTACCTATGCCAGAAAACGCCACAGGTTCAGAGAGTAGGCTGAAGCCCTGAACTATGATTGTCCATAGGTTGCTTGTATTTTCCTAATTATATTTCTGCCCAGCATCAACTAGACATTCTTCCAGGCAACACCTGGGCACAGCTCAAAGGGCACATTTTGCCAGTGCCTGCTCCCAGGAGCCTTGACCCCTGCAGATCAGAGCTACACACAATGCATTACCAGGGACCAGGGACCTGCTTCTGGCTAGCATTACTTCATGCATCACACAGTCTTCCATTCCTTCCAATTATGATTTGTAGGGAAGCAGTGGGAAGGTTTTAACTATAGCATAAAAAAAGCACTGGTGGACAGAACAACCAATTTTGCACCTTGAGGAACAGTCTCAGAGACAACATGCCCATGACAACAGCTGCACCACCTCTGACCCACATCTGTGGAACAGTAACAGCTTCTGACATCTTGAGAGGCTGCTGGAGAAGCATTACAACCTCTCATCTACCTTGGACTCTACATCCTGTCTGCATCTGAGGGAATGCGAAGCGGATGGGTGAAAGAATGGCTGTGGGCAGAAGGAATTTCACTTGCAGTTTCGAATTTCTCCACCTGCATGTAAGATGCCAAAAAATCTGGAATTGTTGAGTCCCACAGGCTGTGTGGCATGTTCATGCACTGCACAGGTATACATAAGTAGCTCATAACTCAAAGATAGCTTTACCAAGGTTTCAACTCCACTGAATGCACAACCTTCTACCTTTTAATCTCCATGCTGGGCTGAATCTTATGCTGTGTAATTAGGGCTATCTAAACAGTCATCTAAACTCCTACTAACAGGAACTGGTTTGTCCAGAAAAGGCCAGCTCAATCATGAAGTTAACCACAAGAAATCTAGTAATTGGATGGAAAACTAATACAGAGCATGATGCTGCAGACAGAACCCTCATCTTCTGGAACTGAGATGGACCTTCAGCAGCTCAAAGCTTCTAATTGTAAGCTCTTGCTTTTTATCTTTGATTGAAGTTACAGCATAAGCAAATCTTCTACTGAAAGAAATTCTATGAAAGTGTTTTTTTCCAGTTTCTCAAGTTTCTCGTATTATGAGTGATGAGACTACAGGAATGTACAACCTCTGGTAAGGGACTGAAGAAAACAAAGCCAAGAAGCAGGACAGACAACAGCTCTATTTCTAAGGAGCAAGCCAACAGCCTAACACCACAAACGCCCAGAATTCATTTGCCCAGAGTTTCAGGAAGAAATATCTCTGCTAGTCGTGTACCTAAAATTATCAGTTACAATGATAACTCCCCTTCCCTAGTCTCTTCTGATTGTGACCATACTGTTTGAATGCCAGAGAGAATACATTCTTTAAATTAAAATGTGTCTCAGGACAAAATTATGCCACCTGCCAAAGAAAAAGGGGTTGCAGTTCAACTGCTTGAACTGTTAGAAACTAATTAAGTAGTTAATCAATTACGTACTACAGATTCATATTCCTAATTACAACTTGCACATAGCACCAGCGATGCAAGAAAGCTCATTTAATGCCCACCAAACGCTGTCCTACTTTTGTAGTGTCATCTAACCCACGGCCCTGGCAAGCATGCTCACTTTGTATTTGTTCTCCAATTTGGCAGGGGTAGGAATGTGGCCTCTCCTCCGGAAGGTTGTAAAGTGCTTGCACTGAGGGCATGGCTTGGTGCTGGAGTCAATGCGGCTGAGTTCCAGGAAATATTTATACTTGATGATGTCGTCATGGGGCAGGTTATAGAGGATAGTTGTTTCATCCAGGTGTTCACTGCACTCTGTGATCGGGCATTTTATATCCGCTTGTCCCAGCTGCACCTGTGTATGAAAAAACCAGAAGAGCTGTATGACCTTTTGCTTGGAAAAATTAAGCAAGCATTTGTGAATTTTGTGAGGAAATTCAATTTCAAGGACTGTAACAATCCACAGACTATCAATCATATAGTCTTAAAATTATTTTGACTTAGTCCAAACACACTGCAGTTCTTCCAGAGAGTATTTTCAAATCCAAACAGAAAAGCTAATTACCTGTAAGACAACTGCAGTTATAAACATATAGTCTCAGTGTACGTACCATGACAATGTACTCCACGAAACCAAAACACAAGTCCTAACTAGGAGCACTCATACAGCACTCCCTGCTTTGGGTGTAATGCTCACCACTCCACTATCACAGCTCATACAGGCCGAGAAAGCAGGCAATGGAAACATTCATATACTATTTCACTGCAAAAAGTGCTGGGAATCGCAGCACAGAGAAATTCAAGTCAATTTAGGATCATCAGAGTCTAACAGCTCTGACTCAGTGCTAGCCCTGAGCTGGTTCCTGCTCAGCAAGCTCTGTGCCTCTGCAGACGGCGTCCAAGAAGCTCCTTACATGCCACGCTGCATGCACAGTAAGTGTTAGCCGAGCCTGGGGGTGACCAAGGTCATAAGTTTTCCCACAACTCAAAGTTGGAGTTTAAAAACAATGCCCCCTCCCACCACCTTAAAAATAACTATAAAAACTAAAAAGATGACCAAAATAAAAACAGGCACAGAAGCAAGCTCAAGGTTAACAGGGCTGAAACTGTTGTTGAGCTAGTAAGTCCTGATGGTCCCAAGCTGATCCATATGGTCATATATCCACAATGTATTTCCAGAGATCCCGGATCTGAGAAGATCACTGGACCCAGCTCTGCACCTTCACACTTGTCAGGCTTTAACAGCTCAGACTCCATGCCAAAATAGCAGATCCTACTTGGTCTGGGAGCAGCAGAGTTGCATTTGCTTGGCACTAAGCCTGAGTTAATAAACCCTGCTGGATCTTGAGAATCTGCAAGGACGCAGCTTGAGCATGTCTGTGTCTGCCTCCAGTAATCTTGAATGAATGAAAGTTGACTGCACAAGTGGAGCTGACCACCAGCCTAATTCCCTCTTTACTATCTGCATGCAGAGAAAGAGGTTTAATAGTGCACCCAGCATCTCTTTCTAGGAATTACTGTTTCAAGGTTGGCAAGTTTGATTTCCCTAGTCTGCTTATTCTTTAACATGCTCGATGATGGGAATCTGTCAAACAATATATACTAAATATGATAGGAACACCTCAGATTTGGATGCAGATATTGCTGCTGCATAGTGGTACCAGGAGACCTCAGAGACTTCACTAATGCAATATTTAAGCTACGAAAGGAGGAAAAAACCCCAGAAACCAACACAACACAACCCTGTCATTGCTGCTTCAGCATGGAGCCGTATGGGCTCTACCTGAATGATAATTTAGTCAGCAGCCAGAGGATCAGGAGTCATAACAAAGTGGTATAAAACCCAAGGTTCATACTCACTTCAAAAAAAAATCCCTTTTTTTCTTTTCTTTTTTCTTTTTGTTCTTTCAGCAATGTAGCTAAACCTAAGCAGAGCAAAGAAGTCAGATGTATGTTAGAGAGAGAAAAGCAGGGTGAGTACGGTGGCAGCCTGTCCCAGACTACAGCATGGCAGAGAACGCCTCGGCAAGCAATTGCTGCCATGGTGCCCTGAGCAGCCTCAGCTCAGGGTGCAGGCAGGTCAGGAGAGAGGCAGAGGAGAGGCAGCTCCCCCAGCAACACACTCATTCTTAGGAGGGAACTTCCTTGAATTTAATTTTGTAGCTCTAAAAGGTGAGCAGAGCTCTACCACCTGCAAACAAGGCTAGGCTCAAACAGTTTAGCTTTTTCACGACCCAGTAAGTACAGGAGGGGTATGGACTCAAAGGTATTAAAAAGAAACCCCACCAAAATAGAACAAACAAAACCAAAACCCACCAAAAAAACCAAACCCCCACAAGCTACATGCCAGGGTACATCCACCATTTTATACCTGTAGGACACCAATTCACCTATAGCAGCATGCAAAACAGAACTCAAGCATATGACACCACTAGAGTGACTCTTCTCAGAAGAATCACCCAGTACATCATGGAGCTGTGCTTAGAAGGCAGAAGATAATAAATCTAGCACTAGAGCACTCGAACACACTAAAATAGGAAACCAAATTGCTACAGAAATATAAAAAAGCTATTGCACTACTGCAAAGATTAGTACAAGCTTCTCTTTAAAGAAGTACAGGTACAACAATTTAAAACCAAATCGTCAAATTAATCCCATCTACAACTACTTCAGGGTTTCAGGTTTTTTTGTTCAAGCATTAGGGAAATACTAAGGCAAGACCTTTTGCTAAGAGTAAACTAAACTACAACAGAGTAACACTTCACAGCCACAAGGCACATTGTATCTAGCATCTAAGCTGGTACTTAAGAAGCGCTTATATTAAATGCTAGTTAGAATAAACCTGCATTTATAAAATATAAGGAATACAAAGCTGTACACTTGCTGTATATCATGCCACACAGACTATGATTAAAATATGTGGTAAACATCAAGTGTGGTTTCAGTGTTTATTTTGAAAATATGTTTTACACCCACCTGAAGTAAATCATTTTTATCCTCTGTAATATTCAGCCTTTCAAGTTTGGCAAAGATTGATCCTTTTCCTGTGTTTTGAATGGGACTGAAGTGAACAGAGCTGCCTTGCTTATTAGCGTAACTTCAATGGAGCCTTGTCGTACCAAAACAGCCTATCTTTGTTTGTGCACTAGCATCAGCAATTGATCTAAGTACAGCTTTAGAGGTAGGCTGCTAGGCTACCTGCTGCTGCGGACCCAGGAGGTGCTACAGAATGGGAAAGAAAAAAATCTCTTATAACATCGGCGAAAATAACAAGTTTTATTCTTTTCCTTGATTTTTCTTATTTGAAGAGCCTAATCCTTCAATATCAGCTTATCATGTCGTCAAACCCCTGAATTTTAAGAAGTCTTTGAATTTTAAAATACCACTGTGTATTAAGAACTTCAGAGCTCCCAGTATGCACAACAGCATGGTGTATTTTCACAGCATGAAGAACGACTCAGATATGTCTAAAAGCAGCTGAGCTACAGTATAGTATTAAATGTCAGGCAGCATCCAGCTCTCATGCCCAGCTGTGCTTCACTTCTGTATAGCATCTCAGGAGGGGCTAGCTCTGCTTACAACTCATGAGGAGAAAACAGGCTCTTGTGACTTTCATCCTACAAAACGGTAACATTTAAACTATTAGAAGAGCAACACCTAACCTCTCCCTCCACCCCTCCACTTCTTGACATCTTATTTGAAAAGATTTTCTGGGGTGGTAGAGCCTGTGGTGGTGGGTATATGTGGAGGACAGCCGAACCAGACCCACATTAGTCCACTTGCTTCCCCCAAAATGCAAGGATACTAGCAACAGAAAACAGAAGCAGATGGCGTGGTACTTTTAAGTCAGAAAATTACTTCCAACCCCTGGGCTTTCTTTTAAAGGAAATCTTTGTTAGCTACACAGTAAACGAAGTTCAAACTACCCCACAGAAGCACTGATTTATACCTGTCATTTAGCTTGGCCCAAGCTGGATATCACATAACCTGTGCAGGCTGTACTTGGGCAGCTGCATTACGCTTATATTTCTTACAGAAGGGGCCATTCTACTTTAAAAATAGACACATACAAATGAGCATTTTCCAACTGAAACTTCACTTTTTGTTCAGAGATCCACACGCTAAACAAACCAGTACACTGTTCTTACTTCTCACCTACTAATGCTGAAAGCTAACAGTGCCATGTCTAATCTGCAGCTCTGCAGAGAAATTTAATTTTACCAGTGCACTAAATTCTCCTCTCTAAACTACCAAGGATGTTATGCATTAAAAAATTTTTGGAAATGTACAGATGCAATTGAGGGGACAGCTGGGTCCACTGGACCTTCATGTTCTACAGGGGAAGAAACAAATGGATTAAAGTTCCCTTTATTTATAAGTAAAAACCCATTGCTTTCTACTTCACTGGAAACATTGCTCTTTCATTTTTGCTGGTAAGTTGCAATTCAGTGAAGAATTACTTGTCTTGTTTGGGAAGCAGAAAGTGTAATTTTGAATTTTTCTTTAAAAAAATTAATCATGGAAAATACTTGAAAGGCTCACCGTGGTTCAGGACTCCACAGAGGTAGGTGCTAACCAAATGAAATCCAAATAGACATGGCTCAAGTGCAAACCTAAGATACTGCAAACTTTTACTAAGCATTTTGCACCTGCCCTTAAGGTTGGATTTTATGAACGTTTCTGTGGTTTGAGCTCTAACTTAGCAGTCCAGATTCCCTGCCTCTGATTTGTGCCAGTGATACCCTGGCATTCTCCATCAAACTCCTCTTTAATAAAAAAAACAAAAAACACAAAACAAAAACACCACCACCACCACCACCCCCCAAAAAAAAAAAACCCGCCAAAAAAATCCCACCAAAAAAACCAGCCCCCAAACCTCCTATGAAACAGATTCTCTTTTTCAGTCCATCTGTTCTCCCTCCTTACTGTCAGATGGTACAAATCCTCAGTGCTTCAAGAGAAGCAACAAAGAACGCTAGAACTAACAGTAATTAGCATAGGGGCTTACTTAAGTTGTATCACCACGAAATAGGAAAAGAGACTGGGTTTCTTCTGTGCCACTTCCTCCACTGGACATCTACACACAAGTTCTTGCCTGTCATTCATTACTTCACAAACCATACTCCACAGGGTATGTTCCACTTTTATTCCCCCTTTCATTCACTTCTCGATATAGCGGACTTAGATTACTTTCTGAATCCCTCTCTCATTGTCACCCCACCATCTCCTCTGTCAACCACCACCCGTAACCTCACTAGCCTCAGAAGCACGTATACTGCTGACCACAAAAAGATCCAGAAAGAGTTCAAAGTGGCGAGGACCTTCTGCACACTGGCACTGAATTAATTATTGTTATATTTTTTAGTTTTAATTCATATTTTCTGCTATACCAGGAAATATCCAAGCAATCACCAAAACAACTAGAATGACCAGCCTTTCTTCAAAGTCAGTGGAGAATGAAGAAGGTAATTGAGATGATTCAAAGAAGGTGGCAAATGTCAATCGTACCTTTAAATTGTCTAGGAGGAAAAAAAAAAAATGAAACCCCCACTTTTCCCAACCTCAGGGACTACAAGTAGGCTAAGAAACCTCACTTCTCCCAGCACCAATGTCTGACAGGTACTCAAAGACAAAAAATCCAAAGAATTTCTATACATATTTGTGACAGATGTCCATTTTAAGTTGTATTTAAAATGGCTCTATTATTAAAAGTACAACCAGAGAGTTGGATTAAAATAAACTATCAGATTTCTATTGTGTCACATGCTCATGTGGACCAACCCTGAAAGGGTCCATCAGGATGCCCTCCTTCACATGTTCTGTGAGGACACGGTCTCTGTACTCCTTTTACTTTAGTACCACACATCTGGATGAAGCTATGAATGATGTGGTAGGTCCTGCCCCATGTGACATTCAGAAAGAGAAAGTCACTTGGGCCCAAACGTTGCAGGCATGAAGAGGCGCCACCTCTTCTAGTCACACTTACCAAAATTTGCATTAACTGTCACATTGTCGACATTAAAAAAAGAAAAAAGAGACATAAAGCAAAGTTTTAGGGCCTTTGAAGAAGATACCAGTATCTCATCCTTCAGGAGGAAGGCACTCAAAGGCAAGAAGCTGGGAGGGAATCACAGGATACATAACTGCAGTCCAACCAGCACCTGTACATCAAAGGTTTGACCTTTCTGCTCCAAAAGCATGTCTTCTGAATGCTTTACAACACATATTTAAATGTGGCATCAATTTAAATTCTCAAAGCTCATCTAGTTTTCACAGTCTCAGCTTTCAGGAGCACACTTACCCAAACCCACATCCCCAGGGGTGCTGCAAGATGGTGCAGGCACACACCAGTGAGGGCCACAGCTGGCACCACCCGCGTGGGTGGCAACCAGAGCAGCTTTAGCCCCCAGAAACAAACCAAAACCTTAACTGGCAAAACTGGCCTCTGCAGCCTGGAGCAAAACCCCAAACCACAGTGTCTGTTTCCTATTCAAACTCTTTTTTCCCTCCACATTCACATGTAGGACAAGAGAGAGGTGGAGAGAGGATAAACTAGCAAGATATTCTTCAGAATACACCTAAAGTCAGCCAAAACCTTTTTCTTAAAGGCCTCTTTATTTGCTTTCTCATTTGATGACATGCTGGTATGAAGCTCTACTCCTTTTCCCTTCCTTCCACAGGACCAGGTTCTACCTGCTCACACAGATTTGATATCAACAGGAACATTCAAGATCAATTTGTCCTATTCACATAGGGATAGGATTTACAGAAAATTACTTGTAGAAAAATTAATACTGAAATCCTCCTTCACAAGATATAAGCAAGTAATTATCAGTCTGCATGAGCTCCCCCTCCACGCTTTCATCTCCTGCTACTTTCTCTCGCACCAAGTAAATTAAAAAAGGAAACTATCTTACCTCAGTAATGTGTTTAGAAAAACTACACTGCACTAAATCATGCCTCTGTCTGCTACTACCCATTAAACCTAGCGCATGTCATTAGCATGGGCAGAGGTTACAGGCTTTCTATTCTCTTTCTTTGTCATCCATGCTGAGCTGCAATCCACAGCAGAGGCAACGGTTAGTTCCATGGCAAGACAAAACCGGGGCTGGTACACCCAGACAGCTGCCCACTGATCTAGGACACTCTCTGAAAAAGAGGCACACCAGAGAGATCAGCTGGCAGAAAGCTTTCACAATCTCTTGGAGCCCTCAGCGTGCAAGATAAAGCAATCTTTCATCTCTCCTCCCGAGGCATGTGTGGGGGCAGAGGCAGGGGGAAATCTCAGCAGAGGAAGGTAACCTGGGAGGAAGCATGGAAGAAACTGCAAACCTTGGAGGAATCTGACCCAAACCCACAGGAATCTCAGCATTCATTAAAAGGAACAAGGAAATGCACAAGAGCTTTCTTATTTTGTCCAGGTATGCATATTACCAATGCTAGCTAACTACAGGTATGCTAATTTTTCTATTCCTTAGAAGACACGTTCACTTTTACTAGAAGACCCAAAGGTGTCCATGAAAGAACTTTGAGGAGAGCAGACTGAGCTGGATACCTGCCCTTTTTGGGGTGGAAAAGGGGCAGTTGCTCCTGCCTAGGAGTGGGACCAAAAGAACCACATTAAAAACCAGCAGGAATGGGAAGGGATTACAGAAAGGAAGCAAGCGCCAGGAAACCATCCGCATACCATGATATGCTCTAATAACCTGACCGTCTCAGGAGTGAGCCCTGCTCGCAGGAGCTCTTCCATTAAGAAATACAAGTAGCAAAGAAACAAGACCTTCAGAAGGTAATGGTTTGTTGGGCTTCCAGCATTGGAATAAAAACATCACAGCCAAATAACACAGAACCAAAACAAGCCAACTCCAACAGCCGATTCCTGTAAAATAAGATAAAAAAAAAATATCTATCAGCTCACTCTTTTTAATTGACAACCTTAAATTCAGAGCAAAACAGCCTGTTCTCCTACAGCCAGCATAAGAATCGTAGAAATTGTCGTCTCTGTTTGAATTTGTTACCAGCCAAGCCTAACCCTGCTCTGACCTGCACATGTGAGTGCTCTGGTCAGGCACAAACTGCCACAGCCCAGGCCAGCACCCTGGGAAGGCAAGGAGTTAACAGGTTGAACGGGATGACACACAGGCACAATGCAGCCACCAACCTTGCCGCACTAGAGCCTTCCCCCTTGCCAAGGGCAGCATCCCTTGCTTTCAGCATGCCTGACCTCCCAAAAGCAGGAAAGTCATGGCACAAGTGTTTAATTCATTGAAATACTTACCTCAGAAAACAATAAATTAGAAAGAAAAAAACCACCAACACACCCCAAATCCTATTCCCCCTTTCTAATTAAGACGATTAAACCAAAGTGTGCTCCATTACTTGAGCAGATAATTTTTATGCATGTGCTGCTCTCTTACAGGAGCAATGCTTAAAAAGGTACACTGCCATTTTCTTGCCTCACTTACAACATAAAGTCCTCAACAGACAAACTCTGACCTTCACTGGGTTCAGACTGGATTAACCCAGATTGAGATAAATTCCAACGGAATAATACTGTTAACTATTAACAATGATTAGTATCACAACTACATCCTTTCCCATGCTTTTCTTAAAGACGGACATAAAGTTAGCACCCATGAACTGATACAGAAGAGTGAAAATACATGGCTTCAATCTTCAGGTGGAGCCAAGCAAAATCCATCAACAACAGCGACAATTTATCATGCAACTATTTATGCTGAAAAAGAAGAGATCAATTAGCTCATTATTCTACTTAGTAGGCAGGGTCCCAACCAGACACAAAAGCTGGAAAAGGCTCCTGAATTCACATTTGCCAAACAGCATTCCCTTTTCAAGTAAAACAGGGCCCAAACTACCGTATGTCTGCACAACCTATTCAGCAATCTTGCATTCACAGAATCATGGAAAGTTTGGGGTGGAAGGGACATTAAAGATCATTCAGTTCCAATCCCCCTGCCACAGACAAGGACATCCAAGTCTCTAATGTACTACTGAGCCTCTTAACACAGATAAGCCCAGCTGGCATCATCAGCAACAGTTTAGCAAACCTTTGGTTTCACCAGTAAAACATAACAGCAACCATTGCTGTTGTACCCACAGACATATTTCATGGTGCTTAATTTCCAACTGAAACCTGGTGTTTAGCATAAAACAAAGAAAAAGCTCTCCACCAAGGGAAGGGGGTAGAAGTACATTCCTACTTGTCTCATATTCCATCCCAGAAGATGGCTACAAAGCCTAACAGAGAGTTGCTGTGAATGTGGGTGATGACTCAAAAACAGCAAGAACTTTTAATATAAAACTTTCAACTGTTCTCTTGACCACCCTGATCACCTGCATTCCCTGGCCTGTAGAAAAAAGGACAGGCATTTTACAGCCATTCCTAAAACACCCTGCTTCCTTAAGCAAGCTACCTACAACTATTTAGTTTCCATGTCTTTGCTAGGTCTGAGGTTGTAGGTGAGTTTTCCTGTGCACGTATTAATCATCCATGTTTCATTCTTGATTATCAGACATGAAACCAAATTGTGCCCTCTTTACTTAATAAATTTAATATAGAAACAGCAGAGTTGCATAGGCACACACAAAAGCAGAAGAAAGCCTGAAAAGTCCTTTTTAACTGACAGGAATTATAGTAATATATCTTATTTCTAAGATTCAAGGTGAAATGTATGTTATTAAAATACCATCACTTGGCCTCCCTTACAAAGAAGGTAGCCAAAATCTTCTTATGCAATCAAGTTGTTACAAAATAGCTAAGATTTTAATTACGACTAGTTATTTTGCTCTGCCTTCCTGAAAAGAGACCTACTTCATCCTACCAGTACCTATGTACAATAAACAAAGCTGGTTTTGGTAAAAAGTTACGCTGTCAAAGCTACCGTAAAGTGAAGCAAACTCATAATTTTTACATAGCTTAAGCAACAAGAGGGCAAGTGTGCATGCTGACTTATTTTCAGGGATAAATACTTCCTGGGAAAGGTTAAGGGACAATGTTTCTCCCCACATACCATCATTTGGACAAAGACCAGACACTATGCCAAGACTCCAATTTCACATGTCTTTCACATGAAGTTATTCCTCATAATCCACCATGGTTTAAACCATATTTTAATGCACATTTAATGCAATTACAGATACAGCCACAACAGGGAGCAAACGTACAAGATCAAGAAGTGCAAACAGCACAATCTTCTCCAGGGAGCTGAGCCAAAAGCTTATGCAGTGGTTCTGACCCATACTTGGAGAAGTGAAAGCAAAGCAAAAGTCTTGCCGCGATTAGAAGCAAATCACACATCAAACAGTTAAAACTGTTACTTTAGATACCTCAGCAGAAAACTATAGCATGGATGAAAAATCCCCTTATGAAAGTTGAAAGAACAATTCTGCCCCACAACTGATCTAATCCAGTAGAGAGCTGCACTCATCTAGCACATAGTGACTTGTACACAGCGTGTATTTAACAGCCAAACTAGCAGAGTTAGTTCTGCTGATCAAACTCTGGCTGTAATCTGGAGATTGTTACTGTGTCAGGTCAGTTTCCCTGACAGTCTGCCAGAATTGGGTCCTAACTGAAGCTGGAAGCCAGCTTTCACCTTGATTCATGGAGCGTGTTTGTGTATTGATTGCTTCAGACCTTGCTTGTCACAAGCAGCTAGAATCTTTACAGCATCACAAAACCATTAGAAACAGCAAAACAATGGGGGAAGCAGACAAGGTAGATGTTGTACACCAGGAAAAACAAACCATAACTGTGCTCAGAACAATATATTCCGCTTACCACTTTTTCATAAAGCAAAGAAAACATGAAGCAAGCTCATTTAAATTCCTAAAGGCAGTTCTATCAGCTGATTGGGCTGTTAGAACATTCATTTTCACATCAGTTTTGCCACAAGAGAAGAAATTATGACTTCCCATTTGTTCTAAATTATCTTAAAAAAACCCAAACCAAAAAAAAACCCCATGACTTATTCATCTGCTGTTTATATATATAAATCTATGTTTTAAAAGAAAATATAACATGACCCTTTACTACAAACCCTACAAACCCTTTACCAGTTCAAAATGTTGACAAGGATTTGACAAACCTGGGAGCATGTACCATGCTCCAAGAGCCTACTTTTTCTGTGAGGCACGAGTGAAGAACAGAGGTAGAGAAAGTCAAAATGCCCCAGGTTAGACGCCTGTCTAAAATTTCAGAGTTAATAGCAAGGAAGAGAACTGACTCTTGCAAAAATACTGTTACGATCAGATAAGACTGTGTAACTACTTGCATGTAGAAGAAAAACCACAAGATGAAATAAGGTTTCCCTTCCTCATCATGTTTTTATCTACTTTTGCTCCTTTGAGTGTAACAGTCCCAACCAGTGTGTGAATATGAAGACAGAAGTACCTTGTAATCCCTGAATTCAGTTCTTAGCAACCACCCCTTCTGGCTGGTTAGAGACTGGCCTCAAATAGAAAGGCCAGTTTCTACTGGTTCTACAGTCTCTTTATCAGGGGCTACTTCTACCCACACAGCCTCCTGTTTCTGGATGCTGAGGAAGGCTTACCCTGTATCACTGGGAGTTTAGTCCAAGATTTCCAGTTATGTGACCAAATACCTATGTGGGCCTGAGATGTTTGGGGAGCAGGTCCAGCCAGACCTGTCACATATCCACCGGGCCAGGTATCCCTCACCAGGTCTCAGACCCCTTCAACCATTCCATCAGGTCACAGTCAGACAAGACTGCCATTATCTCACACTGCACCCTGCCTAGTGGCTAAAAAATTACGGAAGAAGTCAATACAGCTTTCTCTTCTTCCTCTCTGCTTTAGAAAGCAATTGTGAGGCTGCAAGGGGAGAAGATTCAGCTAGCTAATATAGTCAACCGGAGTGGTTTTAATTAGTTTTCCAATTGATCAGGCAGCTGAATTAATTCTCCCTGCGACATATGATCGCTAGTTCGCTACCCAAGAGAAAAGTGGGAAACACACAGCCAAGGAAAGAGACTTGCAGAAGTAGCTGGCCACCAGTCATCTTACCTGTCATGTCAATCTACACCTTCAGATCACGTACCAGGTATGTCTCATGTTAACTCTGTTTACCTTTAGAAAGCTACAAGCCTGAAATATGCTCAGCAGCTCCCCTCAGTAAAAACAGTTACTGGCAACTACAGCACCAGGGCCAGAGGACTGCATCCAATCCCTCCTCCATCTGAGTCTAAGCACCAGCATCTTCCACACACGTCCTAAAAATTACTGTTCTTCAGAAAGTGGTCCATATTTTGGCGTAGCCATGTGATTATTAGGTTTGTGGGTACTAATGTGTATTTTCCCATTCTGTACAAGTACTTAAAACGCTCAATGGCAGGCATGGAAATCCTTCACCAAGCTTCAGGTCTGGACCCAGCATCTGCCCTGACACCTGCCCCACAGTCCTTCATGTGGTCTTCACACTTCCCACTTCCCTGTTGGCACTATTTCTGTTCTCTCAGCTGTCTCCCTGAAGGATACAAGAGTCTTATCTGTGAAGCTAAAGCAACGGGAATAGTTACGAAGCAAGCTTTTTAAGATGAAGAAATGCATTTACTTGTAACGAAACCACTAAGTTAACTTCAGAGCAAGAAGCAGGGAGGAACTCTACCAACAACTGTCACACATGCTACAAAACACTGTGAAGCAGCTGACTGTAAGAACAAACCAATGATTGTAGAAGATACACTATGAAAGGACACACCTCATTAACTTTCCATACACTGGGAAGAATTTTTATTAAATAAAGTTCACTGTTCTGTGCCATGAGTAAAGCCAGCAGAGGCTCCAACTTAAGAATGGTTATGGTAGGAAAAAATTGCTTACAATTGGAGAAAAACCACTATTTATCATTTCTGTAGATACTGCCTATTTCAAACTTGTCTAACACTCCCCAACCCCTCCCCATCTCCCTCCAAAAATAAATACCAAGGATTGACTATGAGGGTTTGTAAAGGGATGAACAGGTTGTTAAGATGCGTCGAAACACCACCTCTGCCAGCATTAAACTTTTCCAGGGTTCCAGAAACTGGGTTGCCACACTGACTATTTAAAAGATGCAGCTTCATTCCTACCAGTAGGTATAAGAGCCACTAAGGACTGCAGCTTGGGGACCAGGAGGTGGGCAGGTGAAGTGAGGTGAAGGAGGTACCAAGTCAACTCTATCCATCTCCACTTCTGAAACCACAGACTCCAGTAGTAATTGAATTCAATATTAATTGAGGAAATTCTGGTTTCATTAAGTGTTTCCAAAGAATATATATAGTGCTTAGTGGCAGACAGGTTAACAGGTAGGAACTGAAGCAGCACAGGAGGATAAAGGAATCATTACAAAGCACAGTAATAGAGAACGCAAGAGCAAGAGGGCTTGTACACAAGGACACACATCTCCCCAACTCCAGATTCTGCAAGACCAAAAAGAAAGGATTGACAGCTTTCATGACAGACAAGAAAATAAAGAGAATGCTTGTTAACAAGGAGACAAAACTTTTCGAAAGTATCCGACTTAGCATTTCATTGGTATTTTCATTGAAATGGAAACACAGCACATTATATATTAAACACCACTGACCTTTCTATCCAAATACGAGCTCTCACAACACTAGTTATGTTTCAGATTTTCAATGGGATAAGGACTACTTTGTATTTTAGAAAAATACCCCACCAGTCCTTCCAGAGCAAATACTTTTACTAGTAGTTGCAAACTGCAATTGCCCTCTATGGTTAAGCAATCCCTGACAACCATTTGCCACCAACACAAGCTTCTGTAGAGGCCTGGCTAGCTGCAGTCATTTAACTTGGAAAGGGGAAAGCAGTCATGGCTGCTCGAGCTTGTTTGAGGAGAGGAGTAAGAGAAGAAAGGAAAATTCAGGAAAAAGAAAGAAGAGACACCCACTTCAACCTTTCCTAGGAAGTCCCTGCCTTTTCCACAAGTCACATCTTTCCTATTCTGCAGTTCTTCCCTGGAACAGAACATCCTCTTACTGAATGCAAGGGGAAAAAAAAAAAAAATCTACTCTTCAAAATTTTCTAAATCCATCTAATTTCTCTCACTTTAATAACACACATACAGAGGCTAGCTACCCTCTGAACTGCTCCTGCTGCCCTGTACCTTCATCCAGGGAAGGCTCTACACTTGTAAAGTCTCCTTTTAACCTGCACCTGTTCCAAACAGTGGGAGCCACCACCAAGAACTGCTGTTGCTGCTGCTGCCCAGGAAACTGCTGCCCCAAACCACACTGATTCTCTGTGCAAAAGAAAGTAATATTTGTATTTGTGACTTCTGTGGTTTTGGGAGCTCACCCAAACACCAACATAAGCGAGGCGCTTGTTACGCACTTTTCAACAAAACGCTGCCTGCAGCAACGGAAACTCAAAGCATCCTTCTGTAGAACTAAATTCTGAACTGTACTGACATTTCCCTAAAAGAACCAAAACGTGGCTTCATGAGAACAAAACATAGCTGTGTTAATTTCCCAGTAAATTCAGAACCTTGGGAATTTCTGTCCACATGCGCCTACTTTTGTTGCCCCCACTCCCCCAATACGGTATAGGTTTCTGAACCATCATCAAAGCCGAGATTTTCTGGCAGCACTAGAGGGACAGAAAAACAGCTTGACAGTGCCCAAGAAAGGACTTTTTCTGATAGTTAAGACTTTGAGTACTTGTTAAAACATGTCTCAGCACCTTCCCTAGTGGCAAAAGATCAGGCTCAGTGACATTCCCACCCCCTTAATCCCAACTTGATAAGGAAGGATGACAGCGGCATCTCTCCAGAGCTGTCCCTGGCTCTCCTCCCTGCCCAATACAATCAGCTGATGTCCCACCACATGTCTATGCAACTCCATCATTCCCTACAACACACTTGGTACTAAAATTTTAGTAAGCCTGTAACTAATGATACTAACATTAAGATGGTACCTCTGAAATTCAGTGGTTAACTGAATGAAAGCCACTCTTTGACTTCCCTCCTTCCCATACCCTATGCATTCCCTACATAAATTGAAGGTGACATAGCTGAAACAGCTGAACGACTGTATGAATGACTAACTTCTTTGTCAAACTTCATTTGGGAACACGGTAATTTACCCAAACAGCAAGGAAAAAACCCTAAACAAATCTGGTGAAATACAATCCTTTAAACCTGGGTCATTCAGGTAAAACTGATAAATCTGAAAAAGCCAAAGGATGCTTACACTTAAATCTACAAGCCACTTGCTGTCAAGCAGTGACAAGGCAGTATCAAGGGAAAGTTAAAGAACATTTTATGAAGTCGTTTAGATTTAATAAAACATCTCTTATTAAAGGCAAAATTAATCCTTTGTTGTATTCTGGTGCATAGGGTATTCTAATTATAAAGCCAAATTTTTAATAATGAGGTCTCCGGAGTCTACTTTCAACCTCTACTGAAATGTATATTTAGTACAAATATTTTAACCTAAGTATGCTAAGAATTACAGAAGACTGAAACAAAGAGTTGTATATAGTTTGCATGGAATAAAAAAGTACTTGAGTCTTCCAACCGATCATTGATTCCTCCAAATGATCACTTACATCTCATTCTTTCACATGCAAAACAATTGCACAATGAACAAATTATCACATGTGAAGAAGTCTGACAACATTATATACATCAGGAAAACAGCAAACATTTATTAAATTTAGGGGAAAAGTGAGAAACCCCGCACCATTGATAATTACCATACACTATGCACATTTTGTGCACTAACTCTCCAAAGTACAAATGGCTATGATTAAAACTAAGGGCAAACTACAGTTCCATTTGACTCACATTTGCAAAATCGTAATCAGTAAGAAAGAATAGGTTAGCAAGTCCTTCACTACGCAGGAAGAATAATAAAATAAATAGAGATCATAAAAGTATTCTTTAATATGCATCCTCAACCACCTCTGCACACCAAACCTCTAAAGAAAGTTATTAATTTCTCATTACAACATATGAACATCTTGCAAATAAGAATGTCTTTTTCCTAACGTCATCCTGATTTACCTCAAAGCATAGCTCCTAGTGACTTTGCATGCCAAAGGTGAGTTCACAGTCACTGCAATAAGTGGTCATCTGTGAGAAGTCTGGATTTCTAGAGTACTTGGGTAGGATCACCTTGGATTTTCCCCACAGATTCAAGTGGGATGGAACAATTTTATTTGGAAGAAACCAAGAAAAAGTTAGAAGTCTCTGTCAGGATTGTTCTAACAGCAGACAATTACTTGCAACTGTGATACACGGAACATGCTTTCACTCAAGAAAAAAATACACTTGCTGAATTCATATGAGATTTCAATGATTTGTCCCCCTTAGCTATGACAGCCAATAAACATGATGATGGGAGGTGGTAGATTCATGTCCTACACGAGACTAGACAAACTGCATACATGCAGTATTCACTAAGGCACAACAAAGGTACTTGTAAGAGATGTTTGGAAAGTAAAACCCACTGAGCAGCAAATCTGAGAGCAGTACAGCAAAGAAAACCTATCCAACCAGCAGAAAGGGCTCAAGAGATCTAACCAGGCAAGTGGAACAACAACAAAAAAAAGTGGAGGGAAAAGCTCAGAAGAGCAGCCTAGGATTGTTTTGACTGTTTTATTTAACTGCCACTAAGATTGGAGCATCACCATTCCGCCTATTTTCCAAGAATATTTCCATTTATTGAGGTGCGCAAATTCAGAAGGAAACTAATAGGAAGGGCCAAAACGTAAAAATCTAAGAGGAAACATGAACAGAGAATGGAAGCTATGCAAAATGTATTTACTGCTCCTTTCATGGAGTGATCTGTAGCTTAACTTCAGTATGAAACTTATTAATTATCGTCACAGGTATTTGTATTGTTACAGTAGTTGGGTTCATTCAGTACAGTATTTACAGGTTCAATAAAAATCTCAACAATTAGGTACTGCTTCCCTGAATTTACTTTTCGAGCAAAAAAGCATTTTTAGAATTTTACAAGTTTGCAACTAGTTTTAGATGAAACCATATCAAAACTCACCATCTTTTCCCCCAAAAGTTGAGGCAAAACTGATATTTAAGATAGTTTACACTGGAGTTACAAGGAAGCATGATTCCAAGGTTTTTCCATTGTGGTCACTATAAGACAGCTAAGATTGATCAGCTATCCTAATTCTGAATTTTTCTAGTTTAAGAAAAAACACAGCTGTGAGCAATTTCTTGTTTGCTTGGGTTTGCAATATGCAGTATTAGCACAATTAATATAGCTATTGTACAACCCAAGACATGAAATATGTATTTCCTCTAAATCCTAACCCCCCAAAATTTTAAAAAGTAACTGATCAAAGCAATAGTATGCTAGATCAACAGTAAATTTCCTACTGCTATATGATGTGTGCTTTACATTGAGTAGTGACAGCTGTTCTTTTTTAAATAAAGCCCATTTTCTTACTGGTCTCATTAGTGCAGCCCTACCTGCCCAGCTGTATTAGTCACTTCCTGATGAGCACTTGGAACACCTACATGGAATCAAAACACCTCCTACTACATCCAACACAGTACACAGGTTTAACTGAAACATTAAAGCTGCAATTGAGCAAACCTGTTCCCTGTGCCATCACACGTAAGGGTGTCGTGTGCCAAACGCTCAGCACAGGAACTCTACTGGTTCAGAGAAACACCAAGTCCTTTTCCTAATGCCCACACCCCCCATGACCCCCCCAACAAATGATGTTCAAAGAGAAAGAGAGGAGGAATAAAAACAAACTAATAGTCTTAATCTCATGGTTACCCTCTTCCCACTTCCAGGGCCTGAGAAACAGGTAAAAAAAGGGAGAACACAATCAGTATCTCTCTGCTACTTGATGGAAGGGGGGGGTGCCTTCAAAAAACTTTTTGTAATGCGCAATACAGTAATATAATCTGTTACAGGCTTTTATGATTTTATACTTCCAAATTTCACAACTGCTCCACTTTACCACTAAAGGTATCTGTGTAACAGAAACACAAGGCTACTGAGCTTGATCTTCAAAATCACTGTGTTGAAATCACAGTTGAGTAACAGATAGCATAGGCTAGTCCAGAACTCCTCCAAGCTACAAGAACGCTTCGTATGACTCTGCAGTAGTAGGGGGAAGAAAAGCAAAAAAAGCTGTAATTTCACTGCCGTGAACATACTTCAGCCCCCCCTCCACAGGTGTACAGTGATAGCAAGGAACAGTGAAGAGTTTAAGACAGCTCTAACTGATGTGTCCTGAAGGTTGTTCAGCCTCGGCTTAAGTGTCTCAGTTCAGTGCTAGAGAGATACCACCAGTGTAAAGCACGGCCAGCTCTCTGAGTCATCTGCTACATGGATCACACTTGCTCAAAAGCAGCTGGACTGACAAAAGCACATGATAGGTGATTACAAAGATTCTTCTGCAAGGAAGTCTTTCTCTCCTGGTCAATTATACACTGTCAGGAAGAAAAACAAGACAAACACTCCAACAACATGACAGAGATAAGAGTCCACGGCTGAGTAACAACTCCTTCCCCCAAAGTCACACGGCATATGACAGAAGTTAGATTTCTTCCAGTACAAATCCTTTACTTTCAGTGGCATTGCTGAATAATCCACAAGGTGACCAAATTAGTCTTAAACTGTATAAACCTCTACCTTTCCAGAACACAACTGCAAATACTGTAAACTACGGGATCGCCATGGAAAGGAAATACCATTTTAAAAAGCTCCTGACAGTGGAAAGGAAGCTCATCCAGGAAAGGCAAGAAGAAAAACAGCAAAAGTTGGAAGCTGGCAAGAATACAGGTCACTCTCCAGGATCTTCACAGCACTCATTAGATAAGCATACACCTTTTGAAGAAGCTCAAGTTCCTGACATAAATAAAGGTTTTATAACCCACTCAAAACTTATCAGCCAGCTGTTTAACTTCATTTCATCTACCTTTTCTTACTCCTTGGGCAGTACTTCTGCATTTTTCAAGTGTCTCTATAGACCATTACACAAGATATATGATAATTTGACATATTCCAGATCTAGTTCTCATCAGTTTTTCTACCATGGCTTACATACATGAAGGAATCTATTAAAAATCATACACCTTTCAGAGTGCTTTTAATGTTTCAATGCCCGTTGGTTCAGCATGTATCAGTCTTTATGCTGTAAGGTTTGTCCAAATCCAGAAGCAGGTTTTTCATGATTAGTACACAACACTGATTTTGGACCCAAAAATTGAATCAATTAGTGCTTCCATGAAATTTGTCTTCCCAGACAGACTTCACCCCTGAACTCAGAGACACTACATGAAACTAAAACCCTGAAGGAGACCAGTTTAGTTGTACAGGTATAAACCTAACTTAACAAGAATTGAATAAAAGGCTACACAGTCTTCAAAGGTACAAACACATACAGGATATTAAAGAATGGACTTAACACATTGTGCTCAGCTACCCAGCCTCTATCTCTGTGCAAAACTTGATTATTTTCCCTGTGGATCTAGCTCCTGCATATATAAAGAGCACAATGGCTTTAACGAGTTCATTCAAGCAGCGTGCAAGCATATTTTGTGATAAATATAGAAACTCATGTTTACTGCATCTCAGTAGCAAAGCCCTCCCCATGCACACCAGGCCAGGCACAGCCAGAACCAGAATGGATTTCACCAGAATCCCCAATAAAACACCCTGCAACTACCTAGAGCTACCAAAAGACTACCTGGAAGCCAACATAAGCACTTTAAGGATGCTAAAATCCTTCCACAACTTGTCAGATGTTGGTATCAAAAACTGGAAGGAAAAAACCCCCTAGAATATCTCCATCAGGAGATAAACCCAGAATGATGATGCTGCAGCCTGTCCAGTGAAGCATACAGCTAAACTAAGGACCAAGAGGAAAACAATGAAGTGCAACAACAACCAGCTACCACCTTCCAGTAACTTACAGCACATTTACCCAACCACTAACAGTAGTTTCATAAAAAAAATATAAATCAACAGCAAACCCCACACCCAAACCACCCAATTTCAGAGACTGTTTTTCTCTGGTACCCTAACCATCTGTTTTGTTCATTGTTTTCACATAAAAGCAATCTGTGGAGACGAAAACACACAATCACTGGTCTTTGCTAATTGTTCTTTCTCTCATAACTTTATACAACAGCCTGCATGAATTCCCTTGGAGAGCTATTCCCTTGGAGAGCTATTTCACAAAGGCATCCTCTATAACTTAGGTCAACCAAGGTAACGGCAATGCAGTCTGTCCTCTGCCAGCGGAGGGAGGGAACCACTTGGAAATTGCTCCAATTAAGCCAGATCAGTCTAATCAAAAACAGTCTTGAAAACACAGTTTTGAGATTTATTTAAAAGCCATTTCTCTTAAAATCAGTGCAAGACATTTGACTTCAGATTCTTTACAGACCAGGAAATGCCAGACACAAAGCATGGTCTGAAATGCACTGCTTGCAGATACACGTCGGGCGTTAGGAAATTTTGCTGTTTGCAATAGTTAAAAAAACAGTAACAGCAGGCCATAGAACTCTTCTACCATTTCCTCAAGCTTCCCAACAGAGCGCACTCGGAGAAGCACAGGCAGCCTTCTCATCCAACCAGGCCAAATTCAGCACATAATGGTGCCACACAGTGAGTCCCTTTTGACAGCATTGAAGGTGTTGGCTTTGAGAACTGCTCAGATATTGCGCCCTTCTTCCCAAATTCAGAGACTAGAAGGGCCCTCCAAGGTCCCTCCCTTCCATCCCAAACACACAGGCTCACACCAATTTCCATCCTCCCTTAACTGCTAATTTTATAGTTTGCATTGTGCCAAAACTTCTTTACAAGTGTCTACCTAATTTACCCCCTTCCTTGCAATTAGGAAGAGTGGTCATTTCTCCTGCCAGATCTCCTTATGCAGTTCTGCATCTGTTCAACAGCTCTCTTCTCCTTGCAGTCCTTCCTGGTTCCTGCCATTTTTCTTAAACCCTGGTGCCCAAGATTCCAAATAAAACCTTGTCACATACAACAGCATCCCTGCTCTCCTCTCTCTGCTACATCCTCAAGTTGCATTCACCTTTTAAGTGGTTCCACCATTATTAGCTGCTTGCATCATCTGTTGTCATTAACTCAGATCTGCTGCCTCATACTAATGTTCCAACAGTCAGGTGAGCTCCTACTTGAAAAATTAAAATCAAAAAACCTCTTCCTTGCTCTTTCTTTTCACCATAAGGACTGATAAAACAAAATTCTCCTAAATCAAAACTCGATACAGAAGCTAAATGGTAAGCTAGCATCACAAAACTGGCCATCTGGTCCCAGTTAATTACTGAGGCAAGGAGAGGGGACTGCCTCCTGGTCTTCTCTCCTTCCCCCAAACTAATATCTCAATGTTTCTCACTAAGAAACATGCTTCTAGATTGTGAAAGCTGTAGTTACAGCCCATTCATGCCAATGCACATGCTAGAAGCATGGGTTATATACAACTTTAAAAATTTCTATATTAATTGTAAAAATAGGCTTAAAATTTTTATGGGTCAAAAGCAGTACACCTACAGAAACATAAGTTAATCACAGTGGAAAATGATATATTGGAATAGTAATGAATTTATTTTGGTTGTTGTCTCCAAAATAAGTTTATTTTTTTGTACTTTTACCAAGAGACTGTACAACCAAGCTCAAAAAAACCCTTCATCTACAAAGATCTCAAAATTATGCATACTACTTCTTCCATGACAGTGCTGTACATTGTTCCGCTGTGCATTTTAAAATAACATCCCATTTAACAACAGTCCAGGTATTTTGTCTTTGAAGGAAAAAAGAACGCACACCAAAAAACCACCACCCCCCAGAATAAACCACCACAACCCACACAATAAAAAACAACCCCCCTTCTACTGTTTTGAGCTCTGCATCTTTTCACTTGTTATTCAAAGAGGTAAGGGGCAATGAGGAACTTATTTCCTGCACAAGAGCTCTCAAAAATATTTCTCTCCAGAAAATAACGATCATACTTGGCACTGCTTGGCTGCAGCGAACTAAAGCTGTTGAAATAAACCAGATCAAAAGAAGAGGTTCCTTGTCTGCAAGAATATTCACATGAAAAACCTTCACTTGTAAAACGGCCTTAGGAATAATCTATTTTATGTTATAAAACACTTGGGGATCCTTTAAAATTCTAGCTGGTTGAGAGCTGCTTATTTAATGATGCCACAGGTACCATAAATGGGTACCAGCCTCGGCAGGACTGGGAACCTCAGTGCTGCAAGGAGCTCAGATAAACACTCTGGACCACACCACCACGCTTGTCCAAGAGCTACAGGTGCAGACGCACCTTTGGGCACTGGACAAGCCGTGGCTTCCGTGTGGATTGTGAAAGAGGAAGTGATGCAAGAACAGGACCAAATTGCAGGTTTGATTTCATTGAGCTCCAATAAAAAACCCCGTGTGCTGTCATCTTGAACATGTTCTGTCTCCTTCCCTTGCACTGCCTTTTCAGTTGCTTTGTTCTGACAGGCTGTCACAGCTGCCAAAATAAGTGGCCCTGCTTAGCCACAGACACTTTATTTAGTATTGCCTTGTGGTGGAATAAACATTTGCACACCATGCATGAGACAATTAGGTGCTGGATAAGACAAAAAACCCCAACAAACACCCAAAACCAACCCCAGTAAGATATGGTTGTGAAAGGTTACTTTCAAACCAGACCATTTTTTTCTGCTGGTGGATCAGATGATGCATGAACACTAAGGAACAAGTTGCAGGTTGGGGTAAGCAGCACTGCCAGCTAAAATGACTGTAGACCTTCAGCTTTAGACAAGGTCTGCTCTTCTTGATAAGGAGATCCAGAACTCATTTTAGATCCTTAATTTACCAGAAGTGATTGCTTGGCCTTGTCTGACTAGTTGTCTTGGCTTGGGTGAGGTCCTCATGAAGCATTACACTATGGGACACTTAGGCAGGGTTTGCCAAGTTACTCTCACAAAAAGAACAACAAATCAAGTCTTCACATGAAATAACTACTTTACTGAGGCAAAAGCACTCAGCAATGTCCATTAGCAATAGTCACAACTCACTGCAAGGAAAGTTTAAAATCTTAGAAATGGCGAAGATGCCAGTCATTTAAAGTTACAACTTCAGATCATGCCTTGAAAGAATGCGCATCTTCAGAAGTTTGAAAGTTACTCTAAGTGTTACTGAGAAAGAAATACAGAAGCAAAGCTGAATCTACTTTCCATTATACAAATGGGTGAAAATGTCTGAGGCTGCTTAATTTCCACTGCCCCTGCGTAAGGAAAACTGTGACCACAGATACCTACATACTTTAAAATATCCAGATTTTAATAGCACAGTTCAGCCACTTTCAGGTCTACATGGCCATGTATATGTCAATACCCATAAGTCTCTAACAGCAACAACATTTAGACAGAAGTCCAGTGTATTATAACCAAATTTCTGCCTTAATCTCAGTAGGATTAGTTCACCACAATAAAATATACTATCACCACCATAACTCTGCCTGGAGTCCTAACATCAATATTTTGTAGTTGGTACGCAACTTAGCATCTAAATACTATGGGACATGTTTGCTCTTCTGTGAATCTGTCCATTCCAAAAAAAACTTTTAAGTTGCACATTCTTTCCCTCTTTTAAGCTGCACACTAATACCATGAAGTTAACTAAGCAGAGTTTCCAAGCTATTGCACAACTGAGCTGCACATGCACTTGAAAAAGCACCGAGCAGTTTACATACTTGCTTCCATAAGGCTGCTAAAGGAGTATTTCTAAGGAGACAAATCATACCTGGCACTGCAGAGGTGCACTGGAATGGAAAGGCATAAGGTGTCCTCTCCCCAGAGTGCACTGACACAGTGAGCAACATTAAAATAGCTGAATATCTTAAGAAGCCCACCTCCACCATTTCTGTACCCCCACACAACAGCAATGGCACTGACAATAGCAAAGCCCTTCTTTTTGCTTGTTCAGGAAAGCGGCCACCTCTCAGCACCTCTAAAATGGTGTCACAGATAGTATGCTGTACCTACCTACTCCACCCCTCTCTGCTGCCTATAGGGTATAAAAGTCTTCCAGCAGTCCAGTAAAACACTAACCCACCATTTTCTTGGAAGTTCTTTATTTTAAACTGTGTTTAAAACACTTTTTTTTTTTTTCCTTTTTAAGGTTAGATTTCCTGCCCGCCCCCATCCAATAAGAAACCAGAAATAGAGCTAGTTCCATTTCACTTTCTGGCCACCACTTACCAGAATAACTAGCCAGTATTAAGTTGCAGGTTTAAACAGAGGCTAAAGATGCACCTCATACATGAAGGACACCAGTCTTCATGATTCCCTTTTGTTTTATGAAAGCTCATCCTGAGCAGGCCCATCTTCTGGGGCAAACCAATTCTTATCACATCACGAAGCCCTTCCCATCCTGGCAACCTTCTTCTCGCTCTTCTTCCTTCCTTGTATTGTGTGCACAACCCCAAAGAGCCACATCACAGCTGAAACAGTTTGGATAGGACTTCCCTTTCCTACAAGCTAAAGGGACAGTCATTCAGATCCCCATCCTACACGCGGCCCCAAGCTGATACACCACCACTCCTATGAGATGAGGGAGCCAAACCAATTAAACTAGAGAGGTACCTGCCTTTGCTGCCATTTGTACAATGTCTATGGTAGAAAACAATACACAATGGCATCAGCATAACTAGGCTTGGGAAAGTTAAACTTTGTCCCTTCTACCTTCCACTACAATATCCAGTATAGTCTGTACTGTGCTTAATAAAAACACCACTTGGGAAGAAAGTCCACAGAAGGGGAAAGGTGCTTTTGTTATTATTTCAACCTGACATTCCTTGTAAAAAACATCTGCAGTTTTCAAAGTGCACTATGGTCTACCAGCAAGCTCATAAAGAAAAGGGAGTGGGACAGCTTTACAATTTCACAAAAAGATGAAAGAAATTTCTAATCTAGGGAGTGCACAGCCTTTCTCACAATTAAGTAAATAAATAGGAGAAACCCTACAACCATGAAGTTTTCTTCTCTACAAGTAAAGTCTTGAATTTGTTTTCCATCCTATTTTTTTCCTATTTCACTTACATTAAGCACCTGCTCTCACAAGGCTTATTTACCTATACAATAAATGTGTGCACGCCATATCAGAAAAACATACATTTAAGAACTGGCTATTCAACAAGAATGCTGTTATTTTTATGTTCATGTTAGCTTCCAAATACCATATCAAAATTTTTTCAAGTACTTAAAAATGGGCTCATAAGTTAATAGCCTCTTCATCACTACACAAATTTGTCACTTCTTCTATACTAGAAAAAGTCATAGGTATTTGACTAACAAAATCAAATAGATGAGGATTTTTTAATAGAATTTATAAAATATACAAAAAAAGGCAAGAGAAACCTGAAGTGCAAGCAGCTAAAGCATACTAGACAGATAAACCATGGTAACTGGGTGGGTAAGTAAAGCCCTTCTTCACCAGAAGAATTTTGAAGAAATTACATCCCTTACAACTCTTAAATCATTTTGACAACGTACTCACATCCTGGTCACGTAAGAGTCGTACCTTCCTTGAGCCTGGCTGGTTTAGACAGCAGGAAGCAAGATATTTGTACAAGAAGAGAGGAATGAAGGGCCAAGAGGCCCCAAAGCAACTGGAGGAACAGTTGTTCTGGTTGGAAAAACAGGGGAATAGGGACAGAGGTGAGCCAAAAGCCTTCCCAACGCCCCTTTAACTCCTTCATTTCTCTTTGTCTGGGCAATTAAAACTCAGTTCAGTTTTCAACTCATTTCACTTTAAAACCCCTGGCCTGAGTCCATACCTGTGCCTGGAACAGCTGGTGAGAGCAGTACAAGGGAAGGCACACAGCAGGCGATGTCCCCGTGGCTCAGCCTATGCGTGGTCCCCAATGCCAACACTCCTGACAAACCAGCAAGGTGCACCATGCTGGCTATTTGAGCCAGCTGACAAGAAGGGCTTCTGCTTCACAGAAATTTCACATTTTTGAAATTAGATTTCAACTCAAGCTAAACCAAAACTGGTTCCCCTTCATCTCCCACTGCAATTTCATATTCATAGGAAGCCTTCACCTTTCAAAACCAGCTTTACTATCAACATCAAAAAATTCACCACTGCAGGACTCGCCATTTATCCTCACCCCTTGCTACCAACATCAACAATTTTATCTTTATCATTTATCTTCACCCCAGAAATTCAGGTTTTCCCCCATTAGCAAACCCTTCCTACCACTGTTCAAAGGTGACACAATCTTTTCAATTCCTAACATCTCTGATCCTACAGATTAGAGTTTTAATGGAAATCTTATTAGCTGAAAAAACAGCCACTCTTTTCCCCCCTTCACTCCGTAACAGCATGGCTAAGAAATGATGGCCACATATTCCAGGTCTACCTTTGGCAAACACTTGTCTAAACAAGAGGAAGTCATAGCTATCCGTGCAGAGTAGGCTTGCAGTTACTCCTGCATAGGGAACAAAACCACCACACAAAGTGGTGGTATGTTGACATAGTATCAAGCCTGACATGCGCTAGGACAACTAGGCTGTATTCAAGAACATTACTCAAAACTAGTTTTCTTTTAAAAGAATTTAAATGTATTTCCTGCAATGCTTAATTTTGTAAAACTTTGTTCCAAGCCTCAGTCTGGCTCAAACTGGATCCAGCAACAAGTATTCAAGAAGGACTGAAAGCCAGCTATATGCCCAGCCAACTTCAAAGGCTCATGTTTACAGTCTTTAAGGTACTTGGGTGTCATCTTGAACTGTGACAGTAACCTTTGGGCAGCCGGCTACACAAGCAGCACTTCAGCACTGGCACTGCATACAACATGTCAGGAGAACAGGACAGACCTTCAGAAGCCGTTTGCTGAAAATGACAGTGAAGTAGTTTAGGTGCTCCTGCGGCTTACAGGCTGCTTGCAGCTAATGGACCAGGTCTATCTGCTGCCTCCTCCTCCTACTCAGGAACATAGCCACCTTATAGTGGCTGAAGTGGCTGGTTTGGTTTAGAAGGCCTGTAATCTAGCAGGTAATATATTCCTTTCCCCTCCTGCACTTCTCTTCCTCCTCTAGAAACTTCTGTGTTCTTGCAATATCAGCTGGCAAGTGGTCGCTCACCCTACCATCATCCCCTGGCAGGCAGCCTGCAGCCGTCCTAGCAACTAATTCACTAACTACAGCCAGAGCATGCTTTTGGATTAATAACCCTTGCAAACACCGAGCTGCTCCCACAGGGAATGACAGTGGCCCTCTGAGCTCTGGTTTGACTCAGGGCACTAGCAGCTCATTAACCATCAGATGATTCAGCACTTGGTGCCTACATTTCTGCTAGCTCGTTTTCATCAGCAACCAGACTATGGCTTTGAAGATGTATCATTTATAAGATACCATCAGACACCTGAAGAGGCATGCAGGTGTCAAGTCCCTCCGGCTCCAAGCCAGTATTAGTTTTAGGCAATACAGCCTGCTCTTAAATTCTCCTCTTCACTACATGGCTATATAATCACATTCCCCACAAAAATCCTGACTCTAACAGTCTGCTGCTTTTTTTTTCTCCAGGTCTTTCAGAAAGAGATCATGCACAAAAAAAGGAAAGGGGTCAAAACCCAGATGTCAGGACACTGAGAAAGAAAGACTAGTAACAGGTCCTGGGCAGAGGGAGGACAATCTCCACATTCCATGCTCAGGAGAGGTGAGCAGAATTTTAGTCCCACCAAAATCAGCTGTGCACAAAACGCTGTTGCATGCAGTCCCTCCCCACCCCCAACAATCCCTTCCAATTTACTCACGGCCACTAATCTCATTACAGTTCCTATAATTAAAGCACCATAATATCTGATTGAGAATATAGTATGCTGTTTAAAATTAACTTACCCAAAGTCCTTTAATGTAAGAATAACTGCTTCAAGAGAATTACAAGATTTACAATATAAAGCATCACTAATAACCATAGGATCAAAACTGGATTATCAAGTTTCCTAATTTGCATGTAGAAAAAGCAGGCAGTCAAATCACCAAGGTTTCTATAAAACTTTTACAGCCACTTTATAGGAAAAGTGAAACAAGTATAGATGCAATTTTATATATATAGCTTCAAATATTTATTAGAGAACATATTGTACTTTATAGATGTTAGGAAACAGCAAATGTTATTTTGGTCTAGTCAATACTTGCTGAAAAGTGAGGAGTAATACTGTTCTTCTGAATAGCACTCGCCAAGTTCACAGATTAGGGAGATGAGAAAACACATATAAATCTTAACCTCTTTACCAGTCCAGAATAAGTTAAATATAAAAACCTAGTTATACTTTAGGTCTTTTCCCTCTCTTCTTAAGTCAAAAATCATCCTGTATCTATTTGCCTACAATTTTTAAAGAAAATTTCAAAGAAACCCTATCCCCACTCCGGACACACAAATGGACAAAAAGCAAAACCAGGCACAAATACTCCCTCTGACGCAGATGTAGAAGCAGCCAGGAGAGGTTAGGAAGTCAATCACTCATTTAGCAAACCTATGTGTGTGCACTGTGCACACAGTCTCTGGAATAACATGGCTTTGGTGCCATGTTAAATGGAGAGGAGGATGGGAAGCGAAGGGGATGTGAAGGCAGTATTGCACCTGAGATTGAGCGTCCTCGTTCTTCCCACCCCTGTCCCTAACCTGTATACTAGATGCATGAGTGCAGAAGCCCACAGCTCCCAGCTGAAGAGAAAACTGTTCTTCCACCCTTCGGACCCCGATCTCACGCTGCACATACCTGAGAGCCCATGGAGATTGCCTCCGTGAGCACCATGGTCCGGAAAGAGCACTGACAGTTCAAATATTCACATTCTTCGGGCTCATCTGTTTTATATTGTGTTTAAGCGTAACAACAAAGAGCAGCTTTGAGGCTGCCTTGATTCCTGGAGATGGGGCTTCTTGTGAACTGACCCAGGCTCTGTGGGACTCACCAGGTCCTGAGGTGCAAGAGCCACCACCTCTTTCAGGCTAACCCCTCAATTTCTCTGGGACCAAAAGAATGAAGTCATAGAGTTTTTTTGAATGGTAGATAAACTGGTCTTAGACCCTGAAAAGCCCTCAGGGTCTGCAGCTATTAGGCCAGGAGAAAGAATAGCTAAATTGAGGCAGAGGTGAAGTTATGCAATTTACCAAAAGTCTGACTCCAGATCAGCCTGGGCACTCCAGGCTCCCCTGCTAAGCTTCTGCTCCAGCCGTTAAATCTTTGAAAGGGATTATACAGCAAGGTGCTGTGCCAGTGATAAGAAAGCCACGATTTGACCTCTAAGGACCTTCAGATGCAACAGTCCTAAATCAATTACCCTCATTTTCCAGCATGCTGGTAACATTACTAGTAAACTCTGCAGCTGGAATAGTCTCATCTGGATAATCTTCTTTTCAACAATGCCTAAAACTTCAGTTGATTTTCTGATCTATGAAAGGGCTCCAAGGCAGAAGTTTCAATGCTGTTCTATGTTTGCATAGAAGAGGGCAGAATGCATTAACAGGGTTTTTACTTTGCTACTCTATTAAGCATCATTTCAGAAATCACAATGAAACCATCATCAAGAATTCAGCTTTCTTCAGTAGGAAAACACACAGACATTAAAGGTAACATGAATTATTTTAAGCATTATACTTCTGCCAGCTCCACATTTGCAGCATGGAAGACCACCCCTCCAGAGAATTAAGAGTCAAGGCCACAGATTGCTACTTCTCTGACAAGGAAAAACAGATCTGAACAATGCATATTGCTGCCTGGGGTTTTGTTCTTGGGTGGGTTTTTTTTCAATGTCAGGTTCATTCCTAAATCAAGCTGACTGTATCCAAACTGAAAATCTGTTAAAATTTTCAAACAGAAACAGCTTTTCAACATTTACTCCTTTTGAACTTTCGGTAAATTTTCCTTTTTTCTTTGCTACACCCAGTGTTAAGTCTCAAAGATGAAAGGCAACTATTTCTATCCTATACTGCCTTTCCACTCATCCTTCCCAGAAATTCCTTTAATGTAACTGACATGTAGAAGCCTCTCCTCTCTCGTCAGGATGAGTCACAGGGTCCTTCCACAGCACAAAGGAAAGAGACATCGCTTCTTGTCCTTCTCAAAGAAACATCACTTTCTTGTTCTTTACAAAAAAGGAAGACAGGGGAAGAACACACTGGACTGTTATTTGAGGGTATTTTGTTTCCTTTTTCCCTGAACAAATTTATCAAGCAACTAAAATTCTGCCTGGTCATAACAGTTTCTGTAACAACATGCCAACAGAAGTGCTCTGTGAATCTCCCTCCTGAAGACCAGCATCCTTGCTGCAGACATCCCCTCCTCTGCATCTGTATCCCTGCCCCACCTTACACGTACAGGAGTAAGTACCCATATGGCTATCTGCCAAGACCACCTTTTAATGCTGGGATAAGCTTTGCAGAGTGCTCAGCAATACTAGCTGCTTCCTTTAAGAGGGCATCCCTGCATACACATCCAACAGCTGGCTAATGCTAAACCCACTTCATGGGGCATGTACCCATGGTTCCCAGGCCAACCAGTTGTTTCAGCCACCGAGCTCCCATATCGACTTCTAAGAGTCCAGCCTAAACCAGGCAGAAGAGCTCTTCAGGGTAGCTTTAGCTACCAGATCATGTAACTTCCATTAGATCACTGTAAGCTGCAGGCACCAACAGAAGCTAGAGAAGACCACCCTAACATCACACCACTTTGCAGTTTCCAGCTTCAAAGCAAGACAACGTCCTGACACAGGACCTCAGCAGCAAATATGCAAATGAGCAGTGGCAATATACACAAAAAAACCCAAACGACTGAGAGTTTCCAGCCGACCACTTAACTACAAACCAAACCATTCTGGGCTCTGTACATAAAGCCTCGAGATAATGTTCCTGAATTTAAGTGTTACGGGAGATGTACAAAACAAAATTATGCTTCTCCCATCCATCAGCCCCCACATTAAGCCTTTCCTTGTTACCTAAACAGAACAGAGGCAATCCATAGAAATGCTAGTGAGTTTACCATTAGCCACAACAAGTGTTACCAGGCTTGAAGCACAGGCTGCCCCAGCACAACTCTCAGCTCCAACAGGTGTAAAAATTCATTCTACCACACACCAGCGTTTCTCCAGTGGGCACGTCCCAAAAGTTTATGTTGAATAAAAACATAAAGGTGGTACAAAAAGCGTTTATTTGGCTTTGTTTTTCCCACATACCCATACTTCACCCATTGCTTTCAGTTTAGGGCACATCTGCACTAGTGTCAGTAACAACACACAAGTGTTTTGTGATTCCAGCTACTAAAAACACTAAGACGGAGCTTTGCTTTCAAGATGCTGATTTTGGTTTGAAAAAGCAGTTCTGACTGACAAAGCAGTGATGAAGATACAAGCAGCCTCTATGTGATTAGCTACCTACCAACCCAGGATGAGCAGCTCTCTGCCCAGCACAGACTAGGTATCGCATTTTGGGCTTACTTTTTTTTTTTTTTCCCCCAAGGAAGTTCTTGTTTACTGTTGTGATTCCTACCGAACAGTCACACAGACACCCCCCCCTCACTGTTTTAAGCCTACGTATCTGGCCTAACACCAAACGCATTATTCTCAGAGGAACACGCCGAATGACAGCGGGTACAAGCGCCGTGGGGTGCGCGGGGCTGTGGGATGCCAGCCGGGATCCCCGGCACCTGACCTCTGGGGTCGCCTCCGGGGCGGCTGCTAACGCTGCCGCCGGACTCCATCCATCGCCCTTTGCATTCCTCTTTACAGGAGACCGGTGCCGGCCGCGTAACGGCAAGAGTTTGACAATCCAAAGAGAACATCCTGTAGAAGATGGAAGGAGCTTGAAAACGTTAAAGTGACCAACCCGACAGGCTGCGTACCAACGCGCAAACGCTTCGAGAACAAATGGTCATTAAATCCGCAGCTCTCGGGCGTGCGGCTGCCAGCCGCGTTCGGTGGGGCGGGAAAGGCTCCTCCGCCCCCCGCCGCCCCGAGGCGCGGGGCGATGCTCAGGCCCGCGCTGCCGGTACCGGCCGCCCCGCTTAACGCTCTGCCCCCTCCCCGGCACAACCTCGCCTCGCCGCCCGGGCCGTACCTGGGAGCTGAGGTACCGCTTGAGGCACTCGTCGCACACCGCCTTCTTGCAGCAGGACAGCGGCTTGATAGGCTTCTCCTCCAGGCACACGCGGCAGCTCAGCACCAGCAGCGGCCCGAACTCGCCCGCGATCAGCCCGGAGAAGGGCTCGGGCAGCAGGTACACGTCCACCACCTCGATGCTGCCGCCCGCCGACAGCGGGTCGTCGCCCGCCGCCACCCCGCGCCGCGCCGGCGGCTGTCCCACGCCCGAGCCGCCGCCGCCGCCGGGGGAGACGGGGGCTGCCGCCGGCCGGTCGTTCTCCACGCAGTAGACGGTGCAGTACACGTGCCGCCGGGGGGGGCGGCGGCGGCCGCCGCTGCTCTCCTCTGGCCCCGGCCCCTCTTCCGCCAGGGCCGCCGGCTCTCCTGCGGCCAGCGGCTGCTCCGGCTCGGTCGCCGCCTCCGCCTCCTCGGCCCCTCGCCGCTCGCGGCCGGCGGCAGGCGGCGGCGGCTCCTCGCTTCGCTCCGACCCGGCCGCCCCGCCGCCCGGGGCCGCCTCCGGCGGCGGCGGCTCGTCCGGGCCGAGCTCCCGCGGGGCCCCGGCCGGGCTCGGCGGCGCGGCTGCCGCCCGCGGGGCGCTCAGCGAGCTCTGCTGCTCTCCCATCGCCGCCCGCCGCCGCCGCCGCGCCTTCCCATCCAGCCGCCTCTCGGCCCCGCTTCTGCTTCCGGGTCCCGAGCCCCGCGCGCCGCGGCCCGCCGCGCCAAGCCCCGCGCCACCCGCCCGCGGGCGCCGGCCGCCGCCGCCCGGCCTCCTGCCTGCGGGGCCGCGGGCGCGGGGAGCGAGCGGCGGGTGCCGCTCCGGTCAGCGCCGCCCGCGGGGTTTCGGCCGGAGCCCGACCCCCATGGCCGGGCAGGACGCGGGCAGCCGCCCCCGGTGCCGCGGGGCAGCGCGCCCGGCCGCGCTCCGCAGCCGCCCCGCCCCGCCCCGCCCCGCCATGCGCGTCACCGCCCCCCGCCCGCGGCGGCCGCTCCGCCGGGTGCGCCCGCCCCCGCGCGCCCCCGCGCCGCTCTGACGCAGCGCTACCGGCCTCGCCCCTCATTCACCCGTAAACACCGCGTGCCTGCCCCGCGCCGCCCCCCGCCCGTCGCCGGCGGGGCCCCGCTCCCCCGCCCCGGGGCCGCGCTGCGCTGCAACGCGCGGGCAGGGAGGGCGAGCCCGGGGGGCGGGCGCCGTGTGAAGTGTCGCGGCGCCTCTGTGCGCGGGGGCAGAGGCTGCGGGCCGGCTGGGGGAAAACATCGTGGCGAGCAGGGGCAGCGCGGTGACGCCGGGCCATGCGGTGGCGGTCACAAACATAATCGGAACAACTACAAACACGTGGGTCCCCGCAGGTCCCAGCTGGTGCCTGGTTGCTCGGGTGCTCGCAGTGAAGGGCGTTAGAGGAGCGGCTGTGCGTTCTGCTCCGAGCCCGCCGGTGCGCTCGGGAACGGCACCTCCAGGCCTTGGCATCCCCAGTTACACCGTCACACGGGGCAGGTGTCGTGCAGCCGGTGCTGCGGCAGCTGAGCGGCTTAACGGCGACGGGCGGGCGGGCAGTTTCCATCCCGAACTCCGCCTGGCGTGTCAATCGGAAGTTACTCAGCTGCGGTGCTGGAGAGGGCGAGGGGCTGGGCTAACCGGAGTGAGAGGAGGAGGAGGGGGGGGGCGTCAAGCGGGAAGGTGGCAGCAGGCCATAGTGGGTGTCTGCGTGCTGTCACCCCAGCCCCAGTGAGCCCATTAGCTCAGGCTGACACAGGTTCTGGGGGGCCTGGCGCAGCCCCACGCGTTGGTGTGGCGCTGTGCTTGAGCCCAGCAGCCCCCCAGCCGCCCGGAGCCGTGGCTGTCACGTCGGGGATGCTGGATGGGGCCAGCCCAGCTCTGGCGGGGCCTGTGCGTGCTCTGGAGAGGAGCTAAGCCCCCAGCACGCGGCACGGGGAGCCTGCCCGGCCCTGCTGGAGGCTGGTGATGGGGCACCCCAGGTGCTCTGGGTGGCAGCTGGCAACATCTGGTGGCCAGGGGGCTCTTTGGCTGGAAAATGCTGTACTTCTTCCAGACCCAAGCTGACCTGAATGTCTGTGACCGGATTTGTGTAATATCAGACTGTAGTTGTCCCTGCAGGAAGATCATACAGAGGGATTATTTATTTCATTTAAACAATATGTTTATTTAGCTTCCCTTATTTGAGTCTCTAGAGTTTACGCTCCCAAAGCTTACTTTGAAAATACAAAGTGCAAAACTTCTAATGAATGAGTGAACATCAGAATTTCCTGCCACTCAGGAAGCTGGAGTTTAAAGAAAAAGCCTAGAGAGACAATGTCATTGCAAGAGCAAGCAATATTGCTCAGCTGTTAGTTCAGAAGTGCTTGTGCTGAAGCACAGCAGGGGGAAAATGGTCCTGGGGAATCCAGGATGGCAATGTGAATTGCCCTTGGCTGGGAGGAAGCATTAGGCAAACACGAGTTACAGAACTGCCCATGCCCTACCAGGCTATGGACTGGGCATCGTTCAGTGGCCTGTGTCCAGCCATGGGTCCTGCTGGTCCCAGCTGTGAACAGTTGGCAGATGTGCCAGCCCCAGCTTCTGGCTGGGATGGTGGGACCAGCCCTGCTTCTGTGGTTCTGCCTGGCAGCCCCTGAGGGAGCCCTGCCACTCCCTGCCACCAGGCTCCTTGACATATGTATGCTTTGCAACAAGTCTTTGCCATATTCTGTATATATTCTCTCAGGCACATTAAAAAAGTATGAAATTATATAGTAGTAGACAGAAAGAAATATTGGGCTGAGGTAAACATAACCCGACCTGCTAGTACGAACTGATTGCCTTTCCAACTGTACCTTCACACAGATTCATATTCAAATGACTTCAGGGAAGAAGAATTTTCAAAAAAAGACCACCTAGCCCCCCATAAGCCCCCAACAACCTGACACGATAGGATGCTGTGCTGCATGGCACCTGCTCGTTCCCCAGGAGAGCCGGTGGGGGAACAAGCGGTCAGCAAGGGATGCTGGTTCCGTTGCTGGCTGCACTGCCGGTAGGTGCCAGGCTGCGTGTAGCAGCAGCCTGTACGGGGCTGAACACATGGCTCCCAAACAGGCTGCTCCTGCTCTGCTGCTGACTGACAGCCTGCATGATGTACCTTAGGCTGGCTGTTGCCCAGGCTTTGAGAAACCATGAGTCAGTTCTGCTTCCAGAATGACTCTGTGGCCTAAAACCTTGTTTTAAAATGCGATTTCAGATGCACACATTTTACACTCTCTGTAGAGCATGTCTAGACTTTAAATAAAACCTTATGGAAGATACTAAAAAGATAGCAGTGCTACTGATTTACATAACAGATTAAAATAAATTATCCTACAGAGATAAATCTTTTTCTCACCAAACTGTTTGGTTTATGAGAACTTTATCGTGTTTGAGCACAGTTGTGTGGAACTGAGTCTAGTTGCTTGAAAGATTACTTTTCTCCCTGTGATATACCATCAACTCAAACTCCACAGAGATTCACACATGTGAGCTCTGCAAATGAAGTATGAGGAAGCAGCTGGCAGGGCGTTCATTCTCTGTGAGGGATCCTCAGTTTTGGAAAGCTCTATCCACCGTTGTCCACTAGAACTTGCATTAGCTTACCTCCAGGAATGCAGCAAACAACATTTTTTTCTTCTTTATTAGAACTACTGGAGGGTTTGGTTTGAGTAGGTATGTTTTTGGGTGGTCCTTTTACTCATGCCTGATTTTTAAATTCCACAGCTGAGATCCAGGGCAGACACTTGTATATTCAAAAAAATAAATGTAATTTACTGCCATGGTTTTGGTAATGCCTGAATTTAGGGTTGGTTGTTGTTTGGTTTTTGTGGTGTTGTTTTTTTTTTTTTTTAACTCACACTGAAAAAAAGGAAGTCATGGTGTCTATTGCATCAATTAATTCAGTTTTACCCAATTTCCAAATTTTTACAAAGTATTGCCTGAGAATTTCCATCCTTCCTTATTTTCCCTCAATTCCTTCTGTCCTCCCTTCCTTTCTTTCCTTTAATCAAAGAGCACAAGCTTACATAAAACTCCAGCAAAAAAAGTACTAGGCTATGCGGCATATAAGCACACTGCAGAATTCATTACTACGCACAATCACTGAAGCATTTCTATAGTGAATTTATAAACTGATTGGATACTTTTAGAAATACAGGAGAGCTAAAGCAGGCTGTGCTGTCTGTACTAGCTCTGTATATATACCTATATATAATCTCTGTGTGTGTCTGCACATATATAAAAGGAGTCGTCAATTTCCCAAGGCTGTAGTTCTTAAGACTTCATTAAAATTACTTGTACTAAAAATAATTAATATTTTAAGATGATTAATTAACAGTCATTTTTCTGGGCTTATGCTGATGGCCTCTGAGGATATTTGAAGGCTTACTTTCCTAGTAAAGCAGTAAGTAACTGGCAGCATGGTACTGGGTCATTGTGTGTAGAACTTAATTGGGGGTGGGCGGGAGAGAATCTTTTTAATCTTACTATTAAGTGTTTTTTCAAAGTACTTAAAATTTTCATTTTCTGTTTTGCCTACCATTGCAGATGTATTCTATTTTATGAAATGTCTGTATCCGAATGTTTATTTTGAAAATGAAATAAAAAATCAGATTCTCATGTTTGCCCCTCAACACTTGCAATTCTCAGTATTCTGTGCAGTTCACATATAATATATTGTCTTCCATTCTTCAGAATATATCCTGTATATACCACTTACACTCTGGACATGGTCCTGCCTTCAAAATATATATAAACTGACTATGCTGGCTTGACATTTTTCACCAAAAAGCACCTATAACCTTCTGTGACAAAAGCTTGTGGCAGTGAAACAGCAGTCATGACAGCAGTTTTCTGGGACCGCCCAGTGAGAACAGAACTCTTGGAGCTTCTCCTTCATCTGCAGTTCTGAATCTAGTTGGGATGCATGGTGGTAAAGAAGATGTAGTTGTATATCTCATCTATAAAAATCCTCCTAATTTCTGAATTACAGTTCACAAAAGAAAATATCCTTGACATGTACTAGGTTTTAATAGTTATGCAGGACGTTTCTGCAGCACGTTTCTGCAGCTAGAAGGAAAGTATGGTTAACTCCTTGGGCTTCTGTTCATCTTGTGAGTTGAAAGGGGCATGTATGTTCTACAGAAAGCGTAGGTTAGAAAAAGGCATGTGCTAACATAATTTCTTATGATTATCCTAATTAAATCAGGAAGAATGACTGTGTGTCTAGTTTAACTGTTTCAGTATTTATTTTGGAAACAGTCTGTGCCATTATTTTTATCTAGCATGATGGAAACAACCATCAAAATATAACTATGTATCTTGAAAGTATCCCCAGAAATTCCAATAAATAGCTTTTGCATATGCATTTCTTAGAAAGCTTTGGGAGAGCATAGTCATTGGCCCATCACTGGAATTACAAGATAGATATATTTAGGTATCTGAGTTTTGTCAACAAACAAATCAACCTTTTGGACCGCATACGTGCTTACTATCAACATCTGGGCTAAGGAGAGAAAACACTGTTCTGAAATTTATGGCTTTCCGAACAGATCTTATCAATGTCTCAAGTCATCTTTTAAAGGGCACCTACAATCTTGATGCATCTTCCTTAACACTTCTCTTGCTTTGGAATGATGTATCCTACACACTTCTTCAAAATCCTCCTTGACATCTGCAACACTTTTTTTCTTAGTTCTCTGCCTTCATCACTATTTTTTAGTATCTTTCTTTTTTTTTCCTAACACATCTTTTCTTCCTAAAAATACAACAAAGCTCTTGTGTTTAGCCTACAGCTTTGTAGACAGACTCATGACCATGTTTCTGTTCCTGATCTTGCTGAATCCAGTTTCTCATTGAGGGGTAGACTCACCAGCAGCTTAAGCTGATGGGAGCAACTTCCTCCCCCTCACCCAAACCTTTTATTCTTCCTCAACTTTCTTACCACATTACCATCCCTCATGTCACCCGGTTTCCTAACTTGGAAATCACTTTCATCTTCAGCAAATCCAAAGAACCACTTGAGTAAAGCAAGATACTTTAAATGTCAAACTTTTCATAGAGCAGCGGTATGTATTTTTAAGTTCTTGATGTTAAAACTCAGGGACTGAGCTGGGAATATCGCGACCGCAGATTGCTTCCCCAAGTGGGTTTATTTACTCTTAGTCCCAGAACCACACCTGAATCAAGCTAAGCTCCATGTGGTCCACAATCACTGGTTTTCTCCTTAACAGCAGACAATACCTGACTCATTGATCAGCATTAATCTGGAATGAAATGCCTTCATGCACCGCCTGGATGTGATGCAGTCATTTTGAGGAGGCTGGAGTTATTTACCACCATCAGCAGCAGTACAGGCATGAAACTGTTCCAAACGACATCAGCATTTTTAGACTCTCCCAAAGAAATAATCCTTCATTACTGCATTATTTTTATTAATATGCCTTTGAAGTTATTTTTATAGTAATAGCTGGCCACAAGTTTACCTGACAACAGTGGAGCGAGAGCAAATTCCGCCGAAGGGCAAATATTATAGTTAATAATAAATTTTATAGCTATTATTGTTCTAATTAGCTCTGCAGAATGACGCACAAATAGAATGTTTTGTAAAATAAAGGCTTAGCAGCTACGTTTAAAATATCACAATTTTCTGATGTGCAAATAGCTATCTTTTCCTACTTAGCCTCAGGCCTGAAAAGCAGTTGAACATTTCTTAAAGCAATTGTCTACCCTTATTACAGGATTATCAAATTATGCTTTTATCATTTTGTACTGGAGGGTTATTTTTTTTACATGTTAATAATTTAAAAGGATTTCAGAAAATAATCAAACTAAGTAATTAACCTGATCAGACAGTGGGGATACATAGAGCTATTCAAATTAGATGTTTTTTAATTATGCTTTTGTACTTCTTAAAGCCAAATTTCAGAATTATTTTGAAGGCTTCCGTATGCTTGTTTCTGTAATTCAACAAAACCCGCTGTTATCAGCAGAGGCTCTCATTACACGCTTTGTGACTCCGTTGAGACTTATCGCTTCTGCAAGGAGCTGCTGTAACAAATGGAGCTACGTTCACCAGCTGAGCAGGGGCGGGCAGCAGGGTCTTGCGGCGAGGGCGCTGGAGGGGGCCTGGCGGCCCCCTTTCTAATCTCAGCTCTGTGACTGACCAGCCATGTGACCTCAGACAAGATACTGCTGTATCTCTGTTTCCCGTTTTACCCTTTGCCTGTCTCAATTATTCAGACTGTAAGCGGTGTGTGACAAGCAGGGTTTGCAGCCGTGGCACTGTGTGGCCCGGTGAATCCGTCGGTCTGAGCTCATACTTGAGGTATTGCTATACCACAGGCAAAACACAGTCATTTCAACATCTGGCACGTCATGTGAAATTAGCTAATTAATAACACGTTTTATAGTTAAAAGTAAATTTATGTATGTTCAGATACTTCTCCCATTTTTACTTTGTTTGACTGGGGAACACCACATTCACAAGAATTTCTCTGCTGGGCTGTAGTCATTCCTGAATGGCACCTGTGTGCTGTCAGGGTTTTACACGCATAAGCTAACACCAGGAACTTCATCCACCTTCAACCTCACACTCTGTGTAAGAAGGCAGGAATTTAAGCCTTTTCCCTTGCTTAGATAACGTGTCCAGATTTCCAGTGGGATTTTACCTAGCGTACCAAAGCAAATATTTGGTAGAACATGTGTGATACTTCTACCAAGGAAAGAAAAGTCAGCATAAATGCCGGTTTCATACCATAATAGGTCAAAATGAAGGTTCATTTTACAACTTTGACCCTCCCTAATTTGCAAACTCCCTATGTTTTCTAGCGTGTAAGGGTAGCTTCACTGTAGAGGTGCTCTGCTCAGAAAATCTTCACAGTTGGATGGAAAAAAGGTGGCCAAATTATGATTCTGTAAAATTAAAGTAGTGGTGTATTGATTATTCTATATGTTGTATTGATTGTTCTATAGATGGTTTGACTGCAGTGGGGACTGAGAAGCATCAGAAATGGGAACAGGCAGCAAATTGCCTTGACAAAACTGAACAGTTTACTTAGAGTCATAGAATCATTCAGGTTGGAAAAGACCTTCAAGATCGTAGAGTTCAAACTCGCTGCAATGCACATCCAATATGTGGCACAACAGTGTCAGGTGGCACGTCTTTTCTGAAGGGCTGCTAGGACACAGCAATTAACAGGGAATCAGTTAAATTATTTCCTTGAAAGGTAATTTCACTATTTTTACTATGGACTATTTGTTTGTGTGAGGTGTTCTTTGTTTTCTCATAGTTAAGCTAACAGCAGATTCTGAAAGACTTCATTGCATATGTTGAAAAAACTATTGGTGAATGGCATGCATTTTGCCTCAGGAATTACTGTATACATCTGAAAATGGCCATACATTTGTACATATGCCAGTAACAAGTCTGCATACAACATCACGTGTCTTTTTGAAAACCATCTTGAATAAGCTGTTCCTAAAAGCCTTTTCCTATATTCTCTTATCTAACCTGTCTTGTTTTAAAAAAGGCCAAAAGTAATAATATTAAAAAGTGCAGGACAGCTAGGGCAACCCAGAGACTGCAGTAGAACAGATTCTAGTAGCCATTTTAGAAGCAGCATTAGTAAGTCTTGCCTGAACAATAAGGTTAGTTGCTTAATTTGCAAATTAAGTCCTGGATGGAATTACAAAAAAAAAAAAAAAAAAAAAAAAAAAAAGGTATGTTGAAACAATCCCTGGAGTAATGAAAGGACATCAGTAAACCTCTTATCCTAGGGAAGCATAACTGAGGGAAAAAATGTAACATTTGAAGATACGATCTGGACAGAAAACAAAATCCTTTGTCTGTCAGAGTGGAATCTCAGACTGCTGGCAAGCCAAGGTTGTGGCAAAAGCCCTGCAGTTTGTTTTGTGGATCTGGTGTTCTTATCAGAAACAAAAAAAATATCTCAGAAATTCCAGGCTATCACAGGAGCCTTCCCAAGGAGCCACTCATGTGCCTGTCTGCTGGGAAGCCAACAGTTGTGGTGGGCTCTTGCTACATGAATCTCTGTCCATGAGAACTGAGACTAGCTCACTTGATGTAGCTTAGGAGCACCAGTATGAAAAGCACTGGTGTGACTTCGAGCCTCAGACAAACTTGAATTAGACTCATGGTGAAAATTCTCACCATCATATTCTTCAGTGCCAAGTCAGGAGTGTCATTTTTACATGAACAGTGGCAAATTTTATAAAAAATATTAAATGTAACTGCAATAAAGGGAGTTCCTTATATTAGTTAGATCAGGAGATATCTGAGTGCTTAAGATTGCTTGAATTAGTATGACCTCACCTCCTACTTGGAGTGATTCAACCTGGTTATAAGAGAGTATAAAGAGAAGAGATTAACTGGGAGATTGACATATAACTGTGTAATTGCAGTCAGATTTGTCTTTTAAGTTTTTATCACCTCTGAACTTTTTGCCTGTGAAAAGGTCTAATGGTAGAAGATCATTGGTTAAGCAATTCATATGTGAAACAGCTGTAGGCTTTCTGTTATGCTGCCGATACTAATAAAGTGCATTTATTGACTGCTTTTTATTTTCCAGTGAAAACATTTATCTGTGGTTCCTTCAGGACACAACTATAAGGTACGTGGTAAATCTTTGTAAGCTAAGAATTGATCTTAACACAGCATTAGCAGCATGATTGCAAATCAATGAAATTAAGTTGATGCAATTCAGAGTGAGTGGAGGCAAACTGGTATAACCTGTGTCAATGCCAATGAGACAATGCCCAAAAGAAGACACGTTTATTTAAATAAATCAGTTAGCAGCATATATTAACATCAAATACCTTTACACAGTGTCTTCCAAGCTTCCTTAGTCACATTAACAGGGCAAGAAATCGGTCTAAAATGTCTAAAATTGACAAAATATACTTGCATATGAAAATGTGTGAAGTGTTTATCTTACTGCTGCATGATACTCTTGTTTTAAAACACATCACATTGCAACAGAAGTAGTACACATGTAAAATAGATAGAAAACTGGTAACTGAATTCAACAATTGAAGAATCATAGATTCATTTAGGTTGGAAAAGACCTTTGAGTTCATCAAGTCCTACCATTAACCCAGGACTGCCAAGTCCCCACTAAACCATGTCCCTAAGCACCACATCTATGCATTTTTTGAACCCGTCCAGGGATGCTGATTCCACACCCATCCCCGGCATCCTGTTCCAGTGCTTGACCACCCCTTCAGTGAAGAAATTTTTCCTAATATCCGATCTAAACCTCACCTGGTGCAACTTGAGACTGCTTCCTCTTCTCCTGTTGCTTGTTACCTGGGAGAAGAGAACAACACCCACCTGCCTACAGCCTCCTTTCAGGTAACTGTAGAGAGCAATAAGATCCCCCAGGACTCTCCTCTTTTCCAAACTAAACAACCTCCCTGAGCCAGGTCCTCCCTGAGCCTCCTCATCTCCAGGCTAAACAGCTCCCATTCCTGCAGACGCTTCTCATAACACTTGTGCTCCAGACCCTTC